>NC_000072.6:143397911-143717911 GCF_000001635.26 Mus musculus
ATTGCAGGGGCATTGTGGGATACAGGGACTATAAGTTCTTGAGAGAGGAACACAATAGGCTATACTACCAGGAGCGGTAAAAGTCATTTTGATGTAAACCAGTGTTTTCTGCATTGGATTGTGTTATATCCCTGTTGAGAGAATGTCAGAGCTCTGCCAAGCTGGGTGGATGGTGGCAGATATAATAGGAAACAATGTCTTCGAGGTGTGTGAGAACCTGCAGTGATACAGCCACTTGGTAAGTAACCCTGTTTGCTTAAGCACGAAACGGAAAACACTGTCTTCTATTTAATGTATATGTTTTCTGTGGCTGCTAAAATGTCAGCGAATCAACATTTATCAGGTTGTTTGGGTCCCAGCACATAGTAAACGGAACGTTAAAGTATTTCTGTTGTTAGGCTATGGGGAAGAAATCACAATTAGCAGCTCGTTAGATAGCCGTGGCTTAAGAATGTCTGGGATCCCCATCGACTACATCCTGTTTCCAGCATCCCCCCTGTTACAGAAGCTGCTGACACTGGCTGCGGGGCAGTCGCCTGCAATCCCAGACCATGAGAAGCGGAGCCTAGAGGCTCAGAAAGTCAAAGTCTTCTGCACTCTTATATCTAGTTCAAGGCAGCCTGGGCTACAAGATACCCTTTCTCTAAACAAACAAGCAACCAACAAAAATATCACTTAGCAACTTTCAGGTATACTTAATGACTTTTTAGATATTCCTAATTTTTTCTTTCTAGGGTTTGTAATGATTTTATGCTTTGCTTCTACAAATATTATATTGATCATAAATTTCTTTATATCATCATAACAAAAATATAGAGTCCAACTGTTAGACCTCTGTCAATATCCTAGGAATATTGCATTGCAATTAAAATATTGTCACGAGAAAATGCACGGAGCATCGACTATGCCATTTTAACCATTTTAAGATACAGTTTAAAGTTAGTAACTATATTCACAGTTCTGAGTAACAACGGCACCATCTACTTCGGTCACTGCGAGCAGACATGATTCAATCATTGAAGCACACTCTGAAGTTCTCCCCGTCCCGACCTGGCCTGGCCAACTCACTTCCACTATCAGTCTGTACGAGCTCACCCATTCCAGACATCTCGTGCATGTGGTGTCGCTTCATGAGCCACTTCACACACTTCGTGTGTCTACTAGTCCTGTCCACTGTGGCCTGTGTCAGATTTCACTGATATTTATGGATAATGTTACAGATCTCTATCTGTAACACATTACATCCTTTGGAAGTGCTCATGTTATCAATACTGGCGAATAGTGGGTGGTTTCTTCCTTTCGGCTGTTGTGCTTAACACCCCAATGAGCATGGGTGCACAAATGTGTGAGTAGCTTATTTCTGGACCCCAAAGGAGTGGAAGTCAGAGTTGAGATAACTCAATACTACTGTCTTTGAGGAAAAGCCAAATTGATTTCTCCAAAGACTGCATTGAATTCTACTTCCTTGACTTTGGTCAATCTCGGTTTCCCTCTGTGTTTAGTATAATCGGTCTAGTGAGTTTGTACCGGTTCCCTTCTGTTGCTTTGATAGAACACAACGACCCAGGCAATGACTTAGAGAAGACTTTATTAGGGCACATAGTTCCAGAAGGTGCGAGCCCACAAGGGCAGGTACAGCAGTGTCCCAGGTAGCAGAGCAGCAGGCTGAGGAATCTTGTCTTTAGCTGCAAACATGAAGCAGAGCAAGAGTAGGGAAGGCTAGGAGCTCTCACAGCCCACCCAGCAAGGCAGAGCCGTTCCCTAAATCTCACCAAACAGCATCATCCACTGGAGACTGTGGGTTCGGAGGCCTGAGTCTATGCAGGACATTTCTCATTCAAACCGTCACCTAAGTATTAGGTGTGAATCAAGTATTTTTACTGTTAATGAGTTAATGTTTTTGGCAAATGACAGCATATAGCAAAACCAATGAGCATTTCCCTTTATTGAGTGGAGTTTTACTCTTCCAAGTAGCTTTTCAGATATGACACTGTGTAGTCACACATGACTTGATGTCCAGGTTAACACAGAGAATAAGAAAAAGCAGTGGACCTTCTTCCAAGTTTGTGACCCACGTGACTGAGATGGAATGACTGTTAATAGGATGCAATGAAGACAGTGACGGAGAATCTGCGGTGGCGGGAAGGTTAGCAGGAGTCAGCTGACCCAGGTTCTGTGTGACAGGTAATTGACTGCCAGAGGAAGGCAACTTGAGAGGAAAATGTAGACAGTTTGTAAGTCATTACTTGGTGAGAAGTTGGTGAAGACGAAGAGACAACAGAGTCAAATATGACTTGATATTTCTTGTCCTAGACATTGGGCAAGGGTATCAGCAGAACCTCACGTGGCCTTTATTGCTGATCCAGTGTGGCACAAGCCAATACCCCTGAGCATTGCCCCATTTGTGAATATATTTTCTTTAAGACATAGAAATGACCAGACTATGGCTTGAGAGATGAGAGAGTGGAACATGGTGAATTATGAGTGGGATCAAAGTTGGCCTTAGGGCTGAAAGGAGGTTCAGGGCTGGTAAAAGACACCAAGACTGTTCGTGGGAAAGACTGGCTTCAGGTCACTGCCATGACGCAGCAGGGAAATACGTCCCATGAGCTCTGTGCTTGGATGCTTGGGCCATGGCTTCTGCTGCTGTTTGGTGAGGTTGTGAGACTTAGCAGGCATGACCTGGCTGGAGAAAGGGACTTATTAGGATCTGGTTTTGAGTGGTATAGCCTGGGCCTACTTCTTGTGTGCTCTCTTTCCAACTGCTAGTCTCTTGGTAATGGACCCACCTGCTTCAAGATCCTGGCAGCTGGTGAGGGTGTTGGTGTTGTTGTTGTTGGTGGTTTGGGGGTGGGAGTGGGGTTCTGTGTCCTCTCACCCCATAACAAAATAAATCATTCATTTAAGTGTCTTCCACTCAGGAATCTCAGAACAGCAATGCCAAAAGCAGGAATTGAGGGCTTTTTATTTTTTATTTTGTCTATAATATTGTTCAGAGTTTTTGATATCAAGTGGCAAGAATCAGCATATGATGATCGAGATCTGAATCCTTCATCTGGCCTTGAGCAGAGCTTCATCCCAGGGTGGGGGGAGCTGTGTGCAGGCTCTGCAGTTTGAGATATGCTTTTTCCAGAGTGACGTACATCCATTTTGGGGCCATGAGCATCTCCACACATGGTACCTGCCATGCCCAGACTCACTAATGCCTTCTGTTTCAAAGAAAACAAAAAGAATGTTCTTTTCCTAACCATCCCAGCAAAAATACTGGGAGGCAATGAGCCTGTGACTTTCTGTTGGCTCACTTCATTCACACCAAAGCAAGGGCTGCCTTGGAAGAGGCTCAATGTTCTCATCTATTGAATGGGTTTCCACAGAGAACCCAGTGATGGTATGTGAAAGGCAGAACACTTCCTCACTTTGAGAAACCTGGATGTCTATATTAATACTTAAACATGGCTTTCTATGATCCTTTCTGAATCCTAAAAAAAAGATGTCCTAGGCTGGCATAACTGTGCCTCCTTTTCAAACCTTTTGCATATTTTAGGGGCATTTGTATTTGTTGGTGAAGGGAAGCAGCTGAACTCTGTAGTGAAGAAATGAAATGTTTATTTCTGGCAGGACATGTTGCCAACATCTGTGTTGCGATCGGATGTGATCTTCTTAATAAACAATCTCAGAGCCACTGAATAAGCCAAGATAATAGAATCTTCTTGTCTGTAGTCAGTGTGTTGACAAGGAAACAAAGAGGGGAATTGTGGGGTAAACACAGGGCAAGATTACACAAAGAGAGTCGTTAAAAATAATAAAAACACCCAGCACCGAGGGGCCGCCTCCAGGCAGCAGACAATGGGGGACGCTTTTCCAATTAAATCCCTGGCTATGCATATGGAGCCGCTAAACTTGCTTCTCATTGTTTCAAATCGGTTCTGAAGAGGTGTCCTTAAGTCACCTTAGTTTGCCTCCTGAAGTTGCTGCTTCAAGATGCTGTAGGGTTTCCTCTGAGTTCTGGCATACACCTGGCTTTTAATGACTGTGCCCCAAACCTCCTTGAAGCAATTCTTTGCCACTAATATCTCATGGCCACAGCAGTCTGTTCCAGGAATCTTTAAGGGAAGGTATGTCTCCAGAGCTATCAATGATGCAAGTTTCTATGACTCAGCTGTGGCTTTTCCAGCAACCTTAAAAACTGGTATAAGAAGACACAGGGACTTCTGTGAGCCAGCCCACGTTCACGGTCTGTCGTCACTGCACGTACCAAGGGGGCTGGTGTTTATCACCGCAATTCTACTGAGGTGGATGGCTTACACAAATACAGGAGACAGTCTGTGTTCTTATGGCTAATATTCCGTTCTTACAGTGACACCTTTGTGGCCTAAGCTTCGTTGTTGCTGTTAGTTTGACTCCATTTTAAGGTAATCGCACAAGCAGAGGACCCAAGGGGAGTGAAGGCATTGTTCTTTTAAAGTGAAGATATTTCGAACGGCCATTCTTGGTTTTTCTTCTTTATTGCTGCATACCTTTATAAACTTGATGCTTAGCATAAAATCAGTGTTAAGTCTGCACGCTAATTCCACAAAGTTGGGGAGCCAGGAAGGATGGGAACCTGTTGACTTAAGTGACATCGTTTAACGGTGAATCAGGGTTACCACTTTGTGCACACACCTTTGCCACCATCAATGATCTGTAGTAGATTTGAGGCATTTCTTCTTCCCCGTGGTTCCCTGATTTTCCTTTGGCTACTTGGTCCCTGGCCTCTCCTAACTGTGGCTTGCTTGCTGGTTCCTTGTGTTATGGTTTGGTTTGGAGGCCAGAGACAGCACCCAGAGCAACAACTTGCAGGGAGAATCACCTGTTAGTAGTTCCTGGTGGTATCCTACTGTTGGTTGACCGAGTTCAGTTAAATGATTTCTTTAAAACTTTAGCTTCTTAATCTGGAGGGTGTGGGTCATGCATTTCTCTGCCCGTCTGGCAGGGCTGGGTGACCCACAGGGAAGGGAGTAGGAGCCGACTACAAACCTCTCGTTAAGTGTAGGAAATCTGCAGTCACAATGGCACAAGAAAACAGCAGACCGACTGGCTGACAGGTCCCCCTTTAAACTTGACATCGCAAGGATGCAGGGTTGTCTGGGAGCATTCTTATTGTTTTCATGGCCAAGTTCGAATCCTGTCTCAAGGCAAAGGCTGAGCCTGCTGCCTCTTCTCTGCAGACCACTCTGTCCCTACTGGTCCCCTCACCTGATTATTTAGATGCTCACTGCACTGAGAAAGTCTAGACAGCCAGGGGATGACTTATGGTTTCCTGGCCCCGCATGCATTCCCACTCAGCCTGTGCATGTTCCTGCTGTCTCGATCCCCGTTATACCAGGGACAGCAGGGACACTTGTTTACCCGTGGATTGGATTCTCCTTCATCCTCACCCTCCTAAGGACTCTGCCTCTTCAATTATAGCCTCCTACCTCTACCACCATCTTCTCCCATGCATCCTGTGGGCCTTCTCCATCATTACAGCAGCACACTGCTGTATCCTGCACCGCACACACCAAACAAAACCATCCACCAACTCCAGATACTTTTACAAACAACTAGACCGTCTCTTTTTTTTCCCCCCTGATTGACAGCAAAACAGTCTTTTGATCATCTCAGCTCTGTTTTTAGTCCTTTTTGAACCAAGAGTAGTTTAGGTGTATGTTTTTAAAGATCTGCCAATTAGATCAAAGTTATTAATTTTATGATTCATATCTCATATAAAAGTACTGAATGTTTTTCTTTGATCTATCAGTTCTCGAGAAAGATGTGTTGAAATGTCC
This sequence comes from Mus musculus, assembly GCF_000001635.26. Taxonomy (NCBI): domain Eukaryota; kingdom Metazoa; phylum Chordata; class Mammalia; order Rodentia; family Muridae; genus Mus; species Mus musculus. Next base: position 143,403,719 of record NC_000072.6, read on the forward strand.
TACTAGGAACATAGATTTTCCTATTTTTTTTCCTTGTAGCTCTATCAAGATTTGCTTTACATTTTGAGAACAAATTTAAAAATCTTGGTTTGCCCAACATTTTATTTTTATAGAACACAACTTTTAGTACTAACATGTTTTTCCTAAAGACTATGGTTGCTTATTTTGCCCACCATCCCATCATATCTATCCCCATACTATTCACATATTTTCTTATACTTTAAACCTGTGTGTGTCATGATCTCTATTTATCTAAGCATACCTCACTGAGGTAGAGTTATGTTCAGTTAATGGGGTACAACTTGCATAACTGATGATTTTCATGTTACACAAAATTTATAATCCTGCTGACATCAAGACACGGCCCAGTTCTCTGACTTCTGAGCTTAAGACATCACTGATTTGCCGTCACTTCTTTTAGTAGAATATTTAAATATATTATTGTTTTTTCTGTGTGTCTGCCACGATGTGCATGCTGATGCCAGAGGTTGTCTTTGGGGTTGGGTCTCTCTGTCTGTCCTTCTGTGGATTCCAGGGCCTGAGCTCAGTTCACCAGGGTTACGCAGCAAGCTCTTTACCCGCTGGGCCATCTCTCTGGCCCCTAGAAACTTTCATCATCATAGTTTAACACTTTACTGATTTTTATTCTTCGATGGTTATATTTGTAGAGTACATGTATTAGGTTTTTTTTTTTTTCCCATTTCTCAGTCACTCCCTCACCTCTCCTTCCCTCTTCCTGGCAAGTTCCTCTTTTACTTCTGGACCTTCATCTTCCATGTGACCCACTAAGGCAAGAGTTGCTGGTGTGAGCGGGTGTACGGGAGGGTGGGAATAGGAGACATTTGTGTCACTTTTGAAGAAGGCTTTGTCATCCTTCAGTTCCTGTCCCAAGGCCTCATGGGAGATGGTTTAACAGTGATAGACTCATTCAGCTGGCAGAAGAGCTTCAAGGCGATCCAGCCTTCTGGCTGTGCCAGCTGCTTTTGGCAGACAATAATTGGAAAGCTGGGTGGTCTGCTTAGAAGGAGTAGAGGTAACCTTCATTCAAAAGTGACCTGGGTGGTGGGGGCTGGGAAGTGGCTCATTGGTTAAGAGATCTTGCTGTTCTTGCAGAAGGCTAGAGTCTGGATCCTAGCCCCAGTGTTGGGTGGCTCACGGCTGCTTGTAACTCCAGCTCCAGAGGGTCCCCTGCTTCCTTTTGGTCTCTGTGTGCATTCTTTTCACACACAGAAATAAAAATAAATATAAAACCTTAAGATAGAATTATCTTACTTTTTTTATTGAAACATATTACCTTGTCTTGTTCCTGCCCCCCCCCCCCCAAGAAAGTATTGAGTTAAAGTAATTTTTCTCTTTGCCTAGAGAAAATGGAGAACCCTGGACTGCTGATTCATAGACACTGGAAAAGTAACCCGCCGCGGGAGACGTTTTCCATTGGTCAGTGCCAGCATTGCCTTGTTAGAAATACAGCATAGAATACACTCTAGATAAAACATGATGCAGCTTTCTCTACACCAGGGAGCAGTCCCATCTCCCCCCGCCCCCTGCCCTGAAAGCAGAGCCATCCTGGAGAACACGAAGTTCCTTCGTAATAACATCAATGCTGTACAGTAGACCCAAGGAAACAACCCCTGGATGTCTGCCTGTGGTTTCACCCTGTCTCTTCTGTTTTCTCTTCCCTCCTCTCCCCTTCTCTTCCTCCAAAATGTGAGAGAAAAAATAAAGTGAAGGCAGTTGCTTTAAAAATGTCACCAATGTCTCACCATCCCGGTCATTGCCACCCATGTCACAGGAAAAGACAGACATCATCTTGGTACCTATCCGCTACCCCACTTTGTGTCCTGACAAACTCTTTTTGCAAAAATAATTGCCGTTTGCTGAGGCGCTTTAGCTTGGTTCTTTCTGAGATTATCTTTTGTTTGTTTCTAACCTCCCTCCCCACTCCGTCTCTGTGTGTGCGTGTTTGTATGTGTGTGTGTGTGTGTGTGTGTGTGTGTGTGTGTGTGTGTGTGCACGTGGAGGCCAGAGGAAAACCTTGGGTATCAATCTTGCTTAGCCTCCTTTTCTGAGACTTACTGAGAACATGAGCCTGGTGCTCACTGGGTGAATGAGGCTGGCTGGCCAGGAGCCCCTGGGATCTGCCCCTGGGATCTGCCTGACTCTGCTTCCCTGGAGCTGAGATAGCAAACCTAGTTCACTACATGTGGCTGGCTTCTATTTCCTGGGCATTGCACTCGGGTCCTTGTGTCCTCCAGGCGAGCTCTTTGCCTGTCCTTCCAGCCTTGCTCTGTGGTTTTCTTTTACTCCCATTCTTTGCATTCCTCCTCCTTTTCTAATGAATCCTGTGTGGGAAGACTAGGCGTCTCCCCTCTTACTGGGGCTGGATGAGGCAACCTAGTAGGACAAAGGGGTCCCTAAAGAGTCAGAGACAGCCCCTGCTCCCGTGTGTTCTCAGTATCTCTTGGTGTTGGCATGAGAAAGACGATTTACATGATGAAAACTCCCTGGAAGGAAGCGAGCACATCTACAAAACCCAGACCACTGTGGCTTGAGTGGGCGACATGGTCACAGTATATGACACTTGTTATCACTTACGTTTTCTGGGAGCAGAGGTGCTGGGATCCAATGGACAATCATCTTGTCATGAGTACTGAGTCTCTTCATCTAACACCCATATATATACCTTTAAAGATTTCTTTTTATTATATATGTGTGTGTGTATATGTATGAGCGCACACATGCATGTATATGCATGTGCACATGTGTAGGTGTCTGAGGAGGTCAGAGGCAGGGGTCAGATACCCTGGGGCCGGAGCTACATGTGGTTGGAGTTGTTGGATGTGGGTTCTGGGAACTGAATTCAGGTTCTCTGGAAGAGCAACAAGGGCTCTTAACTACTGAGCCATCTCTTTAGCCCATATTTTAACCACACTACCTTCCTGTTCTTTCTAGGTTAATGCTCAGTGCGTAGGTGACAAAAACCTAAGCCAGGCCACTAAAGGCCAAGCCAAGCATTCTCCTCTAAGAAACAAAAATCTATGTTTCTAATGCTTTCATTTTTAACACCCCAGCAGGCTTGCTTTGTTTTGGAAGAGTGGGCAGTTCACTTTTCTGATGCTAGGAAACTATGCCAGCCATTTATGTGTTCTCAAAGCAGGTTTTGAAATGGGTAAGAAAAGATAAGCCATGGCTATTTGGGCAGAAAATTGAGAGTACTCCAGGGGTGGAGAATAAAGTGAACAAGGCTGGGAGGGACTTGGATGTCTCCCTCCCTCCCGGATCCGAGCCCCTGGTGATGCTATTTGTCTTTCAAGGGAAGTTTTATTCAACAGAGGTGACAAAGCCAGTGTGCGGCTGGCTGCATTGTGATGCCTGGGTTTTGTGTGTGTGCCCCCGGAAATGGGGCACTGAGCAAAGGAATGATAAAAATTAATCTTCAGAGAGCCCATGAAAGAAGGAGAAAGATAAATGCAAGCCACAGACTCCATGGAAGTTTTACTTCCAAAGTTCCTGTTTTACACCTGTCTCTTTATACAAAGGCACAGGAGCTGGTCCTTACTTGCTGAGTATTTCTGGACACAGAGGTAGTATATGAAGCCAAATGTTAGCTGCTCTGAGCAGAAACTTTAGTTTCTTTCTTCCTGATGGAGTGCCGAGGGCAGACTCTCCTGCCATTGAAATCTCCATCCATTCTCATGGGAGTCTGAACTCTGTAGTCCAGGCTTCAGTGGGCCAAGATGATAAGCTGCCAGGAAGAAAGGTAATAGGGACCTACCAATGTTAGCAGACCTGTAAACGTGTAAACGTTGAGATGGAAACCCTCAGAGAGACCTGAGCCAAGGACACAGAAAAAGGTAAAAATGGATAACTTCTATATGCTACGATCTTTGTCAAAGCAAGGAGCAACACACTGGAGTTTAATTACCCGCTAGTAGGATAAAAATAAACAGTTTAACCTTTTAAGTGCTGGTAATTTGAGAGAGGCTTGCTGTTTTTAGTTCAAGCACACGAGCCTCTGAAAAACTAGGAGGATAGAAATGGCTAACTAAATTTGGACCCTCAGAAAGGTCAGCGTAAATCTGGTGTTATCCTGCCCCCCCTTCTGCAGAACACGTGCTACATGTTTCAAAATTGTGAAAAGGATTGTAAAAAGGACAAGCGATGGCAAAACTCGAACTGTGAAACATTGTTACAGGAAAAGATAAAAAAAGAACAGACTGTCTCGGGCTGGTGGTTTTTGCAGTCCTTCACATCTGAGCTCTAATCTATTGTTTCTAGCTTGCCCTGGCTGATGGAAGAGGGATGGGCCCATCAGAGTGCCTGGTGCTATTCTCTCCTTCCTAGTAAGTTGGGAAGTCACGAATGTTATAACTTCCAATTTCTTCTTCTGCTCCGCAAGACTTAGGCTCTTTCTCCGGCTCCTGACTTAGTAACTAATAATATCCCCCTGAGCTGTGGTCTTCTTTGCTGAACTTTTAGCTTATAAGGAGCATCACTTTAAAATGATGGTCTGGAGTGACAGAGATTTCCCAAGCTTGCTTCCTTTGGGTAACCCTTGCTTTTGTGTGGCACATACAAAGAGAACAGGGGACACAGTTTCTTTTTTAAAGTTTTATAATCTAAGTAGGCTGATCAAACCTGGAGAGTTGAATGGACTGGAGGAGTCTCTGGTCATGTGTGTAATTAATTACTCATGAGTTTAAAAAATGCAGGCTAAGGGCACAACTGGCCACCAGAGATTCTGAAGGATATAGGGATGTGTCACACTGGCTCTCCAGCTTTACCTATGGTTAGGTTTACTATGTCCTGAGCGAGGGGAACCAAGAGCAGATCCCTGCTTCTCCTGAGATGTACTCCGTTTGCCAGTGCCAGGCTATACCCCTGTTCTTGCTCTGCACATGCTCTGGGTGTTTCCCAAGCATCCAGATCTACCCCTCCATCCCCTCCCTCCACGTGTCTGCACCAGAGCCCAGGCTGGCCCCGTCTGTGCTGTAGTCAGTTGCTTTTGCACCTCTTCACCACATCTCATTCTGAGTCGCTTGGAGCTAAGTTTGCTCTTTTATCCAGTTTTCTATGCCACGTTCTCAGTAGGATTCAGTGCACGTGTCCTGATGTAAATCAGTTTATCCACAAAGGCGAACAACATCTCCAAAAGCAGGGGTACCCAGTTTATTACCGTTGTAGTTATGACCCATCTGGTTGCTTTTAAAGACATCTCTGCTCTGCCCCTCCTTAGACTCAACATGGCTGCTTTCAGGAAGTCATCACCAGCCCAATGATGGAGCCCAAAGGGCCACAAAAATGTGGCCAGAAAACACCTTCCTCCATAGGGCCGACTTTCATGTCTCTTCATTGTAGAACTAAAATGGATGGAACTCAGCAAATGATAGTGTGAATTCTGTGGACCTGGTGAACAGCAACAATGAGATTCCTTGTTTCTGTTGCAGGTTGTCATCTGCAGTATCTTTCTCCTCAAGCCAAAGTGGCTCTCAGAAGAGCTTCCTTGGCTACATAAAAGTAGAGCTAAGGAGACAGCAGCTTCCCGTGGAACAGACATCCTGGGCACCTGACTGATGTCTCCCTGTGGGTAGCTCCATGCACCCCAAGGGACTAAGCTGACTCTAGCTGCCTCTCTGTACTTTACCTAATGAGCTGGCAAACTGGTTTTATCTTAGTGGGTTTTCCTTGGACTCAGTAAAAAGGATGATTTAATTATCTTTATTATTTTTCAAATGAGAGGTCCACACGCTGGTTCTTCAGCAGGAGCGCCGTTTGATTTTCTTCATAGGTCATTCAAACTGCTTTAGTTTCTTATGCACTTGGGGTTTAAAAAAAAGTAAAAACTAAAAAACCTTTTTAGATTCTTTTTTTTTTTTCTTTTTTTTTCTTTTTTTAAATGCAGTCTTCGGTAACAGAATTTTTTTTTTTTTTTTTTTTTTTTTTTTTTTTTTTTTTTTTTTTTTACATTTGCAATCAAAGTCAGGAAATGCTGTTGAGACTCCTTGCTTCTCAGAAGAACTTGGGAACACTTCAGACCAACAGCCACCTTTCTGTAGTGGCAATGGCAATGTATCTCACTGACTAGAAATTATTGTCACGGCAGTCAATATAGCTCTCTCACACCCTATTCCAAGGCTTGTCCCTATCACCAATTTGGAAGGATGATTAGAAAGTGAAATAAAAAGAAATTTATTTTGTGATGAAATTGTGCCACCAGGGTGATGAAAAGACTCCAGTATTCTGAAGCCAGTGCAGGACACGCCTTACAGTCCTGACAATGCACACCATGGGAGACGTTGTCAGATGTGGCTTAACCCTTTCCAGCATGGACCCCCTAGCTTGAGAAGCAGCAGTCAGGTGTGGTGAGGCGTGTAAGAGAGGCAGCCTGGTTCCCGAACCCTGGTTATGTCTGATGGGGAATTAATAGCGATGTTTGAGGGGCACGGAGACCAGTTGGGTCTCTGGTAAAGGGCACCGGGCCTTGGGAAGTGCAAGAGTTTCTACAAATAACTACGTTGTCCCAGTCCATTTCCTGCCAATCTGTATTCAGATGGGCGACATTTGCGAAATTTCACGGACTGTCCGGAGAAATGGGAACCATCGTAAATTCTTTCCGACAATTCTAGTTTTAACTTTGCGTTCCAGTTTGTGGGCCAGCCTTCACGAAGGCGGCTCTTCAATGAACTGCCTTCGAGCCTTTGCTCGAGGCTCCTTGCGTAGAGTACCCCGCATGATCCCATCCTGTTTAGTCATCACGTGGGTGGCTCTGACGGCATAGTGCTAATGTGGTAATACTGCTGGCAGAAGTGTAGACTGGTCAGTGTGAGCTTTGAAAGCCTGTGTTCTCTAACCACAGCGCCTGTCTCCTTTGTGTCTTAGGCTCGCTTTGCCAGTGCCAGGCTATACTGTATGAGCTGTCTGAGGGTCATCATCCCTTTGGCTTCAGTGTTTCCTAATCTCCCTGCCTAGGACTCCTCCCCCAGTCCGTACCGTGACAGTATCTTTCATATATTCCAACTTCAGCTTAGATGCCTCTTTTCTCTAGGATGTCTTTTCCAAAGCCCTCCATCACCCACACATGACATCAGGTGCTCTTCTCACTGCCGTGACTGAAGGAGCCACCTAACAAATGAAGGGTCCTTTGCTCCCAGTATGAAGGTACCAAGATGGGGAAGCCAAGGTGGTGGAAACAGCTCACAGCATGGCGGCAGGAGTGTGAGGCTACTAGCTCATCTTTGGGTAGGTGAAGAAAAGGAGAGCAGACAGGAAGCAGGGCCAGTGTGAATCCTAAGGCCCACCCACCCTCTTCCTTTAGGGAGGCTCCTCCTCTCAAAGGTTCCACAACCTCTCAGAGCAGTGCCTCCAGCCAGGGGATCAAATATTCAAGCACAAACGCCCTCAAAGGCCACTTTGCAAATCTTAGGGTTTTAAGTCCTTTCCTATACTCGACCATTGGAGCCTGCTTTACTAGGTTAGATAGTTTCTGTTTTTCTCAGAAGAAGATACGTTCTCTAAAGGCATGTATTTATTTTTATTTTACTTTTTGCTTAGGTTGGTCATTCCAAGCCTCTCCCCCAACTCCCACCCTAGGCAAGTGAAGCCTGCTTTCTTAGAGGCACTAAATAATTACACGTAGAATAAAATGTCGTTCCAGTTCCTAGGAGGTAGGATGACATTCAGCGTAGCAAAAATCTGTTAATGAAAGTGTTACCTTCTCATTAGACACGGGGTAGAAAATGAGTCTTTGAAAAGTCAAAGAGATTCATACAAAAGTGAGGAGAAGAGACGGTGATGAGATTTGAACGGAGGTAGGGACACCATTTATAACATAAACAATGGTTACATTCAGCAACCATCTCTGGAGGGCCTGCTAGGACAGGACAGGAGCTCACACATCTGACTTAGAGGTTTTGTTCCACAGCCTAGTTGTTAGAAATTCCCTTAAATAGCGGGTTCCTGCTTGGAAGACAGTGTGTGGTCGCCTTGTCCGAAGGCTCCACCCCATTCTGGAAGATGAGAAGGGTACCATGCAGAAGGGGCAGATTCCACCAGGCCAAGGAGGCATCCTCAGTAGTCCTGAGGTGGAGTCTACTCTGTAGTTCTCAGCTTATCTTTGTGTGTGGATCCCATTGATCGTCCACTCAAACCCAGGGAGGGGAGAACCTGCTCCTTCAAGGAAGGGGAGATCGTTGCTAAGAAGTGACTTGGTCAAGGCTAATTAGCAACTGAGCCAAGGCAAGAATTCAATTAGGAAAGTGTTTGCATTCTAGGGAGACTAAACTTGCTTCTAAGGAATCCAGGAATTGAAAAAAAAGGCAATTTTTATCTTACTTAATGAGGCTTAATGTCTTTGCAGACATTTTTGGAGTTCCTGTCAGCAGAATCTTTGCCTTGGATCTCAGGATGTAGACTCAGTCCCGCCTCGGCTGGTTTCTGCTGAAGAAGAGGGAGCTGTTTTAGGAAGGATTTCCTGTGAGCTTATTTTCAGCAGCACTGCTTTGCCTTGGTCAGACTAGATGCAGAGCTCCAGCCATTTGGTTGGCATTCTTAGCTGTGGCATAGAAAGGCTAAAGTGTTGGCTCTCTTGCCCAAACACTGGCTGCTGATGTCATAAGCGTGGGTCTAAGTCTGGAGACTGCCTGCTGCGGTGTTTCAGGGTCCTTGTGTTTCATGCGTGGCAGAAAGAAGGACAAGGGACATGTGGTTAGAGATAAGAATACAGACAGTTTGTTATGAAAGGAAAACCATTGAGAGTCGGAGTAGGCTCTGCTGAGGCCCATGGCCCCTTTTATTTTATATTTTTAAATTTTTTTCTGTAGCTTCCTCTTTCTTTATTGGACACTTGACACATCAATCTACACTGTTAAATAATTATTAAAATACTGACCAGGACTAGGCCCTGGCCCACAGCCCTACACCAGAAGCAATAAGGAATGGGGGTGATGGGTTGGCGGTATCTTTCTAACATCACTGTAACCCATAAAATAAGGCTCTTGAATCCTTTCAGGGCTAGACCAGGGCTTGGAGCCTTGGGTTAATCCAGGTATCCCTGGCTACATCTTTCAGGGCAAGGTAATCAGCAAGGGTCTGGAGGGAACAGCCAGCCAAGTCCAGACAGACCCCAATGGAAGGAGGGTGGGACACGGACAGGTGCTGTCCAGCTGGAGATCTGATGTAGCGAAGGCAGGCTGAGGGGAGAGGCTGAGGGCAGTATTGCAGCAGTGTGGGGGTGCAGCCCCAGGGTCCTGTCCCGAGTGGCTGGTCAGGTGTCAGCTGGCAGTCTCCAGGTGGTATTCCTGACCTAAGCCCGGATGAGGGCTCACACGGTGGGTCCTGTTGGTGGGCTGGGGTTTCTCGTCTATCAGCTTAGACCATGGCCCCTTTTAAGTAGGCTGTTTACACAGCTCCCATCTCTCTCACATTTATATTTCCTTGGACTTTTCTTGAATGTTCTCTGTGTGGTGTATGAAGGGAAAGGCTTTCTCTGATGACTAGCTTCTTTGCCGTAGCCTTATCTAGTGTCTGGACTCCCACCGTGCTAGCGACCCAAGTTTCTGGATCTTTTTATTCTTACTAGTTTCCCTCCCTTCCTTGGGTCTACCCACCTTGGTGCCATGACTTGTTTTGACCAGTAGAACGTAGTAAGGCCAGTACTTCACAAGCTCACAGGCTGGGCTGAGAGGAGCACCACAGGGAGCACCGAAGCTGCTGCTAGCATTATCTCTTGACTCCTCACACAGCAGTAACCGGGTAGGGTGGTGCTCATCTGTGATCTTAGTACTCAGAAGACAGAAGCTACAAGGTCAGAGTTCAAGGCCAGACTGAGGTACACGAGCTCTTAATGAGATAGTGATGGTGATGATAATGATGATCATGGTGATGATGATGAGGTTGGTAGAAAGACTACTATCTGATGCCTCCATACTGTAAGGCATCCCTAGAGATAGAGACAGATAAATAGATAAAGATAGATACATAGATAGATACATAGATAGATACATAGATAAATACATAGATAGATACATAGATAGATAGATAGATAGATAGATAGATAGATAGATAGTACATCAGCCCCTAGCTATCTTTATTAAGCTGAATTTGAGAGAAAGGTCAGTTTAGATATCCCACCTGAATCATCCTGTTTGAGTCTTGTTTTAGCTGCCATTTGACTATAGCTGCTCCTGACACCCCAAGTGGCACTTGCTGAGCACTGTAACCCCATGAGCCTGTGATAAGTATCAATAAGCTGTTAGTTTTAATATAAAACATGGATGGCAGTAATCAATATCAGGAGGGCAGAGACTCAAGGGCTCAACACTTTGGGTTGACTTGCCAGTTTGGGGGTCTCCTCCCAGGAGGATATAATAAATACCTTCTGACATAGTGTCCTTATCTTCCAATGAGTGGCGTAGCAAGATGTCGCTTACGGCTTTGTGACAGGGTCAACTGAACTTGCTATATGAAAAGCTGAGCTTGGTATTAACAGATGTCCAATAGATGCTAGCTGTGTTCTCTATTAGCCGTGTTTCCTCAGTATCTTGTTTTACTCTGGGTTTTTGTTAAATGCCTCATGCATCTTAAAAGAAAGTGAGGGCCACCTTTGAATACTCAGTTACATGAGAGCAGATAAGTAGATTCTGAAGGGGGGAAAATCATATCAGGACAAGAATTCCTCATCCAAAAACTAGGAGTCACTTTCTTGGTAGATTTACACAATTATATGAGAGGAGGGGACTGCAGAGGATTGAATTAATGGTTGTCCAGACCTCCAAACAGCACACTCCCTGTCAGAGTGTCTACCAGCACTATTTTCTTTATCTTATACCTTTTTCTACCTCCCACATCCCGGAAGAATTCCCACATCATTCAAGGAGAAACAATCTGGCCCCTGCAAGCGCAAGGTTGTATGGGGCTGGAAAAGGCTCCCCACGCTGTGGCAGTTCCTTGACCCCCATAAGCTCTTTCCAGTCACGCCCGCCCCACGAGCGGGAGAGTTTGAGTTTCAGATATAGATTGGAGCCCTTCCTTACTAACTCCAGTGAAATAGCTCAGAGTTTGGCTGGCACTTTTAAATACTATGCAGATGGCGCTGAACCCCAGCCAAACTGGCGGCATCTCGATTTCCTCTGGTGAGTGCCTGTGGGGTGTCCTCAGGAAGGCATTGATTCTGCTTCCTTTCTCTCCTCTCTTTTTCTTTCTCCTTCTCTCTCATAAAAAAAAATCTTCCACATACATTCTGCATTTTTCCTATAAGCTCCAGTTTCTTTCTTTCTTTCTTTAAATAATAAACCATCCAGCAATAATGAATAGAACCTTAGGTTTCCCGCCCGACCGCGTCCTTGTGCTAGTTAGCGATCGTGTTGTGTGGAAATTTCCACACCAGCGGCAGATCCATCGCTTTGCCCTTTGTGGTTCCCCGCTGCCAGGAGAGAAAATGTTCGCAAAAGGAGATCTGAGGGGGGCTTCCCACCGATTTAGAAGAGGCAGACTAAAGGACGCCCAGGGCCAGCTGTGAAGGCGGCTCTCGTATGCTGATGGGGACGCTCAGAAATATCTGTGAATCTGCAGCTCATCTTCAGGAGCTGTAAAACCTAACTGCACGGAGTGGGTTTTTGAACACTCTTAAAATAAACACAAAGCACGCTATGATAAAGGGAGCGCCTCAGCTTTTGTTGTTGTTGTTGTTTGCTTGCTTGATTTCCTGTTATCCTATAACAGTGTGGTATCTTTGCATACAGGGACGTTTCCGGGCCAAGCAAAAGCGTTTCACCGAGTAAACCACTTCCAAATGTATTACGCGTATAAGCTGAGTGTGTCTGGGTGGGTGTTCCACGTCCCTGTCTGCTTGCTAAGGTTCTGGCTGGCCCTTGCTCATAGCCGCTGCAGAGGAGAGCGAACCCACTCACCCACATTGTTTCTGGCAGCTGGCTAGTGGGTTGATACTTCAGCTGCTGAGATAAATCGGAGCACATCTAAGTTGAAACATAGCTAGAGATACTGTCGGCATAACGTCTCTCATCCTGTTCATGATAGTTTTGGGTCAATCTGAATTAAGCTTGCTTTCTTACTGCATATCTTTATGTCTCTGGGTGATTTACAGATATTTACTTGTCTCTGCATATATTGAGACAATAGCTCTGTTCATTGAAGATCCCCTGAGAGCTGTGTCTGGCTTTCTGCATTTGTTCCTGGTGGCAAAAATCTGATAGTTCTATTTTCAGCCTATATTATTGTGTGCCTATATCTTATTATTGATTATAATTATTATTTGTAAAATGTTAATAGTTTTGCTTCTTATAACCTCTTGGTTATATTTTTTTTCATTCTCCACACTAAAAGATAAGAATATTTTTGCCCCTACCTATTATACCCTACATTTTGCTAACTATACTTTTACATTCTCAGGATGAGTAATATTTTATCCACGTAAGCATAATCACAAATTTTAGGCTTCTGTTGTTGTTGCGCTAGGATTTTAGCCTTAAGTTCATGCCTTTGTTTCCCTCAATGGTTATTTGTGTCCTGAAAGCTTAAGGTGAAATAACCCCCCAGTTCCCCTCTAAGCTGTTTCGATCAGCGTTTATCTCAGCAGCAGAAAGAACTGGAATGGCATGGGTCTGTTTAATCTAGCAAGCACTCATACCTCTGAGGTTCAGGGTCTCCAGCCTGGATACATGGCAAGTTATCAGCTTCAAGGCAGAATGGCTTCTCCTCCATCCCATTAATGCACACATTTTAGCTTGTAGGTCATATCCATTCTTTCGGCCCTGGAATGCTTTACATTTCCTGAAGCCTACCCTTTCTCTCTCTAGCCTTCTTCTCTAGTTTGGCAGTATTATGTTCCTCATGTCTTGCCTGCTCTACTGTAATGAATCTATAGATTTTCCCACTCAGTTTGCTAGTTGGTCTATCTATTCTCTCTATCTATCCCCCCTCTCACCTATATCTATCTACCTATCAATTATCTAATTTGTCATCTATTTATTCATCTATTATTTATCTATCCATCTATTATCTATTTATCTACCTATCAGCTATTCATCTATCTATCTATCTATCTATCTATCTATCTATCTATCTATCTATCTATCTATCTATCTATCTATCTCTATCAATCATCTATCTATCTACCTATAAACTATCTATCCATATATTCTTTCTACCTATCTATCATCTATCTATCTATCTATCTATCTATCTATCTATCTATCTATCTATCTATCTATCTATCTATCATCTATCTGATCTATCATCTATCTGTCCATTTATCATCTATCATCTATCTATCATCTTTCAGTCTATCTATCTATCTATCTATCTATCTATCTATCTATCTATCTATCTATCTATCTAATCTCTTTAGCAAATACTGAAAATGATGAAGCTTCTATTTTCAGAGTCCATGCATCTATGTAGATGTTTATATTTTCCGAGTTTCTTCTGTGATTGTTTAGCTGGGTATGGAATTCTCGGTTGGAAATAGTAATTCCCTTTTATCATTTGTAAGGTTCCCTTTCTGCTACATTTCATTGTGACTAGTAGAAAATTTGAGGCTCAAATGGTTTTTCTTCTTTTGTAGCTACTTTTTATTGCCCCAGAAATCTTTAGAAGTTTTGTTTTAATTTTTTTGTCTCATTCATTAGCTGCTTCAATTCCTCAAAAATGTGGGGTGAACTTTTTAATAATTCAATAGACTGGAGACTAAAGGTAATTTTGTTGTAGACACAGGCCCTAATTAGTTTGGGAAATACCTTCCTTTATTGCTTTAATAATTCTTTAGTTGTTTCTCAGTTTTGCCTAATTGCTCAGGTTACAGTTACAGAAGCATTGTAGTTATATATATGGAGCTTCATGTGAATTTTCCATCTTGGTCTTCTCTGCTCTGTAGTGTTTCTTTGACTTTGGAACTTTCACATTTCTCTAATTTGTTTTCATTTATGACAGTTCTACCTTTTCTTTGAGTCATTTTTACCATTAACTTAAGTGTAGGTGTGTGTGTGTGTGTGCATGTAAAGGAACTTTTGTACCCGAGCTTTGGGGATCAAACTTATATGGCCAGGTCTGGGGTAAGTGTTGTTACCAAATGGGGATTTTCACCAGGCTTAGCTAATAAAAATGATCACAGGCAATTTATATTCTTAGATATGACATGTGTAAATCTCCACTGGCGTTTACTAGCTATTTAAAGCTTTCTTCCATCCTCCAAGTTCACTCTGGGGGCTTTCCCACCCTTCTTAGTTGTTTCATTCCATGTTACCAACTCTCTTCATGTCTTGTTTTACAAGAAAGACTATATATAGAACAGTGTAGACATTTTCTGCTGTCTTGTCTCTAGATCTTGCCCATATGTGCCACTAATATATAAATGGAGTGCAGCTGTGTCTACATCCTTTGGGATGTAGCCTTTGGTATGGGCAGACTTAGGAAGCCCCTTTTAGTATGAGTAGGCAAACAGCCAGTGTGCAGGTAAAAGTCTGTACATATTTCAGAAGAAATATAGTTACTCTGGTGACTCATACTCTAACTTGAACATTCAGTTTTCTTCTGATATCTTTGGCCATTATTCATAAATCTCCTCATTCTACCTATTTCTTTTATTATTATTATTATTATTATTATTGTTATTATTATTATTGTCCTGGAGGTGTTAGCTGACTGACGCATAAATGCATCTTTAGTCATGTCTCATGTTTACTTGTTTTGATCTCCTTCTTTCTATAAGACTGTGTAATTGTAGACCCAGGACTTGCTATGTGTACCGAAGGGCAGACCCACATCCTTCTCTGTGAACCCTGGAGGCAGCATGATTCTGGCTGTAGCTTTCTCTTATTGCTTCATTTCTTTATTCTTTCTCTGTGTGGAGGGGTGTGTGTGTGTGTGTGTGTGTGTGTGTGTGTGTGTGTGTGTGTAGGTTTCCTGTTGTGTATGCATGTGTCAGAGGATATTGCTCCCGATGTTCTATCGACCTGGCTTTCTCAGATAGGGTCTGCCTTTGTCCTGAAGCTCTCTGAGTACGTGAGGCTGGCTGACCAGTGAACTCCATGAACCCCAGCCTCCACCTCCCTAGAGCTGGCATTGCAAGCACACACTACCATACTTGTCTTTTTTAACATGGGTTCTGATGACCAAACTCAGGTCTTCATGCTTCAACATTGTGCCCAATTCAATTCATCAAACTGGAACAAGAAGTGGAAAGATTAAAGTTCTAACATTTATTCAGGGTCTTATAAGGTTGACCTCTCTTATTTATCTCATTTACCCCCTTGGATAAAATAACTATAATTTCTTTACTATAGCTCATGAAACATCTGATAAAATTCAAAGTTTTAAGTTCATGACTTCTTATGTTATAGGAATATCATTTTAATTCAGTGTATAAATATGGAAATGTTAAACAAATTGTGTTACTTATAGAAAAACCCATATGGACTAATTAATTAATTATTAACATGTCTTTGCTTACAGTTGTCTCGTTACTTACCTGAATCTATATTTAACTTATTTTCATGTAAGAATTACAGTGCTTCACCGAACCACCAGCAGTTACTCAAAGTGGGGAAAGAACTCTGCAGTAGTTTGAATAAGCCTTGAACAGAAATTAGAATACTAAGTTCCCAGTTAGTGATGGCTGTTTGGGGGCATTTAGGTGGTTCAGTCTTGCTGGAGGAGGTGTTTCATGAAGGGTAGGCTCTTTGAGAGTCCATAACCTCACCCCACTTTTAGTTTTCTCTATCTGCTTTATGTTTCTGGGTAAAGATGTGATCTCTCAGCTTCCTACCTTGGCCACCTGCTGCCACGCCCCTGCCATGCCCTCTCTCCTGCCACACCCTCTCTTATGCCTCTCCTTCCATGCCCTTGCCATGCCTTCCCTGCTATTACAGACTCTCCTTCTGGAATTCTAAACCCAAATAAACTCTTTCTTTTATAAGTTTACTTGTTCACAGTGCTTTATTAGAACAACAGAAAAGTAACTAGTACAGGCTCCATTGTCTAAGACTCCATTTCTGAGTCAGGTGATACATTCATCAGATAGATCGTGCCCATTAACTAGGACTTAACAAGGCACAGTTCTGCTTGAGTTTGTGCTAAAGTATATATTCTTGTTACCACTTACAATCTTGAAAAAATATTTTAAAAATAATTTCTATGAATGAATGACCATAAAAGTCAAGGTAGCTCTGTTACCTCCCACTCATTACTGGGGGTACATTGTAAAACGGCCATATGGCGTCGTTGGGAGACTTAAGCGTTATTTAGGAATCTAATGAGACCACAAGAAACTTTTCTGTGACATCAAAACCCAGATCGTCTCATAAAAGAGGTTCTGAAAATATCTGTTCACATCTGAGGACGTTGTCAGAATGACAGGCTTAAAAGGAAAATGTGACTCACACTATTGGAAATGTGACTGCCCCTCCTCAGCCTTCACCAGCTTGGTGACTTGGTTTTTACATTGCTTCTAAAGTTAGTTTTTCTGGCAGTGGGACCTTTGTCTACCAAGATCTTGGTGCTGCTGAGTTTGCAATCCGCCAAAGTCACTGAAAGCTGTCTTCGTGTGCACACTAACTGAGCTAGACTGGACATCTGTTCTATAGAAAATAATTTTAGCTTGCCTCAGAGGTTACATGGCAAAAGTGGCTCTTTCTGGATCCCTGTAGCTCACCCTGAGCTTTTATGCACGCCTCCCTGTATGTGTTAAATCACCACAGCTTAGCACAGCTTATTTCTCTTTCAAAAGTCTTCCTCCCTCCCTCCCTCCCTCCCTCCCTCCCTCCCTCCCTCCCTCCCTCCCTTCCTTCCTTCCTTCCTTCCTTCCTGTCTCGTTTTTATGATCTCCGATTTCTTTTTTTCTCTTGCTGTCTCCATGGAAGCCACTCCCCCTCTCTGCTGAAGACATAGCAAACATTTCTGGATGTTTCAATGGCAAAAGGAAAAAAAAGAAATCAAGGTTAACAATCTGCTTTTATTTCAAATTTTAAAGAGCTTCTTGAATTGGTGCTTTCAAAGTGACAAAGTTCTACAAGAATGTCACATATTACTGTTAGTTAATGGGGCCTCACATGACACTGCTCAGCTCGACTTTGTATCAAGACATATGTTCATGGTGCTACTTGGAATCTTGAAAAATATATAGGTCTTAAATAGTTGATTTATGTAAAACATTTGACAAGCAGCTCCAATATCTTCAGCTCTATCTCAGTATTATATAGATTTCAAATATCTACAAAAGGTAACACAGAAGAAAGCAGCATGGTCACGCTGTGTATATCAGGCATAACATATCCAACAGCTCTTGCTACATAATATTTTGTTAGCTGGAAAATTATACTTTGCCTTCATATAACTTGATAGGCGGAACTGTTTTTAAAGATAAAGAATCCGTATTTCCATTTATTTTGTAGCATAGAAAGATTTTTTCAGTCTTTTAATCTGCTTTATTTTTGGCAGCTTACTTTCACCACAGCCAGATCATTTTTCTTAAATTTAGGATGGGTCATAAAACCTGTTGGCTTTAGGGCAAGAATAATATTTTTGGAATTAAAGGTAAAAGAACATTAAAACATTTATTTTCTTTTTCACATGCTGATGTATTTTAGAAACAGAATCTTTAAAAAGATGTAAGTTAAATGCACAGCCCCATGCAATGCTTGCTTGCTTGTTTACTTATTTAAGCTCACTTTGGGGCTTTTTGTATTATTGTAATAATAAATAATACATACTCTTTAGTAATTTTTTTAATCAACAGAATTGCTGGCCTACTAGGGTCTAGAAAGATTATAAAATACTAATACAAAAATGAAAAAATATATATATATTTTCCATTTTCATTTATATGTGTACATGTCTGTCTGTGTGAATTGATACCAGGTATGTGTGTGTGTGTGTGTAAGACAGACACACACACAGAGAGAGAGAGAGAGAGAGAGAGAGAGAGAGAGAGAGAGAGAGAGAGAAGTGGAGGTCAGGAGAGGATGTTGGATCCTCTTGAGCTGGAGTTACTGGCAATAGTGACCCATCCAGTGTGGGTACAGGGGACCGAATGTGACCCCTTTGGAAGAGCAGCATGCACTATTAACCACTGAGCCATGTCTCTAGCTCCATCATAAAATGTAGTTTTATGTTTTAAATTTGACAGGACACAAATGTCCCTGGAAAAGTTCCCAAAACTGGATGCCCCGTTCCATAGGGATCCCATACTGTGATTTCTCTGTGTTTGTTCTGTACTTAAATATCTGCATACCTGAAAATCTCCGTACCTGACCATTTCAAATACAACTTATTTTCCTAAGAAGTAGAGAGAATGTTTGTACAAAACTAAATAGATATTAAAATAAAGCAGGAAAAAAAAAACACTCCAACATGCTAAAAGTCCATGTTAACAGGTTCATGTGTATCAAATGAGAAAATACTTCAGAAATACTTGCACAAGCCTGGGTGTGGTAGCATATATATTTAACCCCAGAATGCTGGGAGACAGAGGCAGAGGCAGGTGGACTACTTTGTATTTGAGGTCACTGTGGTCTGCATAGGGAGTTTTAGGCTAGTTAAGGGCTACACAGTGAGACTTAAAATAATAACAACAATAAAAAAAGAACTTGCTATAATAACAATAAAGAACAAAATACATGCAAAATAATAGTAGCAAAACATCATTGATTATAACAATGGCAGGTCAAGAAGAGAAGGAGAAGGAGAAGATATGGGACTAAAGAAGATAAAACAAACTGAATTTTAAAGCTGTTTTGGTTTGTAGAGAAACAGGTTATATGTCACTATTTTAGAAGCGTCATGATGATGTAATTCCATGAGAGATTTCCACATAGAACTCACTCCGTAAATGCCCCTGAGCAAAACGATTTCTGTTTTTTTGTTTTTTTTTTTGTTTGTTTTTATTTTATTATCTTTTTTCTGCATTAAAAAACCTCCCTGGCAATATTTCCATACTTTTCTACAAGGGATCTTCAGAGTGTGGTCATCAAGGCAGGCAGGCATGATTGCTCCCGCGCGGGGTTGGAGTTTTTACTCAACTTTTCTCACTTGAGAATTTCTAAATTAAAGGCTCGTTTGCTGTGCTGAGGTCATCTAACCATTTCTGTCACCAACTTGGGGGTTTGTGGCTTTTCTTGCTTGTATACATGGAAATCTGACAAATTTGGCGACATGAAATGATTTCGGACCTCATACCTAAATCTGCAGTCTGAGTTACTGTGGTATGTCCCCCGGACCGCCCAGAGGTCTGGAAAAAGCATCCTTTCCCATGAGTTACAACGTAGGCACGGCCATTTAAACAGAGAGGTTGATGTTAAATCAAAGAAGTTGAAGTTTCCTTTTCTGAGGCAGCACGGGGCTGCCCGACTGGCCCATTTCAGATGAGTCCACCTGGAACTGGGTCAGTGGGCGCTGAGGTAGAATTGGCTGGGAAGGGGCATCTGCATTGAGAAAGAACCGGCTCTTCCTGTCTCCTTACTTCACGGACCAGGCCCATCCCACAGCTCTGTGCCATGTGGATCGCATTTGTTGCCGTGGGCAGCCAGATGTCCGCTATGGCAAGCCCACCCAGCCATGTGGCCCGTTCTCACCCACCGCTTTGCTTTTGTTGCTCTTGCAACCAGATTTCTTGGCTAATGATATAAACACCAATGTCATGGGAGATGGCGGCGGGCTACTGTGCTTTTCCCGTGGGCATGGACAAACGTAGCTTCTTTGGAGTTCTCGGCCTGTCTTGAAGAATTGCGTATTCAGAATAGGCTCAGGAGAGGAAGGCAGATGAACAGAGAGAGGGATCGGAGTCAGAAAGGGATGGCTAGAGACATGAAGCACAGGCCTGGCATTGGTGGTACCCAGTCCACGGCTCTTCTGCCTTGGGTTCACGTGCCTTTCTTCTACCCTGCCCTCAGGCGCATTGCCCGTTTACACGGACTCAGTGCCACTCCTGTCTCCAGCATGCACTCCCGTGTGTAAGTCTTTCCTTTGCAGACTAGAGCTCCCTGGTAAGAAAAAAAAATATGTATCCTAACTTTGCAGCGCGCGCGCGCGCGCGCGCGCGCGCACACACACACACACACACACACACACACACACACACACGCTGGCCCAGAGGTTAAGTCCCTTGCGTGAGTGAATGTTTCGCTGACCACACCCTTTGTTACTCCCTACAAGGCTGAGTAGTGTTTGGTAGATGCCTGTCGAATGGATTATAGCTCAGAGAGCAAGGACAGGCATAAGGGAGGATGACCCAGCCAACCTGAGAAGCAGAGGAGACAGACAGGCTGTAAGCAAAGTCGCATCATTTCACAGGCGCAGAGAGGAAGAGCCTGGTACGTGTGCTGTGTGCATTATTATTATTTTTTTAAACATGGATGTGTGCTAACCATAAAGGTACTGGTAACTAGGTGGGTTGGTCACGTCAGCTGGGTTTCTATGGGTTTAGTCAGTCAGGTCTTCTGCAGCTCTTACCAGCTTATCCAAGTGACTGGGACCATCTGGCAGCTGCTGGGGCTGGGTGTTCTACATGGTCTCAGTAGTGTATTAGTGGACTGTTGGCCATTGCCCAACCCATACAGCTTTAGCAAGATAGGTTTTTCACAGGATGCCTAAAATTTCAAGAGGGTGAGTTCCAGGTGCATGAGATTTGAGATTAGGTTCTTTGACTGCCTCATTGGACCAGGCAAGCCCCAAGGCAAACTCAGGATCAACACAGGCAGGAAAGATGCAGGTCTTGATAAAGGAGGCATGACTCGCACAGCATCAGAACAGCCTCCATAGCTGCTGAGCTGCTTGATGGAGCTCGGGTGGTTTGCTGCTTTCCCTTCTCCTGTGAAGAATTAGGATTAGTAAGTGTGATGTTTGTATGTGCTTGGCCCAGGGAGTGGCACTATTAGGAGGTATGGCCCTGTTGGAGTAGGTGTGTCACTGTGGGTGTGAGCTTTAAGACCCTCATGCTAGCTGCCTGGAAGTCAGTATCCTGCTAGCAGCCTTCAGATGAAGATGTAGAACTCTCAGCTCCTCCTGTACCATGCCTGCCTGGATGCTGCCATGTTCCCACCCTGATGATAATGGACTGAACTTCTGAACCTGTAAGCCAGCCCCAATTAAATGTTGTTCTTTATAAGACTTGCCTTGGCCTTGGTGTCTGTTCACAGCAGTAAAGCCCTAACTAAGACAGTAAGGATTGAAACTTTGGTTCAAAAAATCATCCCTTCCTTAAGTAACCTCTTCAAACTATTTTCCCAGAAATGCTTCCGAATGTTTAATGTTACCAACCATGAGTTGTGTGTGGGGTCTCTGCAAATCCTATGGCCGGTCAAGGGATGAGGCACAAGAGGCAAGACTGACACCCTGGTCAGTGTGACTTAGCCTGGCTGGCTTAAACTTCTAGATTCAAATCAGCTGCTTACTCTCCAAGCATATACCTGCATGATAAATAGTAACAAAATTCTAAGTTCTTGGCCCTTTGCATATTCTCAGCCTTCTAATTGCCTATTGTTAAATTGCGGTATTTTATCATCTAATCAGTCCAGAAATCAACAATGTATTTTGGTATTGTTTACACTTTTGCTTAGCAACCGGTCAAGTGTGGGTTGAAATCCAAACAAGGACTACGGAGCAACAGACCCACCAACTGTACAATGGACGGAGCAAACAGTCTTACAGAAACAGCTCCACCTGACTTCCATTTCACACTTCTGGGTGGCCAGAGCACAAA
The DNA here is from genome assembly GCF_000001635.26 of Mus musculus. Taxonomy (NCBI): domain Eukaryota; kingdom Metazoa; phylum Chordata; class Mammalia; order Rodentia; family Muridae; genus Mus; species Mus musculus. Next base: position 143,425,425 of record NC_000072.6, read on the forward strand.
ATGAACTCTTGAAAACTGTACTCTTTCACGTCTCAAACTGAAACCCGTTCTTTCAACGGCTGTAAAATCATTTCCTCGTTTGCCAAGTCTTTGATCCGCGAGAGGGCAGAGAATGAGGTTTGTTTAGAGTTTTGTAACCTAGGAGCTCCCGAGGTGTTGCCTGGCGATTCCATCAGGAAACACACGGGCTGTAAACGTATACATATGTCACGCACGGATCCTCTTCCCAGAGCTTACATGCTTTGTAAACAGAGATGTGACTCTATTAGCCGTGGTTTGTATTTGATTTCCACCCTTTTTCCCTTGGCAAGTGTTATGCACTGACAGCTCAGTCTTAGAGGCTCTGAGTGTTCAGCTCCATATGCACCCAGGATTGTTCTTAAACCAACTGATTAGCTGGGCCAGATGTTGTTATGCTTAAAACATCATCTCAGAGAACAATCTTAGGGCTGGGGGAGCGGCTCATCCTCTAAGTGTTTGTTGCACAGGCACAAGGACCTGAGTTCAACCCCCAGAGGTCACGTCAGAGGCTGGGTGTGGTAGTCTAGATTCTGGGGAGATGGAAACAGGCAGGTTTCTGAAGCTCACTGACCCTCCAGCCTAGTTTGCTAGGCAATTTGTATGCCATGTTAGAGACCATCTCTTAAAAAAAAACCAAAAACCAAACCAAAACAAAACAAAAAAACCCAGGATGGATGGAACCCGAGAAATGACACTTAAATTTGACATTGGCGTCCATGTACACATGCTCGCTCTATATTAGCAAACATACACATGTGCGTGCACACACACACACACACACACACACACACACACACACACACACACACACACACAGACACACAGAGTGCTCTTAGTGTAAGTTAGTAACCATTCAATGAGCGGGTGTTTTATCCATAAGAAGAAAATGTATTTAATGTAGGAAGTAGAAGGGAAGTAGTGTGGCAAGGTGAGGACTGTCCTGAGTTCCCCATTCTCCCTGGCACGCCTCGTTGTCACACCTTTGTAGGTGGTGCCTTCTTCACCTGTAAATCTTGCCTCGTGTCTTGCGGCAGCAGTAGAATGTGGCGGGTATGTCTCTGCACCAGCATTGTGAACCAGCCTTAGAAGGTCCCCACGCATCCACTTCTCCATACACACAAGTATGTAATAATCTGCTGATGGTGAGGGAGCCCATAGGGCAGAAATGAATCTTCCTGGACAGCATATCGGGCTACCCTGGACTACCAACTTCTTAGTTGATCCATCATCTCAGACTATGAGTAAACTCAGGAAAGCTTATCCAGGTCTAGCCTGGATGCTTGACAGTAGCACCTGGTCAAACCATTTCTTTCTTTGTTTCTTCCTTCCTCCCTCCCTCCCTCCCTCCCTCCCTCCCTCCCTCCCTCCCTCCCTCCCTCCCTTCCTTCCTTCCTACCTTCCTCTCTTTCTTTCTCTCTCTCTCTCTCTCTCTCTCTTTCTTTCTTTCTTTCTTTCTTCCTTCCTTCCTTTCTTTCTTTCTTTCTTTCTTTCTTTCTTTCTTTCTTTCTTTCTTTCTTTCTTTCTTTCTTTCTTTCTTTCTTTCTTAACACTTTTTATTGATTCTTTGTAAATTTCACACCATGCACCCCAGTCCTATCCATCACCCCATCCTTTCATATTTACCCTCTGCCCCCACAAGAAAAACAAAAACCCAAAACCAAGAAACAAAAACAACCCTTCTTGCCATGGAAGCTTCGGGGTATCGCACAGTGCACCACCCCTTTGCCCAAACAGCTTTGCTTGAAAATGGTCATTGCAATTGCAATGAGTCACTGGTTTTTTTCGGGACCTCTGGCTTCTGCTACACTGTCAATACTGGTTCCTCGCTGGTGCTCCTCTTGGAGACCCTGTTGTTGCCCTGTGTTGTGGAGATCATGAAGCTTTGGGTCTCTTCAGATGCCCCACCAGTGTACAGATGGGGATGATGTTGGGGTGGGCCAACTCTGAGCGCTAGATCTGGGCCCAGTAGGAGCTGAGTTGGTTGGTTCACCGGTTCTCCTGAGCCTTCACTGCCTGAGCAGCAGAGTAGCATTGACCTTGGCTGCAGCTGGGGCCCTGACATCACTGTAGCCCCAGGTCGTTGGGCAGGCTCCCCATATCTGCCTGCTCCTTACCGCTGCTGAATCTCCAGTTGTACCTGTTTCTGTGAACATCTGGGCTTCATTTTTTCTTCCACTTGCCCATCACAGACTCAATCTCTTCCATCTCTCCACCACAGATTCCCTCTCTCCCATCTCTCCATCACAGACTCCCTCTCTCCCATCTCTCCACCACAGATTCCCTCTCTCCCATCTCTCACCACAGACTCCCTCTCTCCCATCTCTCCATCACAGACTCCCTCTCTCCCATCTCTCCATCACAGACTCAATCTCTCCCATCTCTCACCACAGACTCAATCTCTCCCATCTCTCCATCACAGACTCCCTCTCTCCCATCTCTCCATCACAGACTCCCTCTCTCCCATCTCTCCATTGCATCCTCATTGTGGCATCACTTCAGGGTCCAGGGGAGATGCTTGGGTGTCTCTCTTCCCTCAAGTGAGTGCTCGATGAGGAGGGGGCACATGATTTACAATGAAGCTGGTTTAGAAACACATTTACTCTGGATGATCCTGCCTCCCAGCTTAATTATAATATCAAATGCACAAACAGCACATTAGGTCTGTGTATGATTGCTGTATTTCATGATGAAGGGGAAACTGAAAGGTTCATGTAAGTTATTTGCCTTGAAGAGTAAACCTGAAAACTGTTTGCATTTTTTTTTAAAGGAGAAACTCACATCAGAGAAATGAGTTATTTTCTTGCAGTCATTCCAAGAGTATATTAGTCAGGGTTCTCTGGAGGAAAAGGGTGGATAAAAAGGAATTCCTTAGATTGGCTAACACAATATGTCTTGTGTTGCCCCACAATGGTTATGGTTCAGTGGAGAGTCCCGGAGTCTGGTAGACGCTCAGTCCATGAGGGTGGATGTCTCTGTGGTCCTAACCTAGTGTGAAAAGGAGTTTCTCAAGTAGCCTCCGGTTTTCAGTTTACTTTCGGCATCTGAAGATGTTGGTTCTACAAGCAGCAGAAAAATGTATCAGTCCTATCAGCAAGAGTGAAGACAGGCAGGCAAATGGCAAGGCTTCCAGCCCCATTTCCCTTTTATCTGGGTTGCCATTGGAGGAGGATGCCTGGATCCAGGATGGGTCTTCTGCTTCTAATAGTCTAATTCAGAGTCTCTCACAGGAGTGCCCAGTGGCTTGTCTTTCAGTTGGTTGATTCCAGTGTAGTCAAGATGACCACCACGATGAAACATCATAGCTAATAAGAAGGGGCCATGGGATTTGAGTTATTTGAATTTGAATTGTCATAGCTCTTGGCCCTACTCCTCCCTTTTTTATAGTTTCTAATTTTATAGTTTTCTGGGATAATGCTTCAAGCACTCGATGCCTGGGGTACCCCAAGTCCTGTCTGGACTTTCTCTTGCTATTCCTGCATCGCACCCACAAGCCTGAAGCTTCTAGGGCATTCACTGCTGGATCCTTCCCTGCTGACCTCCCTTGTCCGCCTCTTGTCCGCCATGTAAGCTCTTCTTGGTTCATGTCTCGGTCAAGTCTGTGTTAGGGTTTCTATTGCTGTGATAAAACAACATGACCAAAAGGTTCTCGGGAGGAAAGGGTTTATTTCAGCTTACAGCTTTCAGGTTACAGTCCATCACTGAAGGAAGCCAGGGCACGAGCCTGGATGCAGGAAACAGAGTCCATGGAGGAACATTGCCTGATGGCTTGATCTTCATAGCTTGCTCAATCTGCATTCTGATATACAACAGGGCTACCTGCCCAGGGATGGCACCACCCACAGTGGGCTAGATCTTTCCACATCATTCATCAGTCAGAAACACAGCTAACAGTCTTACCTAAAGGCCAGTCTTAGGAAGACATTTTCTCAATGTGGTTCCCTCTCTCAGATGACTTTAGTTTGTTGTGATGGTTTGTATGTCCTTGGCCCATGGAGTGGCACTATTAGGAGGTATGGCCCTGTTGGAGTAGGTGTGTCCCTGTGGGTATGGGCTTTAAGGCCCTCATGCTAGCTGCCTGGAAGCCAGTACTCTGCTTGCAGCCTCCAGATGAAGATGTAGAACTCTCAGCTCCTCCTGAACCATGCCCTCGTGGACACTGTCATGTTCCCACCTTGAGGATAATGAACTGAACCTGTGAGCCAGCCCCAATTAAAGACTGTCCTTATAAAAGTCGGCTTGGTCATGATATCTGTTCACAGCAGTAAAACCCTAAGACAGTTGTGGCAACAAAAACCTAACCAACACAAAGTTTCAATTCAGATAATGTGGAGTGTAAGGTCTGAGTTTTCTATTGTCTTTAAAAGGACTACACTAAGTATTCCCAAGCCCCTTTGCGCCATCTTTACTAGATCAAGAAACCCAAATTCATGATGAATCCAACAACCCCTTGTTGTTATCAATCAAACCTAGGGACCTATGCACACTAGGCCAGTGCTCTTTCACTGAATTGCGTCCTTAGCCCCAACAAACTCTCTTGGTTTCTAGCCCAGGCTAGGTTCAACTTTCCTATGTAACCAATGATGACTTTAACTTCTGGTCCTCTTACCTCTAATTCCAGAGCGGTAGGAGTGCAGCCATGCACTCCACACCTGGATGCCATGTGTGTGTTTCTTGATTCTATCATGAGACTATACCCAGGGCTGGGGCTACGAAGGTAGATATGAGAGTAAAGTTGTTCACTAAATATTCATTTTGTTAGGAAGTATAAGGGCTAGTTTGTGTGTGTGTGTGTGTGTGTGTGTGTGTGTGTGTGTGTGTGTGCATACCCACCTCCCATTGCTTCTGCTGTGAAAAATTTAACTTGGGATCAGATCATCAGAAGATAAGAGGACCCCCACTCTAACTTTTTCATCTTTTATTCACAGAACTGAAATAAAATTAGTGTTGCCAACCAAAGCTTTATTTTAGGGATAGCTTCCTTACCTCCTATGTGAAGTAGATTAAACAGAATGATCAGAAAGCTTTCCTTTGAGGTCAGTACTAGGTTTGCCTGGTGGTCAGCTTCGAAAGCTATCTCACTCCCGTTTTAATGGGCGCATAAAGATCATTACATTAAAATTAATTCTCACCGGGGTGTCCAGTATTCTACCCCCAGTTGAGATTTTAGGAAAGTTCTGCTATTCAGAGGTTGAGAGGAAACGCAAAGAAATCATTATGTCTGGTTAGAGTTAAGAGACTTTTTCACACAGGAAAAGTAATTGAAAAGTATATATTTTGCATAATGAAACAGATGACAAACTGCGCAAGCTGGACTATTAATGAGCCTCCTGTAAAGCCAAGAAGCCATCGAAGCGGGGAGTGAATGCAGGAAGAGAAAGCTCTGATCTCAACTTTTAACAACCAACTTTAATCAAACCATCCGACGCGCTGAGTTCTTAGGCCCTGGGACAGTGAGGGCAGTCTGGAAGAATCAAAGAAGATGCTGTCAGAGAACCAGCAAAGTAACCAACTTGGGTTAGGATCAGGAAAACTTAGCTGTACTTAGGGTTCTAGGAAAATCCTACATCTATTATGACTGCAACCGTGTAGTCTGCTATACTTCCCTTAGTCCTAACTTTAAGAGGTAAGATGATACTGTTTTAGGCATGGATCAGAGTCCATAGGGCACCCACTGGCGCTTCTAGGTTGTGTCCCCCTCAAAGCAAGGACACGAAGCAGGGACGCGTGGGTAGTGATAGAAATCGAGACGTTGACTAAGAATGCGGAAGCAGGGTGAGGATTGTTAGAAGTTCTAACGGTGCCCACAAGGTTCGTGGCCTCTCGTGGGCCGTTTCCACAGGAACCACCTTCTTTCTCTCCTTCAGATAGCCAGATCGTCCCAAGCCCATTCTGCTTTGTTCCGTGTAGCCTGGGGGTGGTGGTGTCTGTGTGTGGGGAGGCCAAGGCTGGGAGGATTGCCGGGAGATTGAGGATAGCTTGGGTTACGTAGTACATTTTAGGACAGCCTGAGACATAGCGTTGAGACCCTATATCATAAACCCAAGAAAATAAATCCCCCCCCACCCCCAGATTCACCAACCCCCCATCAGTAACAAAACCAGACAAGCAAGCTAACAAATCTGGAAAGGGCTACTCTTTCCGGACAGGTCTGCCCTGTCTCAGGATGAAGCAAAAGCAGACCGAAGGTCAGTGGTGGTGGTGTATACCTTTATCCCAGTGCGCAGGATGTAGAGGCAGGAGGATCTCTGGGAGCTGGAGGCCAGCCTGGTCTACCTAGAACGTCTGAGGACAACATATGAAACTCTGTCCTACACCCTTCTCAAAAAGAAGGAGGAGGAGGAGGAGGAGGAGGAGGAGGAGGAGGAGGAGGAGGAGGAGGAGGAAGAGGAGGAAGAGGAGGAGGAGGAGACTTTTACATATGTAGCACACACACACACACACACACACACAATGGACGAGTATTAATCATCCATCAAGTTTGCTGGAGGGATTCCCTTATGCAACAAATATTACAAAGACTATTTCAGGTATTTAGGGATGAAAACGCTCTACGTGGCACTTTTATATTCTTGGTCGGTACATGCTGCACTTTATCCAGATTTCTCTAGGTAAGCCACCCAGTTCTCTCATTTTCCTGGAGAGACGCCAGCTGCCCACGCCAGTCCCACAGCGCGCATGCGTGGGCTACCTTCTAGAAAGGCACAGTTGGTTTATGTAAACCGGATTGCAGACTTTGCAACCTGGAACTCGGGCCTGGGGAATGGGAACCTTGCTCTGGAACAGGCAAGGTGGTCTCTCAGATTCTTCTCTGAGAAGATAAGACTCTACTACTGTAGAGTCGGCAGTTCTCAGCCCTGGCCACACTGCTAGCATCCCCTGGGGATGCATGACAAGCAGGCTCAGCCTGGGTTGGGCTCAAGGGTCATGAAATGAGACTCCAGCCAGCTCTACAAAGGATGGCAGCCCTTGAAGGACGAAGTCACATAACCCTGGACTTATATTTTTAATAATTTATAGTTTAAATATTACCAAGTGTGTCTGATTTCCCTTTGTGGGAAAAATGAGGAGTTAAACCTCAAAGGGAAGACGGTTCTCTTCTCGGGGAGATCTTGAAAGGTTCAGAAGCCCAGCTGAGGGCTGGAGAGATGGTTCTTGCAGAGGACCTGGGCTCCATTCTCCCGACCCCAAATGATGGAGTGAGTCAGTGACAGCGGAGAGTTTTGTCTTCTTTTCCTCTGCTTGCCCGGCACTGCACGGGCACCTTCTGTCCCTTAGCTGCTTAGTAAGTATTTACTAAACAAAGGAATTTATTTTTATCATTGCTTTGAATGCCTACTATGAAGTTTCACCTATAAAGGAGGAGTCGTTGAGAAGGACAGTGGTACATTAGGATGCACTAGACAAAGACCTAACCGACTTCCTTTCTCTATGACCAGGCAGGGTTGGACTGTCCAATACTTCCTTTTTAGCTTTGGGCAAAGCTCACTGTTTCAGACAATGAATCTCCCAGTGTGGTAGCCTGTAATTCATATCTTCTGCCCTTCAAGTTGTGCATAGGATAATAATTCCCCCACACACTGATGGATGAAATGATTGACAGCCAAGGGTCATGGTACTGTTTACAAGAAGAAACACACGAACTAAGGATTGTCAAAGACAGACACAAAAGTGTACCTATAAGGTCTGTTGGGGGTGGGTTCCAAAGAATACAATTTAAATCTACTTTTACAATTCTTGTTCACAGTATAATTGTCAAAACAGCACCAGGAGGTTCTCCTACTTAGCTAGCGCTGGGAGATTGTAGCTTGACTAGTCATGTGACTTTGCTTTTAGGTTAAACAGCCTCCATCATTCATACCAAGCTGGACCAAGTTCAGCATATGCTCAGTCCTGCATATCTGTTTGCTCTTCATCGAGCACAGCACACTGATGGAGTAGCTACCCATGGTGCCCAGGCAGCACGCTTCTCTTAGTCATGAGCTCAGCAAGGCATTACTAGGTCTGTTTAAGGTAAAATACAGGAATCAGCACCAATCATTTGGCTCAGCCATATTCTTCTGTTGGCACTCATGTCTCACCAGAAATCCTGAGTTGATCCACTGGGCCAGGGGCACCCTCTCCATCACAGGAAAGCGATTGACCTCCACAAAATTTGAACTTGTGACATTTTCTCCCGGTGCCTCACCTAAATGAATACAGTTGACAGATTTATTCTAATTTTTCTGTATAGGTTATTCATAGGAAGGAAGGAGGGAAGGAGAGAGGGAAGGAGAAAGAGAGAGAGAGAACCTATTGTGTCTATTAAAAATTAAAATTCTACTCTTTTTCTTTTTTTATTTTTGCCAAGCTCCCTGTAGGATTAATTAGTTAATGATAGGCATTTTAGAATCTTTTCTGAATTTTACTCTGTCACTATGAACGTAAATCTCTTGCCTGCCTTCCTGAATTGGTATTTTGAAACAGCTCCTGAAGGTTTGACATGCTATCAAATCACTATTAACTGGAGACAAAAGTGCACTAATTTTCCATTGTGAAGAACATAAATATGCCTCATGAATAGGACTTTATTTTTGAACCTTAAAAGACATCAAACGTTTTCCCTGGCATGACACCACCTTGGTTGTATGTAATGTCAACTAGGTTTCATTTTTAGAGGGTTCATCTCACCAGCGTATAATTATCATACAAGCAAACCTGGGTCTGAGAGCCCGTGGCATGTGAGAGTAGATGGATGTGGAAGGCTGAGGTGAGACATTTTGTTGGTTGCAATATTCAAATGTAGTCCTCATTAAATGTCCATTTCAGTTAATTTTTATTTCATGACCAGAGGATCCTCCCCGGGTACGGAGAGAAAATAGAGATACCATCTCCGTGAGTGTGGAAAAAGAACATAATCATTATAAAGTGTCGTAATAAAGTAGAGATCATGTGATAAGCACAGTTTATTTTTAATTGCACACACACACACACACACACACACACACACACACACACACACACACACACACACACACCTGCACATGTGGGTACGTGCACTTGAGTGACAGTGTTTATAGACGGCATTGCATTTCCCCGTAGCTTCAGTTACAGCTGTTCACAAGCCACCTCACGTGGGCACTGGAAGTGGAACTCAGGGCCTCAGTGAGAGCAGCATGTGCTCTCCAACGCTGAGCCATCTCTCCAGCCCAAAGTTGTGTCTTCTGGAGGAAGAAATGCACTGTTTCTGCTGGCCAGGTGTGGTCTACCACAAGAGATGAGCAACTCTAATCAACTTAGAAGGCAGAAAGGGAGAGAAAGGTGGGCTAAGACCTGGGTTAGTCAGCGACCCATGAATATGTAAGAGTCTGAAATAATAACCTTTATCTTCCAACACTCTGCAACTTATGTTCTCATACGTTTTTCTTAATCGTGGCAGGGGTTGGGGGTGGGGAGGGGAAGCAGTTCAAACCAGTGTTGTCTTGCCATGTATTCACTTGACCTGTTTTCTAGTTTTGACCCCGCTCTGAAACCCTCCACAACGTACGTGTTCATGTTGCATGACTCTCTGACTCTGAGCCTCAAACCTGCCCATCATCTGAGGTCTCAGGAGTACCTGGTGATTTTCCAGAGCCACGACCTGTTTATTCCTCATATCGACATGCTTGCTTACATCTCCTAGTGTTTACACACAAGACTATTTGAGATTATGAATGAAAACATGGTTTTTTCTCCTGATCCTATAAAATAATTGAAAATCTTTGGGAGGGGGGGCAGGGAAGGTAGCCATTTATCAGCATCCCACATTGTCTGTTGAAAGGCAAAGTTGAGTAAATAGCTTATAGATGGCTAATGGATCCCTTACAAGTCACCAACTGAGGGAGCCTGTACTCCACAGATAGTCTCTCCTGGACCACGGAGCTTGTGGAGATGTGAACGCACTTTACTAAATCATATGGCCACCTCTGAGCCTGTTCAACAAGCACACTTAAAAAGGGTCACGGGATCTTTACAGGGACCTGTAATTTGTTGGAGCCAGAAAGAGATGAATAAGAAAAGTCCAGTCTCCCTGCTGTCAAGATCAAATCCATTGTCCAAATGCTGTTTTGTTAACTTCGTCCATAGGTTCTTCTTCACAACCAGGGGACACGGCTGTCCTTTATACCTGGGAGTGAAAGAGACAGGTCTGAATGGGACATGTGGGTACTACTGAAAATGAAACATTTGCTTTACTGAAGGACTCAGGGCTCAGCCCTGCATGCGAAACTTCCATCAGAGCACAAAGCGGGTGGGGAGAAAGCAGAAAGCAGCTACACATGCACATTACACGCACACACACACATACACACACACACTCATACACACACTCATACACATGCACACACACACTCACTCACACACACTCACACACACTCATACACTCACACACTCACACACACTCATACACTCACACACATTCATACACACACTCACACACACACACTCATACACACTCATACACTCACACACATTCATACACACACACTCACACACACACAAACACTCATACACTCACACACATACACTCATACACACATACACACACACACACTCATACACACATACACTCATACTCATACACATGCACACACACTCACACACTCACACACACTCACACACACACACACACACACACACACACACACACACACACACACACCACACACACACACACACACACACACAAAATGCATTGGCCAAAATGCAGAACCATGAATTTCTCTTTACATTATTGGATCATTCAAACTAAAGAGGAACCCCTCCATCCTTTCCGAACCACCCCAATTTCTGTAACTCTTCAGATGATGTAGTTGCTTCTGGGTTCCCATCAAGGAAGGATTAAAGTGCTGGCTGATTGATCTGCAGGCACAGCTTCCTGGTGCAGAGGGAATCTGCTCTCTGATAGACTGAGAATCTATATTTGATATTTCTAAATCCCATGGGGAACCTAAACAAAGGGCAGGAACCACGGAGGGCTGCTGCGGAGAGATTCCCTTTGTGTTCTGACAAGTGACTCTTGTCACTTGTGGGGGCTCTCCACAGTCTGCATCCTCTGCCAGGCCATGGGTTTTGTTCCCACAGTGACTGCAGGAAGGAGGGGGGAAAGTGATAGAGCAATTTCAGAAAAAGTCTCCAGCCAAACTCTTCATTTTGGTTGACAGATCAGCTGCAATACTACCCCTGCTCCACCCCTACCCCACCTTCACTCTACCCAACCCCACCCACCCCTGCTCCACCCATAACCCACCTTCACCTCACCCCACCCCACCCACCCCTGCCCTATCCCCAGCTCACCCCCCCACACTCTCCGTTTTTTACTTTATTCTTGTTCTAATGAAATATTTTATTCACTATAGAGCAAACCATTCTGACTGTGGCCACAATCGAAGGCTAGTTTGGGGACATGTTTTTATATGAAATTACTGATATTTTACCATCAAAGGTGAAAACACATTAAAATTCCACATAAATAAATATGAGACTGCTTTGCTGAGATGTGAGCTTTTTCAGACATGATTTTAGACTCGGCTTGTATACTTGGGGTGCTTTTGTGAGGGTTCAGGGAGAAGTGAAAATTTCCTGACAAAGACTTGCTTAATGCATTCCCCTTTCATGCTATTATTAGTGAAAACCAGTACTGAGAAATATTTAGAAATCATGTCTCTTTTACAAAAACCTTGTATTTTCCCCTTAACCAATTTTTTTTTGGTATCACACTCCAAGTCACTATTCTTACTCTAATGTCTTGTTTTTATTTTTATTTTATTTTATTTTTTTAATTTTTGTTTTCTAACACTATTCTCTCTCCAAACATTTGTTTTATGGCAGGAATCTTCTTTTCTTTCCCTGTTTGCTTCATGACTTGTTTTAAATGTAGTTAGGGGTATGAGCATAATTCGAGGATTACAGATTTGGTGGCGACGCCTGGACATCTGAGTAAGCCTTCGGGACCAGTCGACTGATGTAAACATAAGCTCTAATCACGTAGCAGGCATAGGGTCTCCGTATTTCACAGACTGGCTCAGGCCTTTCGTATTTTTATCCTCAATAATGTATGCATTTTCCAGCTGGCTAGGGCTGCAGTCGCTCCGCGATTTGGACATTTGTCACTCCATTCAGCCAAGCAAGAGAAGCCCCCGTGTCGCGGGCTCCTCTCACTGCGGGCATAGCATCTGTGAAGGAGATGCCTGACAGACATCTGATGATTCAAATCGCAGAAATGATCCGGGACAAATTATGAATGTCTGGGCAGTGCCCAAAGATCTGAGCTGAAATGACTTTGTCCTTGGAGCCTTGCAGCTTTGGTGAACTCCTGGGGCCCACGAGCTCTCCCCTTACACAAGACTGCGTAGGGCAATGCCCCACAGCTTTAGCCGGCTACCCTTCTGGCCAACCGGTTGCCGGATTTAGCTTTCCTTGGCCTGAAATAAAAAGGACGCGGTTCAAGTCTTAGCTTACAAACCCCGGAGGCAACTGGAGCTTTCTTTGAAATGTAAAGCAGTCTTCTATCAAGGGCTGCTTAGGGTATCATCCAGCTATCAAAGTGAAAGATGATTTTGATAGACCCTTACAAATCCCTCGTAATCTATGGAAAGTAGTAGCTAGGACTCGCTCTCCGTGTTTGCACATAGCTGGAGAAGCAAGAGGATAATTTATCCAACTTTAGGGTAATGAAGTGTTAACAAAAACCACACGGAGCTATTATGACAACCACAGGCCGCAGACTGCTAAGAGGGTAAACTCTCCGAAGACCTACCTAGTTTCAAGGAATCCTTCACGGTGCAGCTGACCCGAAGGCATTTGCTAAACACAAGGTGGTATTGCTGAAGGAGTGAGATTCATTAGGCCTAATGAACAGCGCTGAACGTATTGTCTCTACCATCTAACCCGCTGACATTGATGTAGATCTACTTTAACTCATTCCTCCCAACTTTATTAGGTACATATGTCTACAGCAGACTCGAATGAAACATTCTACAACTAGGCTCCAAGCCAAAAACTAATTTATTCTTTAATGTGGTAGTGATTACTTGGTGGTTCCTTGAGCAGAGATGACAGGTCTGAGCTAATGGAGTTGTACTGTAAGTTAATATAAATCATGACAGAGCAATTAATTACAGAGACCGCAGCAAATCCCTGTGTTAGTTTCCCCTGCCACCAGAAGGATTTAATAATATTCATTTTGCTAAGTTCCAGTGACATTTACAAGTCTTCAACCATTTTTAATCAAATCAATATCACTGGCTGCTAAATTTAGTTGCGCTTTGCTTGCAAGTCCGGGAATACGTGGATGCTGTTCCCACCTTCTGTTCAGATGAAGCCCATAGGATGTCCACACTTCCCCTGCCTTTGTTTATGTGGAGGAATTGGAATCTGGGAAAAGTTCAGACGCAGAGAACCCTGGCTTGCCAGCAGGCATGCTAACAGGTGGAGGAGGCCATCTTTGACTTAGCGATCTCCTGGGTGTCATTGTATCTAATGTCCTTCATCTGTTTCTCTTAATTAGCCTTAAACCAACAACAACAAACAAGACTTCCCCACTTCGCATTCCTGTAGACCTTTGGAGGAGCCCTAGGCTGGCGGGGGTGGGTGGGAGGGGGTATTTCAGACCTATTTGATTCTACCCCAGTCAGGTTCTTATCTGGGTAGTCTCTGGATATTTAGTGCAACAATCCCCCAAAGAACGAAACGAGAGGAAATTAGTTGCTTAATATACTGTGGCAGCCTAGAAACTTCTCAATCAAGAATTGATCTCGATATAGATTTTTGGACTGAGATGGCCCGCTGTGCCTGGGTGTTGTGTGGCTAGATCAATAGCCAGCTCTTTCTGTGTAGGCCGTAGAGTTTGGTTTGTTTCTCCTTCTACAAAATCTCCCTGTTAGGGAAGAGCTCAGCCCCAGAGCCCATGCCTCACACCTCACTGGCTTTCTGTGCCTCCCCCTACCTTGCTTGCACTCGATGGCCAATTTTTATCTGATTACTTTCGACAGGGTCTTCGATAACCCTGATGTGAGGGAATGATTCTTTCGGAAGAGGGCTCCTTTCTCACACTTTGCTATGGCACGCTCCTTCGATGCTCAGCACTTCATGTTTTCTGCTGCGATCATTTCTGTTCTTCGTCTCTTTCTTACCAGATTGTAAGTGCCTTTCCGGCAGGGACCTTGCTTCATCTGCCTCTTTCTCTATCCTGTCGATACCTAGCAAGGGTGTTTTCACATGATATTGTTCAATAAATGTTCAGTGACTGAACGAACATATGCTACCCAGATGGGAGGGTGAGGAGAGTGTAAAACTCAAATTAGTTCATCAAAAATAGCTCACAAGAGAATCGGCTGGCTAACCTGCAAGGGACGTAGGCCTAGCATTTTGGGTGGAATGAGTCTGATGGGGGGGGGGGCTGGTGGTGGTTGGGACACACATGGTGGCTCCCCGGGGTGTCCAACCTCTTGACATTGAAACATGATGTTGTCATCTGCAAAGTTTATGCTGAAGAACTGTGTAATTGAACTACAACCTCCCTCCCCCAAAACAAACCAAAACACAAATCAAAACCAAAAAAAAAAAAAAAAAAAAAAAACCAAACCAAACCAGAGCCAAAACCAAAAAACAAACAAAACAAACCAAAAACCACCCCCCCAACCTCATAATATGTTAAATAAATTGATGACTTTTGTATTGAGCCAAATTTATTGTTTTTAAGGGGCAGGTGTGGTCTATGGATCGTAGACTGGATATTCTCGAATGCATTTATAGAAGCTCTGGCTTAATTTACACTCCCAGTCCTGGATGCCCAGACGCCTTGCTGAGGTGGGATGGGGATTCAGGATTTGAATACTTCATCAGGCTTGTTTTGCGATTGTCCACAACACAGGCTTTGGGGAAGGAACCTAATGTTCTCTGAGCCTGTTTCCTCCGTGAAGCAAGCAGCATTGTGGTTGAGTGTTGTGACAGTAGAAAGATACAGTGGGATTAACGGGGTTTTGCAAGACAGTGTCTGAGCCCTGCTGCCCAGAGGGCCTGTGAAGGGCAAGAAGAACGGAACACAAACTCTTCAGCCCTAGGAGGCTTTCTGGAAGGCACCAGGAGGAGTCAGTCGCGTTCACGGCTTCTCCCTTTCTGTCTGTTATTGATAAACACCACGAGAGCAAATGCAGTGTGAAGCTTGCATTGGCTGTGGGGCCTGCCTTCACAAGATGGTTCCCTCTTGCCTTCCTAGGGAAAAGCATGGCACGTTTCTCCACAACCCGTGAATCTGTCATTCAGAAAAAGCAGAGTGAGCGGTCTTATATAACCAAGCCACAGAGCTCCCTGCCCGCTTCCCAGCGGAATTTAGAAAAGAACCAATTCCTTCATCACTCGAGTCTGTAGCTTGAAAGGTAAGGATGTTTCCTGGAGCTGCAATTTTGGGAAAGGAAATAGATCATTCTTAAAACTCTCTATCTATAGTCACCCTGAGTAGCATGTTCTATTTCTCTTTTCCTTCCTTCACGTCTTACTGAATGTGCGTGCTTGCTTACACATGTGTGGCATGGTATATGGACAGCATCAGTTCACTTCTCCCATGCTGGTTTGGGGGCTTGAACTCAAGGTATCAGGCTTGTCGGCAAGTCCCTTTCCCCACCGAGCCACCTAAGAGCCTAGCATTTATTATTCCTAAGGATAAGGACTCACAGTGAAATTTGCAGGCACAGTGGCAGAACAGGGCTCTCTGCTGGTGCTGATGGCTCGGTCACTGCAAAGTCACTCTGTTATTGTGAAGGCTGCTGCTGTGGGAACTCAGTGCTCCAATTGCCCTAAACTTTCCCATGTACTAATCTGTCCACCCTCAGAAACTTCCCATGTACTAATCTGTCCACCCTCAGAAACTCCCCATGTGGCAGAAGCTGTCAGCGGGGAAGGTGGGGGCTCTGTGCTCTCTATCCAAGCAGCTAGATAACCTCTATCTCTTTGTGCCTTGGGTATTTCCATGGAAAAATGGGACTAGCCTTTGCACCTTATGTGGCACACTTAAAACAAAACCAGAACAAAACATAAAGGAATTGGAAGGTGGCTCCTACCATCCATAGCTGTATTGTGTGTGTGTGTGTGTATGTGTGTATATGTATATGTCAGTGAATATGTATGTATGTGTGAGTATGTGTGAGTGTGTATATGTACATATATAAGTTACTGTGTATGTATGAATGTGTGTGAATATATGTATGTGAGTGACTGTGTATGTGTGAGTGTGTGTAATGTATATGTGTGTGAGTGTGCATGTGTGTGACTGTGAATGTATGAGTGTGTGTGTGTGTGATTGTATATGTGTGTGAGTATGAGAGTATGTGTGGATGTGTTTGTGTGTAAATTTGAGAGTGTGTGTGACTGTGTGTATGTGTGAGAGTGTGAGTGTATGAGTGTGAGTGTAGTGTGGGGAGCCGCCCTCACATTCGCCGTTGCAAGATGGCGCTGACATCCTGTGTTCTAAGTGGTAAACAAATAATCTGCGCATGTGCCAAGGGTAGTTCCCCACCCCATGTGCTCTGCCTTCCCCGTGACGACAACTCGGCCGATGGGCTGCAGCCAATCAGGGAGTAATACGTCCTAGGCGGAGAATAATTCTCCTTAAAAGGGACGGGGTTTCGCCATTCTCTCTCTTGCTCTGGCTCTTGCTCTCGTGCTCCTGAAGATGTAAGCAATAAAGCTCTTGCACTCTTGCTCTGGCTCTTGCTTCTTGCTCCTAAAGATGTAAGCAATAGAGCTCTTGCTCTCTTGCTCTCTGGCTCCTGAAGATGTAAGCAATAAAGCTTTGCCGCAGAAGATTCCGGTTTGCTGTGTTCTTCCTGGCCGGTCGTGAACGCGTGTAAGAGTGTAGAGGAGTGTTTGTGCGTGTGGTGCATGCATGTGTATGCAGACAACAGAACAGAATACCTGGTGTTCTCTATGACGCCCTTTGCCTTGCTGTCTTGAGGTAGGGGCTTCTAGTGATGTGGGAGCTTGTCATTTTAGCTAGGCTGGTCAGCTAGGGAGAGCCGGGATCTGCCTACTTCTGTATCTATGTCTGCGGCTAGAGGCACACACAGCAGTGTCCGACTTTGCACTTGTGGACTGGGGTTTGTCCTTATGCTTGCAGAGCCAGTGCTCTGGCCAGTCTCACACAGCACCACACTCACTGGCTCTGGGATCTGCCCTGTGAGGTCCGCTGACTCTGGCATGATGCTCTTCCCCTCCGTTCTGTGCTCCCCTCGTCCCCACTGCCTGTCCCTTGTCCCTGCTTTCTGAGTTTTTGTGCTCCTTTTTCCTTACTCGAAGGATTCACATTCACCTTGTAAAACAAACATTAGCTTTATCGATCCAGTCAATAAAGGGATTCAAGATATAAATGTGCATGCAACACATACTATCTTTCACTTTTCAAGAGCAGAATCCAGAGGTTTTTTGTTTTTTTTTTTTAAATTTTCACTGATAGGAAATTATCATCAGCATCTAATTGATTTAGAACATGTCTCATCTCAGGAAAAATTCCACACCACTGGCAATCTCTCATTTGTGTTTTTTGTCCCAACCCACTACTTTTAGTTCCTGTGGATGTGTTATTTCTGACACTTCCTATGACAAAGTCTCATAAATGTGGTCTTTCATGTCAGATTTCCCTCGCTGATCTTAATCTGTCACATTTTTCTGTGTTACACTGTGTACCCGAACTTTATTGCTTTTTAACAGCTGAATAGGTTTTCACTGTGAGGCAGGACAGGGCCTCTTGCATCCAGGCATCAGCTGATCGACACTGGGGGTGAACTTCTTAGCGTGTGATTAAGATGGAGCTATCTTTTTTTTTTTTTTTTATTATCTTGGGTGTATACCTAGAAGTAGAATTTCTGGATCAGACCGGAATTCTATGTTTAACATTTTGAGGGGCTGCCAAACTGCTTTCCAAAGTGGCTGTACCATTTCACAGTCCCACCTTGGATGTAATTTTAACAGATGCAAAACTTGTTTAATGAAATTATCTTCGACTCTCTACGGTTGGCACTATGAAACGAGGCGCTGCCAGACTTCCTTGCGGGTAGGCTAAGCTACATTGTGTGTCCTTGATAGATGTCCCTTCTTCTTCCTATTGGACAGACTCTAATCTGGGTGATGGGGTTGGGTTGGCAATTCCCACACAGTTGGACTGTCCTCCTCCTGAAGGCAGGGATCCACTTATTCACACAGCCACAGCCACAGGGCCACATGCCCTGCTGGCAGACAGGCAACTCCACCAGCATTGGAAAGACCAAATAAAAGCAGATGCAGATCTCAGGCAGGCCTGCGTGTGGGGGTGGGGTGGGGTGGGGTGGGGTGG
Source organism: Mus musculus (assembly GCF_000001635.26). NCBI lineage: Eukaryota > Metazoa > Chordata > Mammalia > Rodentia > Muridae > Mus > Mus musculus. Next base: position 143,443,786 of record NC_000072.6, read on the forward strand.
GGGTGGGGTTGGTGAGTTTCCATCAGAAGAGCTGACCTTTCCATTCCATGAAGTGAGCTATTTAGCAGCATTCTTAGCATATGGATCATCTCCGCCAATGGCATCTACTCCTCCTCCATCTGCTGAAGAATTTTGTCTCCTTTCGAAGTCACATGAGGAAGCTCTCTGATGTATATTTCACACATAAGCTGAATGGTATTTTATTTTTAAAAAGTAATAATATTATCTAGATTTGGCAAACATTATTGAAAAGTTAATCGGGGAACCAATACCTGGCTTCTTCCCCCTAATAAGGCACATTTAATAGACCTACAAATTCAGTAGCTCAGTGTACATGAAACCTAGTAGCCTTCAGTATCTGGTTGGTCTGCTGTTATTCTTAAACATGCTAAAGGGATCTGGAGTTTTGTTTCATTCATCCACACTCTCACTTTTTCTGTGTAGTGAGCATACTCCACAGTGGTCCTTGGATCTCTGCCATCGGCAGGAGATGGGATTGGGGTTACAGGCTGAGAAAAAGAATTAAATATTCTAAGGCAAGACCGCCTTCCAGGATCTGTGTTTTCATGACTCCACACCTAGTTGGCTAGTCCTTCCAGTTTGTTTTTTGTTTGGTTGGATGATAATTTGGTCTGTCATTACCCCCCTCTCTGTCCTTGACTGCGATGTATTCCCTAGGGAGGAGCCAGATTGAGGGACATTTTTGTGAGCATGTTTGTCTCAGTAGGAAACTGACACAGACAGGAAGGGTGGGCACCAAAGATGTCTGAGCAGGGAGCAGAGTCTTTGATTATTGAGGATGAAGATCTTGGGGGTTCCGCCAGAGTCTTTTTTAATCAGGATGGTGCTAATGATAATGATTTAGAGGTTTTTTTTTTTTTTTTTTTGTAGTTGATTTGTTTCTTTCCTCCAGCCAGTGGCATTGGGCTTGCTTCCCCTCATCAGGGTAGACTTCCCATGCTCTCTCCAATGCTGTTACAGCTAGGATACGTTTCTCTCTCTGATCAGCCATGCATTGTGTTTTGAAAGTGTTGAGCTAGTGAATTATGTCTTAATGGGAAAAAAATTCTCTTAATATAGGGCCTATCGGGGCCGTTAATAATTAATGCCAGCTTGTAGCTCAGGGACATCTCAGAGAACTCAATATAGTAAGTGAGCATTACCACAACCCTTACAGCCCTAACCACAAAATCTTGTTAGGTATTATGAAATCTTAGAAAAGTTTGTATCTTTGCCAAACTAAACCAAACAAAACAACAATACAGCACCAGCAGCAACAGTCCTCACATGCCATAAAAAAATAGTTTTGTTTTTACTGCATTTTGTATTTACTGTATTAAAATAAAATCCTTTTAAAAAAGTGTTTTAAAAGCCAGGAGCCGTGCAGGCAAACAGTGCCCTGAAATTGACTGGGAAGGCTGAGCCCTTGTTATCATGGATGAGACTCTGGGGTGGCAGGAAGAATAAAAGACAAAAGCACACATGTTCTAGAACAAACCTTCCTGCTCCTGATCTACCTTATTCTTAAGAAAGAGGTGGAGAAATTCCTCCCTCCTTCCCTTCCTTCCTTCCTTCCTTCCTTCCTTCCTTCCTTCCTTCCTTCCTTCCTTCCTTCCTTCCTTCCTTTCTTCCTTCTTTCCTCCCTCCCTTCCTGCCTCTCTCTCTCTCTCTCTCTCTCTCTCTCTCTCTCTCTCTCTCTCTCTCTCTCTTTCTTTCTTTCTTTCTTTCTTTCTTTCTTCTTTTGAGAGAGGATTTCACTATGTAGCCCTGACTCATTTGGAACTCGATATCTGATCTCTAGACCAGGCTAGGCTGGGGCTTACATAGATCCCCCTGCCTCTGCATCCTGAGTGCTGAGATTAAAAGCATGCCTCACCATGCCACTGAGACAGTTGCTCTTGAAGTTTATGTGTTCATGTCAGAAGCCTGCCCAGATTTGAGGCTGTGATGGTAAATTTTGGTGTCTTCCAACTCATCTTCAAGAGAGTCTTCCTTTGTCTTCAATGCTGTTACATCTGCACATGGCTCTTGTTTTCTTGGTGATCGATTAGACAGGGAAATAGATCCAATTGACAAGCCCTGTTCTGACATCACTAAATCTCCCATTTGCCCTGGTCCCTCTGCCTCAGTCGTAACCCTGCCATCTCCGTTCAGCCCCTCCTTTTGGAGCAATCTTGCCAATCAGGAGAACTGTCAGTTGGGTGCCTTTGAGGCCCGGGGCTTGCAGAAGATACTCTGAGGACAATGTGCAACTGTCACATGCGATTACCAAGTTCCCCAAGCACCCTGAAGTTAGAGAGGGGTACTGGCCTAGGGAAGCTGGAGAAAATGAGAGGGGAGTCTTCGATTTCTAGGAAGTCAGATTTCCTTGCTAAAGAGCTCTTCCCATTGTCACCCTTCACTGAGAAAAAACCCACCGGTGTACTGTGGTAGGAGTGAACCTCGCAGGTTACCATCTGATTGTGAGAAACCTTCTGTCTCCTGTGCAGAAAGCCTTGAGAACAAGTCAACACACTTCCTCATTAGAGGAGCTGGCTGAAACCCCCGGCTGGGGACAGTGGGGGCAGGAGCCAGCTACCCCCGGAATTTTCTGGGGAGGTGGTTAACTCTATCTTCAAACCCGAGCTGACACCAGCTGGGCAGACAAGGGCAAGGGCCAATCCCAGACCAGAGCAGGAAGATGAGAGCGAGTGTCAAGGCGGAGACAGGGTTCAGTCCTGGGACTCGGCTTAATTGCTTGCTCCCTTCTCAAGTCTGAATCAGGACAGAAGCTAGAACACTCTCAGGCTAGAAGCAGCTTTCTTTCAGGCCTCAAAGTAAGCCATAGCCACCCAGAGCTTCAAATCTCACTGGGAGGCCCCGACTCCCTCTGCTAAAGAGGAGTAGAGCTTTGATGCTGTGCCTGCCTTTGGTTCAGAGGAGCCTCACAGAGTTGCTGCCTTCGAGGAGCTCACACATTGTCATGGCTCTTGTGCAGAGAGCCCTGCTCCGTCCCCGCCAGCCTACTTGAGCAGCACATGCTTGCTTGTCTTGTCTGTTTTCTAAGTGACAGAGTGAAATCTTTAAACATCACGATGCCCTCCAACCCTCACCCTCTCCAGGTGATAGTTCTTGGCTCAGACTAGTTGCCTTGAACTGTTTGAACGAATTATGTTTAGAGGGAAGTAGAAACAACAGAAAATTGCTCATGACCGTTTAGGGACAGGTTAGGGACAGGGAGCTTAAACATCAAGGCTTTGGCAGATGATCTGCAGGATCTGATAGGCTCCACAGATGCCACCGTCCAGCCTCAGTCACAGCGGTTGAGTATCCATGTAAGGATTTGGAGGAACAGAGCTGTTTGGATTGCCCCTGGTGTTTCAGAACTTCATCTGAAACTGATACTTGGGGGTGTTTTACTCCCAGGCATCTGCGCTCACATCTAGGCTAGAGAAGGACTCCTCCCCCTCTCTCAAAGAGGTCCTTTTTGCCATCCCTGCCCCATGTGACTTGAATGTTAAGTGGTGTTCCTTTATTCTCAATATCCCAGAGGCTAGTAATGTACACGTGTACCACGAGGCCTGGCTAAATAGCCTTCACATTTCTTCACACAGAAGCCTTCCAAAGTAAGTCCTCTAGGTCTTCTCCCTTCCCCACTCCATCCCCTTTCCTTAAGAGCAGAGCTTCCTGTGCCAGATTGCCTGTGCCTGATGCTGGCTTGAGGTGCCCCCAGTTGCTTACCTGTCCCATGGAAGTCCCATCACTTTTCTGAGCTTTTCTTCCTCATCTAGGAAAGTTAGGGTGATAGTTTATAGTGAAGAGGCAATAAGACAAAATGTGCAAGACACCTGGACAGAGGCGACACAAAGTGGTGCTCAGTGGCCATCAGCACCTGATTTTGTCACCTTGAGACAGCAGTTACCTGTAGACCATGTTGGCTTAGAATTTGTGATCTTCCAGCCTCAGCATTCTGGGCACTGGCACTATAGGTGCATACTACAGTGCCTAATGTTAGCTATCATATATGGTCATGGGATGATACTATTATTTGTTTATATATTGACTTGATCTGTTTGTTCTTTGTGATGTGGTCTTCTGTATTCTAAACTGGCCTTGTATTCATCATGTACCCAAGCCTGACTTTTTAAACTCCTGCTTCCGCATCAGAAGTGCTGAGATGGTAGGTGTGTGCTCTGTGTCTGGCCCACTGTTTCAGTTATATCACATTAGATAATATAGCATTACTCAGTAGCCAGGGGAATGGGTTCCTGACAGCAAACAACAATATAAATTAACTTATAATCACACTGAGTTAAAAAAATGACAGATTTGCCCCCACACCGCACCAAGTAGTAGCACATGGCTTCTTTAATATACACTTCTAAGACAATATAACTAGTGTCCAATGACAGAGTGTAGAATAGTGCCTGTTTGAGAGGGTGGGAGGCAGAGTGTGGAGGGATGGTAAGCAGTGACTTAAAAAGGGTGTGGCAGGTCTAACTTTTGAGGTGATGATGTGCCTGTTATCTTGATTGTAGTGATGGATGTATGCAGATATCCAAACTCATTGCATCGTAATTATGCCTTGACAAAGACATAAACATTAGTAACAAAAATAACCAAGCACTAATTTTTCTATCTCAAAGTTATCTTTCTTACCAGGTCTTTTTATTTTCACCCAGGGGATCCTAAGCCTTACCCTCTGTCCACAAGATCTAGCCCAAGTCCACCAAAAACTCCTCTTCATAAGAACGATGACGATTCTTTGTTGAGCACTCTCTGTTGAACTGGCAGCCCCCAGTGTTTAACCTGTACCTCCTCCATGGTGCGAAGGGGGACTAGATGTAGAGTTGAAATTCAAACCCATATGTTGTCTAGTCCTTCTAGAGAGGACACAAATGCAGATGTACTTGGTCAAAGCAAAGATTGAGCACCCAGCAGGCTCTACCTGATTTAGTCCCTTAGCTGGTCCCGACACCTCTTCTTTGGCTTCCTGTCTTGCTGGAACTCTGATTCCTCTCTGGAGCTTCAGTTCCCCATGACACAGACTTTCTGCTCTGGCTTGAGATTCCCGGTTGCCCTGGTTGGCCTCCTGGATTCTGGCATTGCTGCTTATGGTTTAACACATGACTCGTGTGACTCTGTCTCCACTTTGATTCACCACGGCTGTCAGATTCCTCAAGTAGATGAGCTCGTCGGAGCAGGAAGGGGTGGCTCTACCTCCACATAGGAAATGCATCAAAGGCTTTCCTGGGAATAAAGTGACAAGGTGGAGAGATGGAAGAGCGAAGGGACCAGAAAGGAGACTGGCAGACACTCAGGTGGAGTCCAGGCTGAGGTCTCTCAGTCTGAAGAGCAACAAGGCTGTCCCAAATGCCTGCTGTGTGCTGGGCAGGCAGAGCTGACAGGAGGAGAGTGAAGGGTTGAAAGAGCATTCTCTAAGAAGCTCTTCAAATGTCCTTCAAGAGGCAAGCTGTCCAGCAACGCATGAAGAACTGACAGGTTGTGGCCCCAGGCCAGCTTTTCCAGGGTTGACAGGGATCGCCAGGAGCACCGGAAAAGTAGGACTTACTGTCTTTCCACAATTGTGTCTGCCTCCCAGATGCGTTAGAATTCTGCCTTTCTCCCTCTCTTCCCCCCTCCCCTCCTCTTTCCCTCTGCCCCCTCCCTCTCTACAGAACAGAAAAGAGACCATCAACACCACATGAAGGAGTCTCCTCAGGCTGAGATTGGACCTTCTCTCCAGACATAGAGAGGGATGTAGCCCCTCCTGCCCTTCTAGCCTTGTGGACATTTCCCAGCCTCTAGATGAACAAATGTCTCAGGAACATTGAATAATATGCTTCATCTTTTTATACATGCATGCGTGCATGCATGCACCCATCCATCCATCCAGCATGGTAAATTCGAGAGCCCACATCAGTAGCTGAATATTTCAAGGACTGTTACCACCTGTTGCCTGACTCAATCCACAGCCGGAGGAAAGGAGAGGGTTCTTGGAGGCTGGCAGTGAGCACAAGAATTTAGGAATCTTTGAGAAGGGTTACTCAAGGCAGAGGAGGGTGGGTAAAGAGGAAAACGGAATTGGAAAGAGTGCTCACATCAGCTTCTCAGTGCAGCTATTGCAGTCAGGTGGAAAAAACCACACCTACTTTTTTTATAACCTGAAAACCTCTTTCGCTAGAGTTTGGAGACTCCACTATCTTGAATTCTGCCAGATTTGTTTTCTGGAAGCTCTTTCTGTGTATCTACTTAGGGAAAACACATAGAACAATATAATTTAAACAGAAAGAAAACTCAACAGGTTTTTTTTAAACATAGATTTAGAGCGGTTGCCTGAGAGCAGTCAACACAGGGAACTTGCGATCCAAGGAACTGGAGTGTCTTCATGAAACAGTGGCTGAAGATGAAAGGGAAACTCCAAGCCTTGGCCAGACAAGAGGATGCTCCTTCATTGATACATTGTCTTTACTAAACACATTCAGGTCTGTAGCAGGTATGAAGGGGCGAATGTCAGACTCAGAGGATCCAAGCCCCGAGAGCATATTTAACTTGCAGATACTCCTTATGGGCGATACAGGGTTCCGGTGTAACTATCGTCAAGGGCAGACCACATTTCTCAGCTGTCCTGATACAGAGTGGGCTCTTCTCCTGGCTTTTAGTAGAACACTGATTATAAACAGAAGGCCCTGCGGAAAGACACCAATTCACTACGTGTTTGAAAGGAGCGTAATCTGATGGGTAAAGGTAGCTGGCAGCTATGGCTTGATGACACTATAATGAAATGCTGCTCTTTGTGTGTCCAAACAATATTCAAATTAGCAAATGAATTGTTCTTGTTGAAGTTGTTATTGATTCCAGATATAAAATTTACTTTTTTTTGGGTGTGTGTGTGTGTGTCTATATATTGGTTAACTTTCTGTTGCTGTGATACATGATGAGACACCATGACCAAGGCAACTTTTAGAAGAAAGAGTTTATTTTGGCTATGGTTTCAGAGGGGGAGAGTCTCTGGTGACAGTCATCTGGCAGATGGTATGGTGACCACCATGGGTTGCTATGAGTTAGAATCTTGAACTAAAAGCAGGAAGGAAGAGTGACCTGGAAGTGCTACAGAGACTGTAAACTCTCAAAGCCCACCTCCAGTGACACACTTCCCCCAAGCCCACCTCCAGTGACACACTTCCCCCAAGCCCACCTCCAGTGACACACTTCCCCCAAGCCCACCTCCAGTGACAGACTTCCCCCCAAGCTCACTTCCAGTGACACACTTCACCCCAACCCCACCTCCAGTGACACACTTCCCTCAAGCCCACCTCCAGTGACACACTTCCCTCAAGCCCGCCTCCAGTGACACACTTCCTCCAAGGCTCACTTCCTAGCTAGCCTCCATCCTCCGCAGAGCCATCCATTATTGACCCAGGGACATCTGGAGCCAAGCATCTGGAGCCTGTGGAGCACACTCTTGTCCAACTATGGTGGCTCTCCATAGTATTCCCTCCAGGAAGCTGTGCTGCAGGTTCCCGAGTCACATCTTGACGCTTCATTCAAATCTATACTACATGAAGCTGGAAGCTCTTCTTGACAGGAAAACGTGGAAGCGGGCCCTGTGCACTGCTTTGGCAGCCTGTGCTGGAGAGGGAAGATGTTCATAAGCTGTAGCAAAGCCTGGCATGGGCTGAGGAAAAGGCAGCAGCTACTGGCTGAGAGATGATTGGTGCAGGGTGTCCTGGGTCCCTCTGTGGGGCTTTGGAGGATGGTTCTGTACCCAGACAGGGAGAAGGTTCCTGGAACCTTGTATGTTTCCTGAGCATGAGAAGAATGGCAGCCACACAGCCAAGTTAGGAAAAGAACACCAGCACTGAGCCCTTTCTATCATGGTATTCCTCATCCAGGACCCTCCATGTGGCAGAGCAGGGAGCCAAAACAAGGGAGGAGGACTTCAGCAGTCTTATGAAGGGAGGCCTAGGTGAGGCCCCCTGCAGAAACAGGCAGACAGAAACAGGATAGGAGAAGCCCCTCAGCTGTGACAAGGACTTAACGCTATCTGATAATGGTCCTCAGACACATAAACGCGTTCCTTCATATATGTGCTTGTCTGGGGACACATAGTTTCAGTTCTGCCTTGGAAAGGCTGTGGATTTGTGCTGATCCGCTGGGAAGCTGCCCGAGTCCTGTTCCAATGAAGTGATTGCTTTCTTCCAGGACTGCAGATAGTGCTGGTCAGTAGATTCCAATGCAATGACCCCTCTCGGACGGCAGCAGAAACCTCTCAATCCTCCAGGAGAGCAAACAAATGAGCAAACAAAATGGTTTGGAGTGGTGGTAGGGCTCTGTGGGCCAAGAGCTCATTGTGCAACCCTGACGACTCGAGTCTGGTCCTTGGTACCTATGGTGGGAGAAGAGAGATGCCTCCCAAGTTATCCTCTGACCTCCATACTTGCACCCAAACATTATCCTCCCCTTCCACTCACACTCCAAGAATAAATAAAATGTTTACAAAAGGGAAACAAAAATCTTGTTTTGTTACACATACCAACTCCTGGTCACGTGAGACACAGACACAGAATGTGTGAGTGTTTTACGGGGCACAAAGGTGACGGTTAGGGCGTTATCTGACAGGCACACTGGAGCCCACAGTTGTTTCCTGACGTCCTCTGATACTGAAACTGCTATAAGAATAATTCATCTATTGAGGCTTGGTAGACTCCAGAGAGGCAGAGCTTGTGAAAGACTCATGGACTGCAGAGTCTGGGAGGTCTGGGAGAGGAGAGTGATCTGAGATGCAGAAGCCTGCACGGAAGGTAGAGTGGCCCCACCCACCCTCTGAATTCTGGGAAAGGGATGCATGATGTTGCCCTATGATATGGTTGTTGATTACTTTAGAGCAACTCCACCACGTATGGAACCAGAACAAGTGGGAAAGGGGACATTATACCAGCACAGTGTTGACTAAGAGCACACACCAGAAACAGCATGAGAGTTCAAAATAACCAGAGATTTAGGCGCAAACCTGAAGTGTGTTGGCTTGTCTAGTCTTTCGATAACTAGCCAGCTTCCTCTGGAGATCACATGACTCTCCTCACACCCGCTGAAGTTTCTGGGGCGTTGCTATGCCCATAGAGATCATTCTGAGGCCAGGGGGTCCAAACTCTGGTCTTCATGCTTGCAGCTTTTACCACGGAGCCATTTCTCTTGACCATACCTGCCAGGCTTCATCTGCTGTGCAAAGTAGCAGGTTTGCAAATTCTTGGGATTAGAATATCGGCATCGGACTTCATTTATTTAGCTTCCATAGCAGCATATCTTGATCTAGATACTCTTTATGGGTTATTTTATGTGTATGAGTATCTTACTGCAACTATGTACGTATGTCACATGTGTACCTGGTGCCAGCAGCAGAGGTCAGAAAAAGTGTTAGATTCCCTGGAGCTGGGATTACAGATGGCTGTGAGCTGCCATGTGGGTGCTGGGAACTGAACCTGGACTGTCTACAAGAACAGCCAGTGCTCCTAACCACTGGGACATCCTGTTAGCCTTGAGCTGGGTGATTTTATAAACAATGAAAGATTCTTAGTTGTCTTTCTGGAGCCTGGGAGTCTGTGATGCACACAGGCAGCTCCAGCATCTGCTGAGACTCCCTATATCCTCCCAGGCTGAGACTCCCTATATCTTCCCACTCTGAGACTCCCCATATCCTCCCACTCTGAGACTCCCCATATCCTTCTACACTGAGACTCCCCATATCCTCCCACATTGAGACTCCCCATATCCTCCCATTCTGAGATTCCTCATATCCTTCCACACTGAGACTCCCTGTATCCTCCCACTCTGAGACTCCCCATATCCTTCTACACTGAGACTCCCCATATCCTCCCACATTGAGACTCCCCATATCCTCCCACTCTGAGACTCCCCATATCCTCCCACTCTGAGATTCCTCATATCCTTCCACACTGAGACTCCCTATATCCTCCCACTCTGAGACTCCCCATATCCTTCTACACTGAGACTCCCCATATCCTCCCACATTGAGACTCCCCATATCCTCCCACTCTGAGATTCCCTATATCCTCCCATGCTGAAAGGCCAAGGGGAAAACAGGTCTTATACAAAATTTCAATTATTTAAAACACTTTTTAAATTTTAAATATATTTTGGTCATATTCTTTTCTTCTACCGAGTCCCTCCATATCCCCTCTTCCTCTCTCCCTCCCCAGATTTAAGTCTCTCTCTCTCTCTCCAAAAAAAAAAACAAAAACAAAAACAAAAAAACCAAAATAAAGACAACAACCAAGTCCTCAAAACCAAGATAACAGAATAAGGCAACATCCCTGTCCCCTAACAAAATAAAATTTAAAACCCCACCAAACCAAAGCATAGAAAAAAATGTGCAGGCCATTCTCTGTTGGTCAACCCCTCATGAACGTGAGGCCTTCCCTGGAGTGGTTGCTGTACCCAGTGCCGCTGCGTTAGAGGACATGGTTTCCCTTGTCCAGCAGGTGAAGATGGTGGTTTGGTTGTCAACCTTTGCCTTATGGCTAGGGTTTCATTTATTCATTCAATTTTCAAAAATAAAACAAAATACCTTATGTGAGATCACATGCCTGGTCTCCTTGTCGCTATAGGCTGTACTCGGTTGAAGCCTTTGGAAGAGCTGCTCTTTTCTGAAGGGAAAACTGGACTATGGATGTAATATATATATATTTATATATAATTATATAATTATTTAATAATTTTATATTTTAAATATATGATACATTAAAATATATTAAATTTTATTATAATTAATTAAATATATTGCATTCTATTTATTAAGATTCAATAAAATGAAAAAATAAATATAACAAAATAAAATAAAATAGAGTAAAACAAAACTCTCCTATTGAGGTTGGACAAGGTAAACCAACAGAAGGAAGGAGCCCAAGAGAAGGTGCAAGAATCAGAGACCTACTCATTCACACGGTGAGGAATCCCACAGACACTAATCTGGAAGCCATACCACATAAGCAGAGGGCCTGGCGTAGACCTGTGCGGGCCTTGTACACGCTGCCTCTGTCTCTGTGAGTTTATATGAGCTTTGCTTGTGTTGATGGAGAGGCCTTGTTTGCGCGGTGTCCTCCACCCGCCCTGGCTCTTGCACTCTTCCTACTTCCTCTTCTGTGGGATTCCCTGAGCTCTGAGGGAGAGATTTGATGGAGATACACAGTTTAGGGATGCGAGTTCTAAGGTCTCACACTCTCTGCACGCTGTCTGGCTGTGGTTTTCTGTATCTGTTCCCATCTGCCATGTGGCAGGAGGAAGGCTCTCTGAAGATGGCTAAGCAGAGCACTGATCAGTGACTATAGCAGAATATCTTTGTGATATCTTTATGACTCATTTTATCCCTACTTCCTTTTTCATCTTTTTTTCTGAACATTAATTTTTCAGAACAGGAAATAGCTGTATTATTTGGTGTAGCATAGGTCCCTGGGCTAGCTAGTCTCTGGTTTTCACTGACCCAAGCAGTGTTGGGTATGCATGGGTTTCATCTCATGGAGTGGGCCTTACGTCAAATCAGTTATTGCCTGAGTAGTCTCCCAAGCGTTGTGCCACCATTGCTCCTCTTGCTACTGTTAGTCTCCTCTGCTCCTCAGTCACGGATTCTCTGTTGAAGGCCAAATCTCATCATTGCCAATGGCCATGTGCCTATTGTTGTGCTTATAAAAAAGATAAAGGAAGCCAGGAATGTGTTTGCTAGAGTGTGGCATGGTGTGGGGGAAGGGGGTGCCTCTGTGGGCCCATGCTGAGGCATCCCTTCCCACTGAGGGATCAGCCACAGTATAGTATGGAATAGAGTCTATTTAGGGCACGGAGAGGGGAGTTGAGGGTGTAGAGACAGAGAAAGGGGGGAGGAGGAGGGAGGAGGAAGAGGGGAGAGGGGAGAGAGGTAGGGGCTGGCCATGAACTCGTGGAAAGAGGGGGTGAGGGAAGGGGAAGAGGGATAGAGGGTGAGAGAGAGCGAGAGCGAGAGAGAGAGAGAGAGAGAGAGAGAGAGAGAGAGAGAGAGAGAGAGAGGAGGGGGCAAGCAGCCCCTTTTATAGTGAGTCAGGCACACCTGGCTGTTGCCAGGTAACCGAGGGGCGGAGCCTAGAAGTAATACTGACACCTATCCTTTCCAGTAAAATCCCATTGTTACCAACGGCCATGTGCCTATGGTCACATCCATGCCATGTTCCCATTCACCCTCTTCCCCTGACAACAATTTCCACCTCTTCTGGGTCCTGCTCTTCTTTGATCACACTATATTTTCACTGTACTCTTCCGTTTTTTGCAACTTTTAATCTTCTTTTATTGTTTACATTCTGTGGTCCGATGTCAGATATAATATTAGAAAATAACACCAGGAGGCATTTCAAAAAAAAAGGTTTTTTTTTTTTAAAGATTTATCTTTATTTTATGTGTATGGGTGAATGTGCACCTATGCAGGACATTCGTGCACTGCTTGGAGGCCAGAGGAGGGCGTCGGATACTCTGGAACTGCGTGAGCTAGGGTTGTGAGCAGCCATGTAGGTGCTAGGAACCAATACGGTGAAGTGATATTTCACAGCGTGAGTGCTGTGAACTTAGTGAACAACTCAGAGGCATTAAGCATTTGGGTTTGAATTAGTTTTCATGCAATGCGTTCAGAAAAGTCTTACTCTTGCTTGCTTGCTTGCTTGCTTTATTTATTTATTTATTTATTTATTTATTTATTTATTTATTTATTTAAATCCCCACATTATTTAGGACCTCACATGTGGTCCTGACCCACAGTGTAAAAAGCTGCGCTGCTGGGTGCTGGGATCAAGCCTGGCCTGGCTTCTCATCATTTGCCTAAGAATACTTTTCTGTAAACTTGTGTGTGTCCTGAGGGAACACACACAAGCATGCCATGGAACATGCCAAACATGTCAACTGTCTATGCCAGTTGGTTGGAAGAGGAGGAGGAGGAGGAGAAGGAAGAGGAAGAGGATGGCTTTCTTTCTATGTTAGTCAGGAACCTCAGTTTCCTTCTCACCACTCCATCCTCTTTGGGAGTAATTCTAGCTAAGACCTTGCTTCCTGGGTTGTGCAGAATCCTGGTCTATTCTAGTGTTCCTTCTGGATTTAAGTCGTTAGCTACTGCCCCATTGGCCCCATTGGCTCCTCTTGAATTTGACCTTAAGAGTTAGGCAAGCCTTCACACAAAAGACGTGAACTTGGCTTTGAAGGATTAGTAGAAAATTTCCAGTGGCAGCAGAAGAGTTGTCACTGCTAACAAAGATAATTACTGGCAACATGTTCCCCCTTGTCTTCGTGATATTTAGAATTTAGACCTCAACTTGTACGTATTTATTCACCATGCTTAAGGCTCCAAGCAAATATGATTAAATAGATACAACCCAACTTTATAAATCCTCTTTTTTTAACGTGCAAAGTAAATATTTTTAAGCAGTAGGCTTGATTTATTTACATTTTTAATTAAATGAAAATTACAGATAAAAGATGCTATACGAATCATCTTCTTAGGAAAGGAAAATATTGCAATGTAATTAAAAGAAAGCCTCAAATTATAATTAGGTTTGAAATTTAATTATGGCTAGAATACAGCATCCTTATGCACACTGACACCTTATTGATTTATAACCTTTAAAGCACATTTATTATATTTACTCCAAGATCTTAATTTGTGGACTAAATAAACTTCCTAGGTTCCTAAGTATTATAACCCACTACAATGTTTGTTTGTCTTTCTGAAAAAAAAAAAAAGTATGGCATTTTAGAAGTCCTGTTTTGACCATGGTTGTGTCTTTATAAAATGCCCAGAGCAGTGTAACAATCAGTAGTAAATGGACTTTTCTCTGTCAGTGTCCCTTGTTAGGACAGTCACGCTTTGGTGTGTACCTGGTACTGTCTTTCCAGCTGACAGAATTCCAGAACTCCAGCATCAATTTAGGAGTTACATATATACAGAAACAGAATTCTTATTATGGAACGTTTGTATTCTATCTATGAATGAAATTTTAAAAAAGGAACTTGGGCTACTATGTGTACATTGCAAATCTATAAATCATTTTTAATGCACAAAGTAAATATTTTTTAAGATGGAGGTTTTATGTATTTACATTTTCAATTAAGTGAAAATGGCAGATTATATATTTATATTTATATGTATAAAGCCAGTTGATGGAGTCTGCTCTTCATTGAGCCCTGGTTAAGCGCATTCGCTATAATTAACTTCCTGTGGCATCGTTTGACACTTCTTGCAGATTAGAAAACAATAACTTTCACAGTAAAAATGATTTAGCTGCAGCATAACATGCTCTACTAGAAATGTTTTAGATAAAGATTCCCAATACGCAATTTCTATTAGCTTGATTTGTAAAGTGTTGTATGATTAAAACTATTTGAAGAATTGCTACTTTGGCTTATTTTGACACAGAATGCTCTTGACATAAATGGAAGTTTTCCCCCTACGTCTGCTGAAGTCTGAATTCATCGTCTGGAGATTTTTTTTTCACTTCAAAATATTTGTTTGTTAATTACACAATTGAAACACATATGTAGACAGACAACTTATGGGCGTGCTTTTCCTAAATCTTAAGTAGCGCGTGCTGGCTCTAATTTACTACAGTTACTGCATGTATCAGCCTTCACTGCGATGCAAACGGGACAGAGAACTTGACAAATTCAGGAGGAACAAAGCAACAAGGACTGATCCTCTAAAACCAGCTCATTTTCATCCTACTGAGTTTGAACTGGCGTTCCTCACGTAGCCCCTCCCGGCTGAGCCAATTTCCACCAGAAAACTTCTCCTAGGTGAACTGAATGTCTGCAAATGGCCGGCCTCCGTGGTCCTCTGTACAGGCAAACCTTTCATTGAAGTCCTCATCGCTTTTGAAGGGACTTCAAAGGTCCATTGAAATCCAAAACTTTCCTTGAAGTTAAGTCAAGTTTTGCCTGTTTTAGGGCCTGCAGGATTTCAGCCCGAAAAGCCTCGGTGGTTAACAAGGAGAGGACATGTCAGCCTGGCTGGATTGTCACAAGTGGGATTCGGTCTGACAATTTTGGCTCCATCAGGGGGTTAAAAGCATATTCAGTTGCAGAAATGATAAAAGGCTTCCCTACCTGGTTCTGTAACACAATGGCTGAAAGACCAGCAGGTATTTCCAGGCATCTTTCAGTGCACATCCCAAACTGCTGCCCAAGCTGGGGCTTCAGTCAGTGGAACAGCCCCACTGCGGCAGCATGTGAATCCCTGTCAAAGTCCTCGGTGGCCATGCAAATTGATCATTTCCTTAAACGGTAATTTGAGTCTCTCTGGGTGAGTCCTGCTTGTAAGGACGGCCAACACACATGGACCATGTTTCAGTTCACAGGACCGCTTTCATGTACACCACCACAATTAGCCCAGTAAAATCCCAAGGGATGAAGAAGTGCAAGTTCAAAGAGAGCAGGTGACTTTTTCAACACTACACAGGTTGTAAGTGGTGAGCCGGGATTTGAACCCAGACACAGAGGCTCAGTGGGCTTTCCATTCTACTGTGAGGATCTGTAGTGTAGACAATTATTCATTCAAAGATCTCAACTGACAGGATATGAGCCCTTTGTCTTCCTCATTGGGGTGATTACGTTTGAAAATACGGCAGTGGGACCAGTTGAGGGACTTGCTGCAGACAGATGGACTACAGAACAGCTGAGTGAGGAGACGCTTCCTCTGGTAGGGTTGTGGTCACACGACCAGCTACAGGAAGAGGCCTGTCATTTTCAGGATTATATCCTCAGTATTTAATGAAAATATGGCTATTATAAAATACAAACAGATACAACAAATTAACATCTTCGCTAATTTTTACTTTCTTATAACTGACTCAGACAGATCGGCTTTATTTCCATATCTGAGCATCGTTGACTTTATTCCATGGTTCTATAGAAGAGGGGCTCAGAAGAGAGAGCACCATCCTGGAGATTCACCTTCTCCATCTCCGGTCAGGTCTTAGACTCTGCTCAGTGTGCAACCGTGTTGAACGAATTCGCTTCTCTCCTGACCTTGGCACACATATTAGCTGCTCTTCTGTGGCTGGTTCCAGCACCAGCACCCAGAGCGACTTACAGAAGGAAGGAAGGGTTTATTTTGGCTCATGGTTGCAGTGGGAGTGTCAATAATGGTGAGAAGGGCATGGTGGTCAGAGCAGGAAGCTGGAAGTTTATCAGACAGGGAGCAAGACAAGGAGCTGGAAGGAGAGTAAGGAGCTCCTCTGGTGACCGTCTTCCTCCAGCCAGGCTGAGCCTTCCAACGGTTCCATAACCTCCTCAAAGCAGTGCCACAACTGCAGAGCAAACGCTCAAACACACGAGCCTCTGGGGCACAGTTTTCATTTCAACCAGTGTCATATATGCATATTTTTAATTGGGGGACTGAGTGTAGATGCCAAATTGGTAGATAGTAGACTTGTGTTACCTCTGTGTGCCCTCTTGATTGCTAAAAACACACAGGTAGCTGGTAAAACAGTTTTGGATGTATTTCTCTAGTATTTGAAATGGTACAATGAGTACAGGCACACCTCACCGTGTAGGTGTGATCAACCTTAATCCACCAAGTTTCTGAATACACTAAGAAGTCGTAGGGGTGGCAAACTCGCTATCTGGTCTTAGTATATGTTCTTATTTTTTCCCTAGCTCTTTTTTTGAGCTGGGACTTCTTGTGTTCCCTGAGGCAGAGGTGCCTCACTTCTTGGTGTTGTGGGCATAGACCAGGATTCACTTTACTTGCTAGGCCTCTAGACTCAGGCTGAATTATATCACTAGCTTTTTGTTTCACAATCTCAGAGATGACAGATCATGGGGCTACCGGCCTCCATGACACGAACATCTTCCTTTCCTCTCTTTTTCTGATGATAGATTGGATAGATAGATAGATAGATAGATAGATAGATAGATAGATAGATAGATAAATAGATAGGTAGATAGGTAGATGATAGATACACAAATGATAGATAGATGGTAGATAAATACATAGACAGATGGATGATAGACTGACAGACATGACATATAGATGGTATAGAAATACAAAGATGGATGATAGACAGACAGGCAGATAGATATAGATAGTCAGACGGACAAATAGCTATAGATAGATAGATTCTAACCTGCAGATTTTAAGGCATGAGCCTATGTAGCAGAATCTTCCTAGTTTATAGTAAAGACTGGAAAGCCCCACCTTTCAAAAGTCATCTAATTTGACCATGTGAGTTTAGATACTGTTTTTCACTCACCTTATTAGTTTGAGTCTTAGTGGTCTGTATATCCTTCCCTTCTTCCAAAGATACACGGAGTAAAACTAAGCTGCATCTTTAAGGGGTGCATGCCACTCCACCATTCCATTCCTTTTGTGCTGCGTCTGCCAGGGGGAAGGCTCCTTGTGCAGCCCCAGGCTGTGGAGACAGGTGGAAGAGAATGTAGCCTTACCTGCAATTTGGATCTGAACGCAGCCAATCCCAGCAGAGGCCAGTGGATTCCTACATAGGCCCGACAAGCCTCAGCCAACAGGCAGACCCGTGCAAGGAAATAAATGGTGCTGTTTATAAGACGTTGAGGTTTGGGGTTTAGGGTTGTCATGTTATAGCATCTCAGCAAAACTTGGGGAGCTTAAAACATTTTTAAAAAAATCATTTTTGCTTAAAGGAAACCTTTGTGGAAAGGATGCAGCTGGTAAGCTACCAGCCGGGGTTTCTGGGAAGGACGGCACACTGATCTCTGGGAAGGAAAGCTGTGCCAGATGTTAGATGAATATTCAAAACAAAAGGCTGTGATTTTATGGATTAGCACATCAATAATCCCAGTCCTCTTGTCCGGGGAGATGCATAAAGTCACGCCTATCATTAGTTAGAGATGGAGTGCGCTGCGAGCTTGTCCTCCTCATTTGCCGGGGTTCCAGGCTCAGCATTTGTTTTTATACACGGAGACCTAATCCTTAGAGGAGTTTGAGTCCCATCATCCATGTTTGTGGCAGTCAAATTTTTCTAGGATTTCCTGGGAACACTCGGAGTTTTCATATTTAGCACTTCGTCCCTGAAAAGAAATTACTTCGATTGGATTTCATTTTTCACACTTCACCCTCCTTAACTGGAAAAGACCAATCTTAATTATTGAAAGGCATATCTCATGCTTCCCTCGTCTCAGGAAATGTACTAATTCATTTTACAGAGCAAATATCATCCGGGGAATTAAAGGAGATTTATTTCTCTGAGGAACCCAGGAGGGGTCGAGCATGGGTGATATACAGCACAGATGAGTGTGTGTTGGTAATCTCTCATTGCCGGCCTGTCAGCCTGTAGGGGCCCCAGCAGAGGGGCTTCAGTGGATGAGAGGGGGCCACAGCCCATCTTCTAGAACCACAGACAAAGTCCAAGCAAAACCTTGAAGGCTTACTTTCAGATGGAAGCAGAAACCCTGTCGAATCTGGAGTCAGCTGGGACCCTTCAGTAGAGTCACTTCATGGTTATAACTGAACAGTCTCACAAGCAAGTACTAACCTGGCCTGACACTGCTTAGTGATCTCTTTGGCATAGAGCACATTCTCTGCTTCCAGTGTTTGGCTGTTGTGAACTGTGTCACCCTGAACATTTTTGACCATGCATCATAATGAGAGTAAGTACACATTTCTGTAAGGTGTGTGCCTAGGCGTAGAAGTGCTGGTTGGTAGTGCAGACATATGGTAAATGGGGTACATAGGAAAGCTTTCCAAACAGGCCACTAACATGTGCTCCCTCCTGTGAGCAAAATCAGTCAGACAGACAGACAGTCAGTCAGTCAGTCAGTCAGTCAGTCAAACAAACAAACGTCAGGATAGCAAAGAGCAGCATGGCCAGCACACTCCAGCATGGCTACACGCCACACTAACCCCTCTGTCCTTCAGCCACTATAGCCTGGTCTACATATGATCTTTGTCTCAGAGCAACAGACGGTGTCTGGGGGCAGCTGCCTAGACTCTCCGTGAGTTATCTGCACAAGTCCTTAGACTCATTAGTGAGTTTATGCTATGACTACAACCATTGTTAACTTTTGATTATGATGTGTGCCTCAAAGGAGTAATGCAGATGGGTGGCTATAGTGTAGTTTTCAACTAGATCATGGCACTGAGGAAAGATCTCACGAAAAGTCAGAATGATACCAGATGGGCAGATAGGCAGGGCAGAGGTGAGAAAAGGAAGGAGTTATATGGGATATGTCACACACACACACACACACACACACACACACACACACACACACACAGAGAGAGAGAGAGAGAGAGAGAGAGAGAGACAGAGAGGAAGAGGGAGGGAAGGAGAGAACAGAGACACAGAGAGAGAGAGAGTCAGAGATAGAGAAGGAGAGAGGGGAGGGAGGAAGAGTTGAAGAGAGGGAAGGAGAGGGAGAGACAGCAATGGAGACAGAGAGAGGGGGAGAGAAAGGGAGGGGAGGGGAAAGACAGAGAGAGAGAGAGAGAGAGAGAGAGAGAGAGAGAGAGAGAGAGAGGAAAGGGGGAGAGAGAGAGTGAGAGAGAATATATAAATAAGAATAGGAGAGTGAATCTTTGTTACTACTTCTTCAAGGAGTCCCACGGTCAGAGAAAAGTACTCCCCAACACTATTTCCGGTGTCCTCTTCACCCCTCAGTCTGAAGCATGAACAGAAAGAACGTTGGAAGAGGTTAAACATCACCGGACAAAGTGTGAAGTGAAATCACTAAGTATTCTGTTCACAAGCTTGGGCATGAACACCAAAGAGACTTGGTTTACCTCAGAGTTCTCTGCTACCAGCTTTGTGACCTGGGACAAGGTACTCATTAAGCTTTAACAGCCTTCTCTCCTTTCGTCTACAAGGCAAGAAGAAACGGTGCATATTTCAGATGACTACAGCAAGGACAAACTTGGACAGCACATGTGGACTTTCTGAGCACGGTGGCTCTCCAGGAAGAGTGAATGGGAGTTGATCCAGTTGTCGATAATATTAAATCTATAAAAGTTTATTCACGGACGCGGGTTCCCAAGGAGGAACAAACTCCCCTTCACAATTCCTTCCCTCTTCTCTTGGGAGGACTCATCATTTGGGGTGTGGAGGGGCTGTAAATCAAGGGCTTCATACAGTCTGGCTGGACAACAGCGATGTACAGTTCTTCAGCCTTGGAGTCCTGAAGTCCACTCAAGGTATCAGCAGAGCCAGCTCAGCCCTGGCCTCTGGGTCAGCAGTCCTGGCCCCTCCATGGCTTCCTGCTTCTGCACTCAGCCATCTCAGCCACCATTGCTTCCCTCATGCCTGCCTTCCTCTGTATGGGTGCCTGCTCTATTGGGTGAGATTAATCCTAAGGACCTCTTTTTTAAACCTTTTATTGGTTCTTTGTGAATTTCACACTGTGCACCCCAATCCCCCCCCTGCCTCCCCTCGCACCTGCCCTTCACCCTTGCAACCTCCCCTCAACAGAGGAAAAGTTTCCTATTGTGCAAGCTGTAGTGTGTCACGGTGTGTCCCTCATCATACCCTTTTCTCCACACTCCTTTGCTTGCAGATGTTCATTGCAATGATTCCTTGTTCTGGTTCGAAGCCCCTGGCTTTTGCTACTCTATCAATACTGGAGCCTCACAGAACTCCTCTTAGATATCCTGCTCTGTGTCATGGAGATCCCCTTTGTCCATTCCATCAGTTCATCTACGGGGTAGATGTTGAGATGGAGCCAACTCCAAGCCCTAGATCTGGGCCTGAGAGGTATCTGAGCTGGCGTTCCTGCGTTCACCAGCAAACCACACAACCAGAGCCACTCTGCTGCTGGAGATGGAGCAGCATCTCAGACCAGGGAAGCCCGCCTGGACTTTGGTGGTAAGAGATCCCTGCTGCTGCAGGGTCATGGACTCAGATGTGGCCTCTGGTGGCAGCACAGGTCAGGACCATGGTTCCAGGTGCCACCGCCGGCTACTGACACTGTAGCCTTCCCTTCCCTTCCCTTCCCTTCCCTTCCCTTTCCCTTCTCTTTCCTTTCCTTCCCTTCCCTTCCCTTCCCTTCCCTTCCCTTCCCTTCCCTTCCCTTCCCTTCCCTTCCCTTCCCTTCCCTTCCCTTCCCTTCCCTTCCCTTCTCCAGCTTTGCCTCTCTTCATTGTGCCTGAATCCTTCTGTTTCTCCTTTTCTTCCATTTCTCCACCACTTAGCCACTCCTCTTAGTGGCACGGGGGTCTCTGAGAGTCTGGGGTCATCTCAGGAGTGCTACGCCCCGATGGTGCATTAATGCGCCAGGCAGATGTTATCTTGGGAATAGTGTAGCCTCCTCTCAGGCCTGCAAGGTGCCAGACGGGTGGCCATCTCAGGCTAGCTCCCTGTCTGGGCTCCTGGCATTGGTCTGATGGGCATCTCAGGAGTGGTCTCAGGTGCGCGGTGCCCCGTTCTTGCATTGTGCAGTTGGGCAAGGTCTGTTCCCCCAGGCCTGCCTCGAAGCAGACTGATGGGCATCTCAGGCTCACTTTTTTCAGGGAATAATAGGCTGCTAACTTTCAGATGCTCACAGGTCAGAACACTGAACACAGACACGGCCCTCTCCTCTCTGCCACCTACTGACGCACATGTGACACAGCAGCCACACCTGCAATGCCTCTGGGACTAAGGACTGCATTTTACTTTGACTAAATTAGCAAAAATCTTAGCAGATAACAACACATCCATTCATAGGTCCTGGGAATGAGAATTTAGCCTTTGGGGGACACAGTTCTAGATGAGCGAATGATTACAGGAAAGACCTGCTTATCAGTTGATTGGAGGATTTGCTCTACAGATGTTGCAACTGTAAGATTAATATACCCCAATGTTTATAGTTCCTAGACTATCTGCAATTCAGTGTCCATTATCAAAATAGAGTCTGACATACAATTTTCCGAATTTCTGTCTTCTCCTTCCATCCTTCTATTTCCCTCCCTCCCACATCCTCCCTCCATCCTACCTTCCTTCTCTTTTTCTCTCTCTTCTTCATCCGTCTGTCTGTTCCTCTCTGTGTCTACGTGCCTGTGCTCATATAAGTGTGAGCACACATATTCGATGGACAGAGGACAATCTGGTGTGCTGTCTTATTGAGACAACGTCACTTGCTGTGTCACATACACACCAGGCTAGCTAGCCCTTCAGCTACAGGGATTTGTCTGAGCCCATCTTCCATCTCTCCTCAGAAGCTCAGGAATTCCAGGTGTGAATGATCGCGTCTGGCTTTATGTGGGTTCTGGGATCTGAATTCAGGTCCTTACACTTGCATGGCAGATGCTTGTCTCACGGAACCATTTCCATACCACTCAGTGTCTTCTTAAGATTTATCCTTAGATTTATAAAAATTCTCTCATAACTTGTGGTAAGGAGAAGGGACTAGAAGAAATCTCCACATTATACAACGTTGTATTTTCAAGACTATGCTGGAAGCAGCATGTTATAAAGTTATTTAGTAGCTCAACTGGACACTTCAACACTGCTCATTTAAGTGGGTAGTATGGAAGATCCGTGGCATTTTTGGATGATTTAAACTTAAACTCAAGTTTCAACACTGAATAGACCTTTACACACACCGCATCCTTCACTGGGGTTGCTGGGGTTCATATGAGAGCTTATAGTGAGGAAGTCATTTGTAGCCTCAGAAAGGATTTCAAATTGAATTAGGATTAAAAAAAATCCTTCCTGGGTCAAGACAGTGATTGTAATGTTTTTTTTTTAATTTTTTTAAATTAGGTATTTAGCTCATTTACATTTCCAATGCTATACCAAAAGTCCCCCATACCCACCCACCCCCACTCCCCTACCCGCCCACTCCCCCTTTTTGGCCCTGGCGTTCCCCTGTTCTGGGGCATATAAAGTTTGCGTGTCCAATGGGCCTCTCTTTCCAGTGATGGCCGACTAGGCCATCTTTTGATACATATGCAGCTAGAGTCAAGAGCTCCGGGGTACTGGTTAGTTCATAATGTTGATCCACCTATAGGGTTGCAGATCCCTTTAGCTCCTTGGGTACTTTCTCTAGCTCCTCCATTGGGAGCCCTGTGATCCATCCATTAGCTGACTGTGAGCATCCACTTCTGTGTTTGCTAGGCCCCAGCATAGTCTCACAAGAGACAGCTACATCTGGGTCCTTTCAGCAAAATCTTGCTAGTGTATGCAATGGTGTCAGCGTTTGGATGCTGATTATGGGGTGGATCCCTGGATATGGCAGTCTCTACATGGTCCATCCTTTCATCTCAGCTCCAAACTTTGTCTCTGTAACTCCTTCCAAGGGTGTTTTGTTCCCACTTCTAAGGAGGGGCATAGTGTCCACACTTCAGTCTTCATTTTTCTTGAGTTTCATGTGTTTAGGAAATTGTATCTTATATCTTGGGTATCCTAGGTTTTGGGCTAATATCCACTTATCAGTGAGTACATATTGTGTGAGTTCCTTTGTGAATGTGTAACCTCACTCAGGATGATGCCCTCCAGGTCCATCCATTTGGCTAGGAATTTCATAAATTCATTCTTTTTAATAGCTGAGTAGTACTCCATTGTGTAGATGTACCACATTTTCTGTATCCATTCCTCTGTTGAGGGGCATCTGGGTTCTTTCCAGCTTCTGGCTATTATAAATAAGGCTGCTATGAACATAGTGGAGCATGTGTCCTTCTTACCAGTTGGGGCATCTTCTGGATATATGCCCAGGAGAGGTATTGCTGGATCCTCCGGTAGTACTATGTCCAATTTTCTGAGGAACCGCCAGACGGATTTCCAGAGTGGTTGTACAAGCCTGCAATCCCACCAACAATGGAGGAGTGTTCCTCTTTCTCCACATCCTCGCCAGCATCTGCTGTCACCTGAATTTTTGATCTTAGCCATTCTGACTGGTGTGAGGTGGAATATCAGGGTTGTTTTGATTTGCATTTCCCTGATGATTAAGGATGTTGAACATTTTTTCAGGTGCTTCTCTGCCATTCGGTATTCCTCAGGTGAGAATTCTTTGTTCAGTTCTGAGCCCCATTTTTTAATGGGGTTATTTGCTTTTCTGAAGTCCACCTTCTTGAGTTCTTTATATATGTTGCATATTAGTCCCCTATCTGATTTAGGATAGGTAAAGATCCTTTCCCAATCTGTTGGTGGTCTTTTTGTCTTACTGACGGTGTCTTTTGCCTTGCAGAAACTTTGGAGTTTCATTAGGTCCCATTAGTCAATTCTCGATCTTACAGCACAAGCCATTGCTGTTCTGTTCAGGAATTTTTCCCCTGTGCCCATATCTTCAAGGCTTTTCCCCACTTTCTCCTCTATAAGTTTGAGTGTCTCTGGTTTTATGTGAAGTTCTTTGATCCATTTAGATTTGACCTTAGTACAAGGAGATAAGTATGGATCGATTCGCATTCTTCTACATGATAACAACCAGTTGTGCCAGCACCAATTGTTGAAAATGCTGTCTTTCTTCCACTGGATGGTTTTAGCTCCCTTGTCGAAGATCAAGTGACCATAGGTGTGTGGGTTCATTTCTGGGTCTTCAATTCTATTCCATTGGTCTACTTGTCTGTCTCTATACCAGTACCATGCAGTTTTTACCACAATTGCTCTGTAGTAAAGCTTTAGGTCAGGCATGGTGATTCCACCAGAGGTTCTTTTATCCTTGAGAAGAGTTTTTGCTATCCTAGGTTTTTTGTTATTCCAGATGAATTTGCAAATTGCTCCTTCTAATTCGTTGAAGAATTGAGTTGGAATTTTGATGGGGATTGCATTAAATCTGTAGATTGCTTTTGGCAAGATAGCCATTTTTACAATGTTGATCCTGCCAATCCATGAGCATGGGAGATCTTTCCATCTTCTGAGATCTTCTTTAATTTCTTTCTTCAGAGACTTGAAGTTTTTATCATACAGATCTTTCACTTCCTTAGTTAGAGTCACGCCGAGATATTTTATATTATTTGTGACTATTGAGAAGGGTGTTGTTTCCCTAATTTCTTTCTCAGCCTGTTTATTCTTTGTGTAGAGAAAGGCCATTGACTTGTTTGAGTTAATTTTATATCCAGCTACTTCACCGAAGCTGTTTATCAGGTTTAGGAGTTCTCTGGTGGAATTTTTAGGGTCACTTATATATACTATCATATCATCTGCAAAAAGTGATATTTTGACTTCCTCCTTTCTAATTTGTATCCCCTTGATCTCCTTTTGTTGTCGAATTGCTCTGGCTAATACTTCAAGTACTATGTTGAAAAGGTAGGGAGAAAGTGGGCAGCCTTGTCTAGTCCCTGATTTTAGTGGGATTGCTTCCAGCTTCTCTCCATTTACTTTGATGTTGGCTACTGGTTTGCTGTAGATTGCTTTTATCATGTTTAGGTATGAGCCTTGAATTCCTGATCTTTCCAGAACTTTTATCATGAATGGGTGTTGGATCTTGTCAAATGCTTTTTCTGCATCTAACGAGATGATCATGTGGTTTTTGTCTTTGAGTTTGTTTATATAATGGATTACATTGATGGATTTTCGTATATTAAACCATCCCTGCATCCCTGGAATAAAACCTACTTGGTCACGATGGATGATTGCTTTAATGTGTTCTTGGATTCGGTTAGCGAGAATTTTATTGAGGATTTTTGCATCAATATTCATAAGAGAAATTGGTCTGAAGTTCTCTATCTTTGTTGGATCTTTCTGTGGTTTAGGTATCAGAGTAATAGTGGCTTCATAAAATGAGTTGGGTAGAGTACCTTCTACTTCTATCTTGTGAAAAAGTTTGTGCAGAACTGGAATTAGATCTTCTTTGAAGGTCTGATAGAACTCTGCACTAAACCCGTCTGGTCCTGGGCTTTTTTTTTGGCTGGGAGACTATTTATAACTGCTTCTATTTCTTTAGGGGATATGGGACTGTTTAGAAGGTCAACTTGATCCTGATTCAACTTTGGAACCTGGTATCTGTCCAGAAATTTGTCCATTTCGTCCAGGTTTTCCAGTTTTGTTTAGTATAGCCTTTTGTAGAAGGATCTGATGGTATTTTGGATTTCTTCAGGATCTGTTGTTATGTCTCCCTTTTCAGTTCTGATTTTGTCAATTAGGATTTTGTCCCTGTGCCCTTTAGTGAGTCTAGCTAAGGGTTTATCTATCTTGTTGATTTTCTCAAAGAACCAACTCCTCGTTTGGTTAATTCTTTGAATAGTTCTTCTTGTTTCCACTTGGTTGATTTCACCCCTGAGTTTGATTATTTCCTGCCTTCTACTCCTCTTGGGTGAATTTGCTTCCTTTTTTTCTAGAGCTTTTAGATGTGTTGTCAAGCTGCTAGTATGTGCTCTCTCCTGTTTCTTCTTGGAGGCACTCAGAGCTATGAGTTTCCCTCTTAGAAATGCTTTCATTGTGTCCCAAAGGTTTGGGTACGTTGTGGCTTCATTTTCATTAAACTCTAAAAAGTCTTTAATTTCTTTCTTTATTCCTTCCTTGACCAAGGTATTATTGAGAAGAGTGTTGTTCAGTTTCCACGTGAGTGTTGGCTTTCTGTTATTTTTTTTTTGTTATTGAAGATCAGCCTTAGTGCATGGTGATCTGATAGGATACATGGGACAATTTCAATATTTTTGAATCTGTTGAGGCCTGTTTTGTGACCTATTATGTGGTCAATTTTGGAGAAGGTACCATGAGGTGCTGAGAAGAAGGTATATCCTTTTGTTTTAGGATAAAATGTTCTGTAGATATCTGTCAGATCCATTTGTTTCATCACTTCTGTTAGTTTCAGTGTGTCCCTGTTTAGTTTCTGTTTCCATGATCTGTCCATTGGTGAAAGTGGTGTGTTGAAGTCTCCCACTATTATTGTGTGAGGTGCAATGTGTGCTTTGAGCTTTACTAAAGTTTCTTTAATGAATGTGGCTGCCCTTGTATTTGGAGCATAGATATTCAGAATTGAGAGTTCCTCTTGGAGGATTTTACCTTTGATGAGAACGAAGTGCCCCTCCTTGTCTTTTTTGATGAATTTGGGTTGGAAGTCAATCTTATCAGATATTAGGATGGCTACTCCAGCTTGTTTCTTCATACCATTTGCTTGGAAAATTGTTTTCCAGCCTTTTATTCTGAGGTAGTGTCTATCTTTTTCTCTGAGATGTGTCTCCTGTAAACATCAAAATGTTGGGTCTTGTTTGTGTAGCCAGTTTGTTAGTCTATGTCTTTTTATTGGGGAGTTGAGACCATTGATGTTAAGAGATATTAAGGAAAAGTAATTGTTGCTTCCTGTTATTTTTGTTGTTAAAGTTGGCATTCTGTTCTTGTGGCTGTCTTCTTTTAGGTTTGTTGAGGGATTACCTTCTTGTTTTTTCTAGGGCATTGTTCCCGTTCTTGTATTGGTTTTTTTCTGTTATTAACCTTTGAAGGGCTGGATTCGTGGAGAGATAATGTGTGAATTTGGTTTTGTCGTGGAATACTTTGGTTTCTCCATCTATGGTAATTGAGAGTTTGGCTGGGTATAGTAGCCTGGGCTGGCATTTGTGTTCTCTTAGTGTCTGTATAACATCTGTCCAGGCTCTTCTGGCTTTCATAGTCTCTGGTGAAAAATCTGGTGTAATTCTGATAGGCTTGCCTTTGTATGTTACTTGACCTTTTTCCCTTACTGCTTTTAGTATTCTATCTTTATTTAGTGCATTTGTTGTTCTGATTATTATGTGTCGGGAGGAATTTCTTTTCTGGTCCAGTCTATTTGGAGTTCTGTAGGCTTCTTGTATGTTCATAGGTATCTCTTTCTTTAGATTTGGGAAGTTTTCTTCAATAATTTTGTTGAAGATGTTTGCTGGTCCTTTGAGTTGAAAATCTTCATTCTCATCCACTCCTATTATCCGTAGGTTTGGTCTTCTCATTGTGTCCTGGGTTTCCTGGATATTTTGAGTTAGGATCTTATTGCATTTTCCATTTTCTTTGATTGTTGTGCCGATGTTCTCTATGGAATTTTCTGCACCTGAGATTCTCTCTTCCATCTCTTGTATTCTGTTGCTGATGCTCAAATCTATGGTTCCAGATTTCTTTCTTAGGGTTTCTATCTCCAGTGTTGCCTCACTTTAAGTTTTCTTTATTGTGTCTACTTCCCTTTTTAGGTCTAGTATGGTTTTGTTCATTTCCATCACCTGTTTGTATGTTTTTTCCTCTTTTTCTGTAAGGACTTCTACCTGTTTGATTGTGTTTTCCTGTTTTTCTTTAAGGACTTGTAACTCTTTAGCAGTGTTCTCCTGTATTTCTTTAAGTGATTTATTAAAGTCCTTCTTGATGTCCTCTACCATCATCATGAGATATGCTTTTAAATCTAGGTCTAGGTTTTCGGGTGTGTTGGGGTGCCCTGGACTGGGCGAAGTGGGAGTGCTGGGTTCTGATGATGGTGAGTGGTCTTGGTTCTTGTTAGTAGGATTCCTACGTTTACCTTTCGCCATCTGGTAATCTCTGGAGTTAGTAGTTATAGTTGACTCTGTTTAGAGATTGTTCTTCTGGTGATTCTGTTACCGTCTCTCAGCAGACCTGGGAGACAGATTCTCTCCTCTGAGTTTCAGTGCTCAGAGCACTCTCTGCTGGCAAGCTCTCTTACAGGGAAGGTGCGCAGATATCTTATTTTTGGACCTCCTCCTGGTCGAAGAAGAAGGCCCAAAACAGGGCCTTTCTCAGAAGCTGTGTTGCTTTGGTAGTTCCCAGAAGCTGTCATCTTCTGTGTTGCAGACTCTCACCTGTGCAGACTAAATTCCTAAGCTCCAGGGAGTCCCGGAACCCAGATGGCGACTGCTGCTGCTGAGGCTGAGGCCACCTCCCAAGCTGGGCGGACACCTGTCCTCTGGTCCGGACGGTGGCCGGCTGTCTGCGGCCCGCCAAGGGTGCTGCCTCAGCGGCTCTGTGCTTCCGCCTGTCCCAGAAGCTGTCTGGTTCTCTGGCGCACCCTCTAACCTGTTCAGACTAATTTCCTAAGTTCTGCTGAGTCCCGGAACCAAGATGGTGACCGCTGCTGCTGAGGCTGAGGCCGCCTCCCAAGCCAGGCGGACACCTGTCCTCTGGTCCGGACGGTGGCCGGCTGTCTGCCGATTGTAATATTTAAATCACAGTTGAAAAAAGTGTTTTCAGACCCAAGGTAGAAAAGGCGGCAGGAGGACTGTGCACTTTGACTCTTGGCTGCCTGAATAACCAGGTAATAATTACAAGAGTCCACAAGTTTGCTGGGTAGTGGTGGCATGGCGCACGTCTTTAATCTCAGCACCTGGGAGACAGAGGCAGGTGGATTTCTGAGTTCGAGGCCAGCCTGGTCTACACAGTGAGTTCCAGGACAGCCAGGGCTACATAGAGAAACCCTTTCTTGAAGAAAAAAAAAAACACCAAAAACAAAAATAAAACAAACCAAAAAAACCAAAAAAAAAAAAAAAAGGAGTCCAGAAATTCAAAGCTTGTTGTCTGAAGTTGGGCACGTCCCTGACTTCTTGGTATGGTTTGGTCCTGGCCAACAGTAGATGAGGGCCAAGTGGCACCCCAAACAGAGAGAAAGTTGGGGTAATGTCAGCAAAGACCTGATTCAGTCCTTCATTCTCCTCTACCTCTCTTCAAGTTCCGCTCTTGAGCAGTTTCTAGTTACCCCATGCAGAAGGTCAGATCCTTCAGTTAATCAGAGAACCTTAGGTTTAACCTGCTGACTTGTTATTTATCCCCCTGAGTGCAGACATTCTACAGGCTGGACATGCCAACTTCAGCAGGCAAAAGGTTTTGATCTGTGTTTCCTGAGAGGAAAGGTCACTGACCCTAGGAGTTATAGGTTTTGTCCCTTGGTGGAGATCTATCCAGGGGTCCTGAATAATAAACATGTCATCTCATGGGAAGTAAGATTTGTGGTGGCCTTGGGGAAGATTTGTCACTTGGGAGAATTTAGCTTGTGGGGCTATTTGTCTACTTCTTGTGGAAGTTTGAAATCTGAAGTTGAACTCTGGAAGGAATAGCAATGAAAGTTAATAAGGAGCTTAGAGAGGCCTTCTGTTTCCTTACCTGGAAATGAAGAGGAAGAGGAAGAGGAAGAGGAGAGGAAGAGGAGGAGGAGAATGAAGGAGGAAGAGGAGGAAGAAGAGGAGGAGGAGGAAGAAGAGGAGGAGGAAGAAGAAGAGGACAAGGAGGAAGAATTATTAGAATAATAAGAAAAAAGCAGCAGCAAATAATAGTAATTAATAATGGTAATTAATAATAGTAATTAATAATAGTAATTAATAATAATAGTAATTAGAAGAATTAGAAGAAGAGAAACATAATAATCATCATAATCATAATGTCATAATAATTAGAAGGAAGTGAGGAAGGAGGAGGAGGAGAAAGCGTCACCTAGTTTTTCTAATGCTTTAAAAGTGTCATGTAAATAAAATCATGAAAAGTATGTATAATCAAACTTGGAGCAGAGGAGGGAGAACCCTGGAAATTAAAGGAAGAAGAGGAAAGAATATATGACAACGTAAAGCAACACAGTGAAAAATAACAAAAGTGAGAAGATTCCAGGCGAAATAACAAAAGAATGGATTGGCTGGAGGTAGATTCACACGGTCCATTCAGGTTGTCCTCAAGCCCTCGGTGCAGCTGAGGATTCCCTTGGATTTGGGGTCTTTCTGCCTCTACCTTCTATGTTCTGGTAGTACAGGCATGGATATTGAACCCAGGGCTTCATGCCTGCTAATGAGCATGCTGTCATCACTGCTACACCGCCAGTCCCTTGTGCTGTTATTGTTGACACATGTTAAACTTATCCATTTGTGATTCATGAATGGTTGTGGTAATACTTTATTTTATAGTTGAGAGATTGAGGCTGAGGAGGCTCCCCAATGGGCTATGGACAACACTGCAGGTAGGCAGCAGAGCCTCTCCTGGAAAGTGGGAGCTCGGGAGCCCCAACCTGGTGATTCAGGCTATGAGGAGGCTTAGGGACCAGGACTTAGACAGGGCTGAGATCGAAGGGTTAATCATCTGGGACATCTTCTTAGTGGGTTTGTAGGACTGAATACGGAAATTGTAAAAGTTTTGACAATAGCAAAAGGTCTTCGAATGAGCAGTGGTCAATGACTAATTGATATTCAAATGTGCAGTGAATCCAAGGTATTTCTGGCCAGGCTTGCCTGTGCCAAATCACGTGACCTCCTCCCAGCCACATGGTTCTAAGCAGACAACATGAGTAGTTTGCACTGCCTGTACCAATGTTTGCTAGCCCAGGCCCTCGGCCCAGACCATCCTATGTCATGAATTACTGAGTTTCACTGTACACACGAAGTTTCTGCATATATAGAAACATGATGGTCTTTTTATAGAAAACAGAGGCTTTCAATATTTTTCTACCATCGTTAACCAGAATATAAGCATCAACTTAATATACCTTTGGATTGTATTATGCTAGACAAACAAGTGGGGCCATTGTACTGGTGTGCGAATTTGGCTTTATCTATTACAAATGGCAAATTATGTATTTGCAAAGAAGTATTTTCAAATAAAATTATGTGTTTTTAAGAGTGTGTTTGATTTTTAACCCACCTTCTCTACTTATATGACTGGACTCATACATATATTTTTTTCTAGAAAGGGAGTGGGTGTAGAAGTTTCCAGAAGCCCTGATCTAGAAAGCATTTTGAGTTCATGCTCAATTATGCAAGCATGACTAGTTTACAAAGGCCCAGTAGGTAAGGTTGCTTCACAAGATGAAAGCTTGTACCTGCCTCGAGAGTGGGAGTCAGGCGGTGATGGAGCAATCATCTTCATGGTACTAAAGTGCCTGCTGCTTCACCCTTAGACCCGAGCCACTCCTGCCCTCGCTGTCTTGCTAAGACGACAATGAGCACACTCTACAGCAAGCACAGTCCTCCACAGACCTCGGACTGGTGGCAGACTGCAGCCACTCCCCACTCTGCCCCGCCCTCCCTGTTCTCTGGAGTCCTTTTCTCCAGTCTCCATTCCTGACAACTGGAACTTTGGGAAGGAGAAGTCTCATTGTCTTTCTTTGGCTTTAGAAACACGCAACAGTCACACTGTTGTCCTCTGTCCACCACACCTGCCTGCTATGGGAGAAGAGCCCGAGAGCGTGGGCTCCTGCCAGTCCCTGCTACATCACCGACTTGTGAGCCTGCATGCGCAGGCTTCTGAGGAAATGGGGTCGATATTCGGAGGAGGCATCGGACCTGATGAAAGAAGGCCTGGCTGGGGTTTCTCTCCATGGTAACATCACAGCTCTTAGTTAGGACTCCCCTGGAGATAGAATTAGGCAAAACTCCCAGCTCAGTGTTCACAGGTACTTTGACCACCCTTGGCATGCCTGTCCCAGGTGCCCTTCACAACAGGGGTATGCTGCGCCTCCAACTTCAAAGCTTAATGCTATCAGTGGCTACCCTTGGGATGAACAGTGCTACGAAATATGTATAATAGGATAACCCAGAACCTGATAGATGACCCAGTAGAAGCTAGACTTACATAACTGAAAGATACTGGAGCTAGTATGAATTCTGTAACTGTCTGTGTTGAGCTGGGATGTCCCAAACCTCCAGATTGCTAGATCAGTGTTTCTGGATATGGGGAGTAAAAACACAACATGCCCAGTTAACTCCAAAGACAAGCAACCAATAGAGTTTGAAAAAAATATAAGTTTTTTCCCAAACATTACTTATACCAACCAAACATTTTCTGTTAATCTGAAATTAAAATGTAACAAGATGTCCTATGATTTATCTGATGACTCCAGATTCGTCTGGAATAACTCCCAGATCAGGAGACAGATGACTGACTGGTGTCAGTAAGAAATCTGACAGCAGAGGACAGACTATTTGAAAAATGACTATGCTTCTAAAAAGCTGTTCCATCCGCAAGAAAGAGAGGGAACAGTTTTAACGCAACACAGGAGCCTGCAATGCCCCATCTCCTCCTTCCTGCCCCTTCCTCGTTCTTCCTTTAAGTAGCGAGTGCTGCTTGGGTTCCTTCACCTGCTCTCGATCCCCTTCCCCCTTTGCTAACTCCCTTAGATGTACTGACATAAGCGGTCTCACATAGTGGGATCCTGTACAGTAGAAGAAGGAACATTGGCTCAACATCCTTTGATATTAAGGAGCTTGCTGCTGCAGCTCAAGTTGAAAGAAGGAGAGAACAAGAAAGACAGAAGGTGAGATCCGGGCAAGAAACTAAAGTTCTTTACTTTCCAAGCTTAGGAACCCTGCCAACGACTCAAAAATCTATCTGTACCCAACACAGGGTCTCTAATTTGCTAGTACCCAGGAGAGTGTTTTCCTCTTGTTGTAGGACAACTCCATTTAAATTCCTTTCACATGTGTTTATGCATGTATTTTAGGAAGCTCCTACTGGAGTAGATTTCCATGTAGATTTTCCAAGGTCTCAATGTTTGTTTTTCTCCTTGCCAACTCACTCTGCAGCCCCACACCCAGCCCAACCCTGGGCTTCATTATGTCCTTCCCCCTTGGGTACCCTCTTCATTTGACTCTTTGCTCCTTACCCCATGCCCACGCTCTCTTACTCGTTTCCTGTCTTCCCTGGGTACTCCGACTTAGACACACATATCTAAGGGCTGGAGCTAGCACCCACCTATGAGAGAGATCATGGGGTGTTTGTCTTTCTGCACCATCCTTTACCTACAAATTCATAATGTGGCTCTTCGTATAGCTGATTGCTGTTCCATTATGTCTGTGCACCACACTTCCATCATCCATCCATCAGTTGATGGACACCCTGGCTGTCCCCATTTTCAGTGAACAGAGCACAGTGAGGTTGGGTGAGCCTGTGTCTCTGTAGTAGGGATAGAGTCCTCCGTACTCAGCTCAGGAGCACTCCAGCTGGATCGTATGGTAGGTCTATTTCCAGCTTCTGGGGATCTTCCATACTGCTTTACACAGTGGATGTGCCAGTGTTCACTCCCACCAACAGTGAGTAAGTCCTCCTCCTCCTCCTCCCTCACAGCCACACCAGCTTTTGCTGTCACTCTTTCTTTCTCTTATTTAATCTTAGTCATTCTGACTTGGGTAAGATGAAATCCCAAAGTAGTTTTAATTTGCATTTCCCTGGTGGATAAGGATGCTAGACGTTAAAAAAAAAAGTCAAAAAATTAAATTAGGTGGTTTTCTTGGTGTTTAGTTTAGGGGGCGGTTTGTTTATTTATTTATTTATTTATTGTCTGTTTTCATTTTGTATATTCTAGACCTTTGGAGTGGTTGAACGACCCTGAAAGGGTCTCCTAAGACCATCCCAAAACAGACACTCACGTTATGATTCATAAGAGTTATGAAGAATCAATGAAAATGATTTGGTGGTTGGGGTCACCACAGCCTGAGGTGCTATATTTCAGGGTCACAGCAGTAGGAAGGTTGAGAACCACTGTTCTAGACAATAACGGTTTGCCAGAGACAGTTGGGGACAGAGAAGGGGACCGGTGCAACTCAAGGTCATCTACGGGACCATTCCTAAGCTCCTAGACCGGTAGGTTGACACAGATTATCAGAGGGTAAGTTTTCTGTCTTTGTTCTGTGGGTGACCTCTCTTGGAATATTTCCTTGGGAACACCAGGAGTCAGCATAAGGCCAGCTGGACTGTGGGGCCGATTCTCCCATAAACTCTTTTGCTTGGAAGCAAGTCATGTACCAGAGAGGAAGAAAGCCTCGACAAAACTTATTCAAACAACTCAGGCAAGCTAGAGAGTTGGTTGAGGATGGAAGCCTTCATTTTCACATCGATCACCTCAGAGCTGTGGAGAGAGCAGTTTCCAGGAGCAGTTTCCTATAACTTCTGGGAAAAAAAAAATCACAGGATGATTCTAACATAGAAGCCTGGGGGAATTAGAACCCAGCCAAGCAGTGTAGAGGTCTTGTGAGCACGGTCACGCAGCCATTTGAAATAGGCCAAGCTGGGCTTGAATTTTATCCACTGATAATTCAATATAAATCAAGACGGAACATGGTGGAATTAAATAAAACAGAGGATTGGTGACATTTCTGAGATAAAGGACTTATGGTATAGCATTTATATTTAGACCAGAGTTGTGATGACAATCTTTAGAAAGACAGGGATTTTAAACAAGTCCTCATTGGAAAGGTTGGCAGCAAGCCCAAGTGAAGAAAACAAGGCAGAAAGGATGTCACGGGAGAATGTTCTAGAATGCAGAGACAGACAAAGGAGGAAAACCAAAGACCTGAACATGCCTGGTGTCACCTTAAGGCTTTTGAAACTGTAACTGAAAGGCGGAGAAGGGGTGAAAAAATGTTGCAAGACAGTGTCAGATCTGCTCACCTTTGACTTTTGGTGTCAGATCTATTCACCTTTGACTTTTGAACTTTGTCCTCCAGTTTAGAGAGCACAAAATCAGAGGGCAAGGTCAGAGTGGGAGCAGAGTTAGAGCAGGCAAGAGATGGAGGGATTTTTCCCTATAGCTCCTGGGTAAGAAGGTGGTGACCAGCGTTTATAGCCCGTTACTTTACTTGTAACATTTAGGATTTGTTGTTCTTTTCTCCCCTCCCCCCACCACCCTCTACCTCTTCATTTTTTGATTCTTACACTGCTTTCCTTTATATACCTTCCCCAACCTCTCCTGCTGCCAGTCACAGCAGTTTTTCTGGCATGGGCTGTCTGGTTCTATGTTTCTGTCAAGGGGAGAGAGAGACCGGAAAGAGGAGAAGACCCAATGCACTCGCAACTGTTTCGTCATTTCCTGTGCTCGCTTAAGCCACGAGTGCAACTGATAAGCAACCCTCTTCATTTCAGTAAGACAGTGGGACTATCAAGTCTCAGAAAGAAAAGTTACATTTTATGACTGTCAATCAGAATTAGAACGTCCGTGAGGCTCACTACAACCCTGCAAGGGCTGATAATTTAGATGTATTAATTACTTACATCTCCAACTGATATGACTGCAAAATTGGAAAACCACAAGGTAACTGACTAGATGATTTGAATCGGCTGATTGACTATAAACTGCTGAAGTGGTACCTGGCTGTGTTAATGACTGAGCAATAATTTTCGAAGTTTCTCCTCTGCTTTGCTAAATTACAACAAAAAAATGTCCTGTGCAAATTATAGATGGGCCTGCAAACACATTTTGATGATTATTTGGAAGGGAGTAGGTGAGATTCTGGAAGCCAGGCTGTTCCTCATGTGCCTGTGAAACAAAGGGCCCGAGTCCAAACCACAGAGCCAATGGCTGACTTTACCTAGAGATAAGCTAAATACACAGTGCAAAACCACACACGCACCTCTGTACACTAACATCCAGCTACTGCAAGGCGGAAAAGCTTTAACTTCCCATTCATCTTGGTCATTCTTGGCATAAGACAATGAAGTTATTTGAAAACACAGGAACAAATAAAACCACATAAAACTGGATTCAATATATATATATTTTTTCTGGTGAGAAAAACAAATCCCCCAAGAAGCAGTGTGACTGAGTCACAGGCACACTGAGCTGTGGTGGCTCTCTCAGATGCCGCTGTCATTCACAAACTCAGACTCCTCAGCAGAGTCCCTAGCAGGCCAGCTTAAGCTGCCTCTTCATTTTTGCCGTGTGTGTGTGTGTGTGTGTGTGTGTGTGTGTGTGTGTGTGTGTATGTATGTGTGTGTGTGTATGTGTGTGTGTGTATGTGTGTATGTGTGTGTATGTGTGTATGTGTGTGTATGTGTGTGTGTGTGTATGTGTGTGTGTATGTGTGTGTGTATGTGTGTGTGTGTGTATGTGTGTGTGTATGTGTGTGTGTGTGTGTGTGTATGTGTGTATGTGTGTGTGTATGTGTGTGTGTGTATGTGTGTGTGTATGTGTGTGTATGTGTGTGTGTGTATGTGTGTGTGTATGTGTGTGTGTGTGTATGTGTGTGTATGTGTGTGTGTGTATGTGTGTATGTGTGTGTATGTGTGTGTGTGTATGTGTGTGTGTATGTGTGTGTGTGTATGTGTGTGTATGTGTGTGTATGTGTGTGTGTGTATATGTGTGTGTATGTGTGTGTATGTGTGTGTATGTGTGTGTGTGTGTGTAGGTGTGTGTGTGTATGTGTGTGTGTGTATGTGTGTATGTATGTGTGTGTGTGTATGTGTGTGTATGTGTGTATGTGTGTGTGTGTATGTGTGTGTGTGTGTATGTGTGTGTGTGTGTGTGTGTGTGTGTGTGTGTGATCCCTGTCTGAAATGCACACACGTCATGTTCCCTCCAACCATAGTGATTTATTCGGACTTTTGAGTAGTGTGCTCTGGCTGCACAGGGCAGGGGAGCCACACTTTTCTCCTGATTTACTTAGCTGGGCATGGCTCTTCTCTTCCTCCAAAACCCAGTGGTGGCTCAGCAGGCTCCATATCCATAGGCCCTCTCTGACTCCTGTGGACTACCCCATCCCCCAATCCTGTCACAGTCTAGTCATGCTCTATGCTAATGTGTCTCAGCCCCATTTGGGGTCCGATAACCCAGTGTGGAGTCTGTACACATTGTTGTAAACAGGTAACAACAACTGAGAGGGAGCCCTCGTATTCTGCAGGTGGCAATGTGAAACAGGCCAGTCCTGACGGCAGTCGGAACGGAGGCTCACTGAAAATCCTAAAACTAGATCTGCCATGTGACCAGCCATATCATGCCTCAGCATTCACCCTGAAGCCTCCAAGTGAACACATCACAGAAACACATGTATGTCAATATTTACTACAGCGCTGGTCACAGTATCTGAGCCATGGATCTAACCTGGGTATCCATCCACACAGGAACAGATAGAGGAAATGCACTGTATACACACGGTGGACTTTTCTCAGCCATAAAGAAAAATTAAATTATGTGAGTTGCTGGAATTCTCATGCATCCAGAGCTAAAATATTAAGCTAATCAATTCAATCTCAGAAGGACGACTGCTATGCATTCTCTTATTTTTAGGTCCCAGATTTTATGTAAATATCTAAAATAATATGCAGAGATGGCATGAAACTAGTAAAGTCATCTAGTTTAACAAAGGAGACAAATGGGGAGG
Source organism: Mus musculus (assembly GCF_000001635.26). Classification (NCBI taxonomy): domain Eukaryota; kingdom Metazoa; phylum Chordata; class Mammalia; order Rodentia; family Muridae; genus Mus; species Mus musculus. The sequence goes on from NC_000072.6 coordinate 143,481,710, forward strand.
GGTCGAGGGGAGGGGAGTTGTATGAGCTGGAGATGAAAAAGGGGGTACAGGAGGTGGGAAAGGGGCTGAGGTGTGAGGTGTGGATATGCTCAAAGTACTTCAGACACCTACAGAAAATGGCCCTATGTTGTTCAGCATCATAAGATAAGAAGTAAAAAGTATTGGAAACAATAGAAGGTTTCTGAATGGTCAGTGAATAGAAAGTAATTGAAAACGTACTGAATTTGATATGCTTCTGGCGAGGCCTGCCTTTGGTGCCCTGTGCAGAGTCTCTGCAGCCCTGGTTCTGCTAACCCCTCTGTTATTTACTCTGTAATGTGCATTCTGCCTACTGGTGCAACCTCAGCGAATGTTGTCTGAAGCAACTGGTCTCAGTGACCATGTATGTGGGAAGTTTCCTGAGCTTGAAGAAACAGTGGCTTGATTACAGAAAACCCAGTATTTTCTTCTTGTCATCCCTCAGCATGTAAGCCGCCAAATTAGTTTATCTTTAAAAGACTTCAAGCACACCTGTCTCACCAGCATGGAAAAATTTCATCTTTAATACATGGTAAAATGGAATACATACAAAGACATTCTTTAAAGATTTACTTCACTTTATTTACTGGAAATTGAACTTGTATCCTGTTCCCTTAACTGCTGAGCCACCTCTCCAGCCCCAAGATTTATGATTATATTATTTTTCATTTACCTATGTGTCTGTGTGTGGGACTGTGCACATGAGTGCAATGCTCAGGGAGGCCAGAAGAGGGCGCCCAATCCCCTGAGCTCAAATTAGAGGCTGCTGCACCTGACACGGTTGGTGGGAACCTGCGTTGGAGTCTCTGTGATAGTAATGTAAGCTCTTAAGCACTGAGCTATCTCTCTAGCTCATAAAGACCTGCTTTAAAATAATTTTATTTTAAAAAAGATTATATTACCAGAAAGTGTTTAGCTTGGATGCATTTGGCCGTGGTGCCCTCAACTGAAAGCTGTTGGTTGGTGCTAGAATAAATGCCTCCACGAAGGAGTTAATTTGCTGCTAGAACACGGGCCTCGGGTTCAGAGGTTGAGTAGATACCACACCTGTTCATTACATATTCTAGCAGGTGAAGGTGGACACGGGATGCATTTGAACGTCCTTTCTTTGGAGATGCATGGGTTTGCAAGGAATAGAAGATGCACTCGACCCCCCTGGATGTGGGCATAAACTTACAAATATGCAGAACTTGCTTAGAAAAGTCAGAAACTCAGAAAGCATTTTTTTTTTTAATTTTTTTATTTACAGCGAGATTCAGGCCAATACAAGAGTTTGGTAAACTCTCGAAACGACCTCTCACCTAGACAGGTTAGCCTAGTTAAAGTCAAAGCTGATAAGGCCTTGTGTAAAGCAGACTTGAGGCATCCAACCTTTCTCCTGCTCTTGTTTTTCCAAATTTCAGGAAGGTTCTGGTTATATCGTGCAAGGAAAAGCACAGAGGCCGCCCTTCCAGGATATCACACATTAAACCTTGACCAGAATGTGCACAGTCATCATTTGTATTTTAGCAAATGAAGGAGAATGAAGGAAACTGGGGTGGGGTGGGGGTGGGGGGGTGGGAGGTGTCACACATCTCAGTCTTTTGACTTTGTAAAAAAGGTTTTTAATGATATCATTTGTCCTAGGGTCCCGGGCCCATCATCGCTGCACTCTCCTTAGCCCCTGACAGTGTTCAACCTTTTGTATTCTCATGCTTGCCTGGGTGAATGGGTCTGAAGTTTTGACTGGATAGTCGAAGCAGTCTATAGGATTTCGACTGCGGAGTAGCGCTGCTGTCCAGTAATTTCAGCTTGCAAACCTCCATGACAGGAAGTGAGGGGGTCCATTTTCTAAAAGGACTCATTTCAAAGAAGAAATTCAGTAACCTAAGCCAAACTGTGCACCCAGGTCTCCCTGAGTAGGTCAGCATGCACACGCCTTTAGTTTTCTGTGCTATAGCACAATGCCTGTTTCTTCTATGTCAAGCTGAAACTCTAATAAAAGGACTTCCCTCCTCAATTGGGTTGTGCTGAGGACAGTAATTCAGAAAGAGTCTCTACTTGATGAAGGGACACAAAGCAAATGCTATCACTCCTGGTTCTGTGATAGCGGTGAGAAGCTGTCACACACGAGCTGTAACATTTGGCCGTGGGCGTTGCTCCAATTCTCATCTAGATTCCTAACAGAGTATAGAACTCTTTCGACTGCTTGGATGTTGTTTGGCCATTGCACAAAATTTGTCAGTGTTGACATAATATTTGAAAAGTACTTAAGACAGTCAATACAGAAAGCAAGTAGATGTATTTCACTTCACTGATCTGTCAAAGAAAGAGCGTCACAAAGGAAATGACTAAAGGAGACAATCTTATGAGCTTGGGATTCTAGACTTTTATCATTGAAGACATTTGAAAGATATTTCCTCTTGTGTAGATCCTTGTTTTATGGTTACATCAACAGCTTGTGTCTGAAGCAACAACAAGGGAGGTGGTTGAGAACTTTCATTCTCTATGATAATTTAGTATCCAAGCAGACACGAGAGGGTTGAAATGAAGATATAACCTCTACAGATTAGATTTGTTCAAAGATAACTTATTAAGTATTATTATTATTAAAGTTAAAATAAGGAAATAATGATGCTAACTACATCCTTATTCCCGGGTCATTGGACTAATACATTCTTTCAAGACTTTTAAAAGTAAACAAATACTGATTTGTGTGTGTGTGTGTGTGTGTGTGTGTGTGTATGTGATATCAAACATCAAGAAAAACCACCCAAGGGAAGAGGGATTTCTTTGGCTCATGGTTTAAAGGGATGCAATGAACCCTAGCAGAGGAGACATGGTGGCAGGTAGGTACTCTGAGATCCCTCACCATCTCACATCTCCACAGAACAGGAAGCAGAGGGTGGGCAGGGAGCACAGTAGACTTCTATACAACCAAGGTCCACCTCCAATGCCCAACCTCCTCCAGCGAAGCTCCACACAATACAACCCTCTCAAAGCAGTTCCATCACCTGGGAAAGAGTATACAAATACAGGAGCCTCCCTGGAGTGGAAGGAATTTTCCACTGCAGCAGTAACACTTGGATTCCACCTACAACAGCCTAGATTCTGTGTTCCCTTAGGATTTACTGTATACCAGCCACGGAGTTCTACTTAGTCTTTCTCCAATGGAACAGTCCCATCTCCGGTTGCTTGTACCAGATCCTTACATTATCCCTTGAGAAAGTTTTCTCCCAATGATTACCTATTTGTTTTATTTTACTTTTCCCCAAATCTGCTAAAAAACAATTAATGAGCTTTCAGTTCAAGCCTGACCCATGAACCCTGTTTTCAGTGATGGCTTTAACCTCTGCCCGGCTCTTCTCAAGGTAACCTTGGTGATATTGTTACAGTTGTTCATTATCATTTTTTAATGCAATACCAACTATCTCTATTGATTCGTCTCTGCCCTTTGGTTCCATGAATCACAACACATTGCTGTTTGAGTGCCTATCCACTTGCCAAGGTTTAACTGCAGTGGGATGCCGCTCAGCCTGCATTAGCGACTACACCGCAGTCATTTGGTCTAATGGTGTTGCGTCTGAGGTGAAAATGTTACATTCAAAGTTACCTTAGAAGCTAATTATGGGCCTCTTTTGCTTTTTCAGTTTTTATTAATGACCTGCCCACATCATATAGTTCATAAGATGCCCTGCACATGTACATGCTGCTGAGATGACCTATGACCCAGGCAGAGTGCGGGTGGTATAGAGCCATTGTGTCTCGGAATTAGACATTTTCTGAACGATGCTAATAATGGATATTCATTTTACCCAAAATGCTTGGGTTCAGATGGCTTAAGCTGTACGAGGCAACCACACAGTTTCATTTTAGCCTACTTTATTCATGTGAGTGGACAGGTAGCTGAGCTGGGTGCAGGAATGTGTATCTGGGGCTTTTCTGGATGCCACCTCCTTATGCAAGTGAGTGCACCAGGCTGCTACTTTGCAAAAAACAAAAAATGTAACCTGTTGCAAGGATAAATTGTTTAAAAGGCTACTTTTAAAAACATAATATTTTATTGATTGTTTAGGAATTTCATGTAACACACCTTGATCACTCATGATTCCCAGTCCTCCAAGGTCCACCCTCCACCCTTGTGGCCTCCCCACCACCACCAAAAAGAGGTTTAAAAAAAAGTAGTCCAACTTATGTTGCCCATATACTCACTGGAGCATGGTCAAACTGCTGGTGAGTCCTTCCCCACCCCAACCCCGAGGAGTAGCCATCTATTGTGCAGAGCCATGCTTCTGCATCTTTATTACAATGTTTCAGAGTCCTCTTCCATGGCCTCCTGTCTAGGTTGCTACTTTGTTTGGAGGGTGGCTGGGGGTTTAGGTTGTTCTCAACTTAAACAGTGATTTGTGTCTCCTCCAGAGTTTCTCAGAAACTTGGTGACTTCTCTACTAGCAAAAGGATTTTTTCTTTGGGACTAGCATGCCAATTGCAACATAAATCCCATTGGAGGCATTTCACATACGTAAGGCCAGGATACACACGGGGTGCTGTCTATGCCTCTAGTTGTGGTTTCCCAGTCTGCAGAAATGCCGTCCCACTCCTTCCTTTGCAGAGCACTGGAACTCGGGGTGGCATTTGCTGGAATGAGGCTTTCTTACTTGTGCTTCCCTTGGACAAGGGGTGCTGAGGGTGCAGATTGCAAGATGGGGATAGAGAGAAGGGGCTGGGATGGAGGGCAGGGGGATGGAGGTGGGGGATGGAGGGCATGGGGATGGTGACTTCCATGCTGTGGTCTTCAGCATGCCTTTGAGATCCAGCGACTGCTCAGGCCTGGAGTTGTAAGAATGATGCTTGACGCTTGTGGATCAACTATCTAATCTTCAAGAGTGACTGTGCTATAAGAATGTACCGGTGACCTCAGCAATGCCATCATTTAAGCCTGGGACAGTGCACCTTACAATATCTTTCTTTATACAGGAGACATTGAAGCCCCATGTCCCACAGCAAGGAGGGTCCAGAGCTGGGAGGCAGGTGGAGCTCCTTGGACTCAGAGGTGTGTTTCACTACTCTGAAGTCCATGCTGCTACTCTGGACACCCCCTTTCCCCGTGTTCAGTGTGGGGGCATCTGTGGGCTTGCTGGTTGAAGAGAACTCCAGGTAGCAGGGGAAATACATGCAGAAGAACAGATCTGGGGACATGTCTAAAAAGGGATTTGGGACCCCATGATAAATGGCCATTTGGGCCACGAGAACGAGTTTGTATTTGGGCTTGTAAAGAAAATCAAGTCTCGGAGTGGTTTTGGAGCTACTGAGAGAAATCACCTCATCAAATTTACTTTTTAGAGAGAGAAGAAATAACAACCCTCTGAGTTCAAGCTAGATTCGTGAATTGCAGGTCGTGACCCCGTGTGGTGTTCCCTGACAAGAAATGTGGCCATCGTGAAAAGGCTTCTGATTGGGCAATGGTCAAAAGTCAGTTCTTAAGCAAACACATAGCGAGTCCGAGGTGTTGCTGGCAGAAGGCATCCCGGGGCCCCCGACAGTCTTGGTTCTCAGCACACAGCACTTTGCTCTGGGCTCCATGTCACACCACACACTGCCAGGGAACGATCCCTGGACAGCCAAGCTCAAACACAGCACTATGTTCCGGACTCCAGTGTTCTGACCATATACACAAAGTTTTCTGCTCTTACAGAAGTATCCGGACTAAATAGGAGAAACAAAAGCTTTCAATAGTTTTCTACCATGGTTTCTTACCATGTAACTCTCCAATGACCACACCTTTAATAACTTTTAAGAGAGTTTTTGTTTCCTGTCTATGAGCATTTTGACTGCCAGTGTACATGTCAACCCCATGTATCCAGTTCTTGTGGAGGCCAGAGGAAGGTATGGAACACCATGTGTGAGTGGGAAGGTGGAGCCAGACCTCTTTGGGGACCACCCAGTGTTCCTCGTCACTGAGCCACCTGCCCAGCCCCAGTTACTATATATACATTTGTATAGTTGATGTGTTCTTCCAGCAACACCCCGGACTTACTACATGTTTCTTTAGAACTGACTTTTGGCCATTGCCTAATCAGAAGTCTTTTTCTTACTGCCACATTTCATGACCTCCATATTGAGTCAGTATTTGTACATTGTATTGGATTTAGACAAATAAGAACACCCATTCCGTTAGTATGCAGATTCCCCTTTGCTTTTAATAAATAGTAATTACACACACACACACGTTATACCAATTAATTATCTTAAAACAAATTTATATATGCTCTATTATCATCAAATGTTTGATTCTATACCTATATTGAATACCAATGTATTTGTGGTCACATAAAAGTTTCTCAGGACTAAAGAGATCGTGGGTGGATAAAGTTTAAGAAGCCAACTTTAGAGGCAGGAAATAGTGAGAAGTGGTCCCTGACATCAGTGTGGACCAGCAGAGGTGAGGCTGGCGGTTTGGGTGTGGTAGGGAAGCCAAGGAAGAGAAGCTTTTGGGCAGTGTTTTTCTGTGTTTGGTTGAACAAGGCGTGCGAGAGACTGAGCAGGTCTTTAGCTTTGCAGTTAGTGTTTGAATGGATAAAGACAAGGACGAGAAGGCGTTTGCTCCATTTCTCTTTAAGGATTTGTTCGGCAAAGTTTGTTAGGAAAGGGAAAGACTTTGAATATAGATGTCAAAGACAAGAGGGGGCGCTTGCGGAGATGGTTTGAACTTGACAATGTAAACTTCCATTGTGCGTAGGAAGAGCAGAGGAGAAAGGAAAGGTAACCACACTTGGCAAGGTTCCACGAGTCACCTCAGGCGCGCAGAGGGTCAGAGAAAATGGCAAGCATGCAGAACTCCCAATTACCGTAAAAGCCCACTGATTTGGATTAATTGGGGTAGAGGGCAACATGACTAAATAAAAGTCTGACTTATAGAAAAAAATTAAACAAACTCGGTTTGATTACTTTACAGTATTTTAAGTTAACCGTTTCCTATTAAAAGAGATAAATTAGCGAGCACAATTTGCAAATACAACACAAGGGCACGGATCTGAGGGCAATGGCAATTACAATTCTTCCATTTACTTAGCGAGAACTCAGGGCTGAGTTAGTGTCAGGTAATACTGCATGTCATGAGGCCTCTAAGTGGCCTATCAGCCGACGGACAGCCGACGGACAGAAAACAACCATTTTCTTCTCTGAGAGGCCCTAAACTTTATGGTGTGTTTTGGGCTTTTCAGATTTTTTTTTTTTTTTTTCGAGACAGGGTTTCTCTGTGTAGCCCTGGCTGTCCTGGAACTCACTCTGTAGAACAGGCTGGCCTCAAACTCAGAAATCCGCCTGCCTCTGCCTCCTGAGTGCTGGGATTAAAGGCGTGCGCTACCACGCCTGGCTCAGATCTGGTTTGACATGGGTTGCTCTATGGCATCTCCCCATTTTATGGAAAGCAGCTGCTTTTCTGCCTTAGTGCTCACTGCACCGACGTGGGTCTGAGCCTTGTCCCTGGGCAGGAGGCTCCTACCGGTGTCTGTGCATCCGCAGTCGCACATTTCCTGCACAGGCTTCCCTTGCCCTTATTTCCAGAATGTTAACTTGACCCCACTGGATTCAGGGTCAGTGTCTTTGTTGTGGTTTTTTTTTTTTTTAATTTTTTTATTAAAGTAGGTGTTTTTGTTTTTGCATGTGTGTTTAAGTGTATGTTTGTGTGTGCGTGTGCATGCATGTATGTACTCAGCCGTCACTTTCTCAGTGCAGGGATGAAAATTCACACTACCCTGCTTGGTGTTTTTACTTAGCGGTCTCTAGGGATTAAACTCAGGTTCTCTGTTTGAAGGCAAGGGCTTTCTTCAATGCTTCTGTGTCCATGACCCATGAGTAAAGTGACCCCGCTGCCTGCGTTCTGCGGCTGCTGTCCCTGACCATGGATGTTCTCACACGATGCTCCACCCATCTGCAAGCTCCTTCACGGTTCATCTTTGAACTCTCATTCACTCTCCAAAGCTTTGCTTGAGACCCTTTCTTTTATGGCCCGCTGCTTAGCTGTTTACCTCTGTGGTCCTGACATTGCCTGTGTTCTGTTAACGTTGTTCTGTCCATCGTTCTGTCCCTTGAGAGCACAAAGTCTGTGGTCAAGGACTTGATGCTTTTGTTTTTGACTTTGGGATACTAAGCACAACATTAGATGCGGGGTAGACACTAATAAGAACTTACTGAACTAAGCAGTGTCTAGCCAAGATGGATGCAATCAAAGTTTCTTCCTCTTTATCCCACCCTCTGCATGCCCAATGTGGTTTGGGTTATCAAAGCACAAGGCAGGTCATTGTCCTTGGAGGAGATGTGTCCTATGGTTCATCGATGTGTCGGCTTGGCCGCTTTAAAGGGTGTCTAGATAGGTAGAGGAACACTATTTCTAGGAGGTTAATTCTGGAATGAATACATTCAATAAAGATCCATTATTTCCAATATGGCAGGTGCCCTCTGGTCTATGGAGTAGAACAAAAGGGCTGGGGTGTATTTGCTTCCTGCCACTGACATGCGGTATTCTTCTTTTCCTGGCCCCAGACATAAGCAAGCACTCCAGGCTCTCATGCCTCAGACTCTGACCGTTCCAGCCAAGGACCACAGGCTGGGGTTGATACTCCATTAGCTCTCCTGGCCCTTAGGCCTTTTGACTAAGACTGAGTTATACTCTCGATTCCTTAGTTCTCTCTCTTAGACACAGTGCATCACGGGAGTCCTGTACCCCAACAATCACGTGAATGAGTTGTTATGATAGATGCTTTCTTATGTAGTTCCTGCTCTTATATATCTCCATCTGTCTATCATCTATCTATCATCTATCATCTATCTATCTATCTATCTATCTATCTATCTATCTATCTATCTATCTATCTATCTATCTATCTATCTATCTATCATCTATCTATCTATCATCTATCCATCCATCCATCTGTCATCTATCTATCTATCTATCTATCTATCTATCTATCTATCTATCTATCTATCTATCTATCCATCATCTGTCTATCTATCTATCTATCTATCATCTATCTATCTATCTATCTATCTATCTATCTATCTATCTATCTATGTATCTATCATCTATCTATCTATCTATCTATCTATCTATCTATCATCTATCTATCTATCTATCTATCTACCTATCATCTATCTATCTATCTATCTATCTATCTATCTATCTATCTATCTATCTATCTACCTATCTATCTATCATCTATCTATCAATCATCTATCTATGTATCATCTATCTATCTATCTATCTATCTATCACCTATCTATGTATCATCTATCTATCTATCTATCTATCTATCTATCTATCTATCATCTATCTATCTATCTATCTATCTATCTATCTATCTATCTATCTATCATCTATCTATGTATCATCTATCTATCTATCTATCTATCTATCTATCTATCTATCTATCTATCTATCTATCATATATCTATCTACTATTTATCTACATATCTCTCTAAATAGATAATATCATATCTATATCTTTTGTTTCCATTTTCTGGAGAATTCTTAACTAATACAGTATTAAAAAAAGGAAATCAGACACTGTTATTTCTGCTATTAATTTGGAGTAAATATTTGCTGGTCCAGCTTTGTGGTTTCTTATATTTATTACTTATTAATTCACTTACTATTTACTTATTTTTATTGAGACAGTCTCACACTGTAAGTCAGGGTGGCCTGAAACTCAATACTTAGTCAAGCTGGCCTTGAACTCATGGCTGTTCTTCTGCCTCTGTTTCCCAAGTGCTAGCACCACAGGCGTGGACCACCATCCTGGGCTATTTTCTTATGTGTGGATCTAATGTGCCCATATGTTTCTCTCACACTCCCTCAGCACACTCTCGCGTCTTTCTGTCACCATCTCTGTCACTGTCTGGTTAGGTTCAAAGTCAGCTCTATAATTAGAGCAGTCTTCGTTCTTGTGTCTCGGCAGCTCAGAATATTTCACATGTTGGGGGTTAGGTGCAGTTAAGCATGATGGCTCATCTCTATAAATTCACACTACATTTGATTGTCTGACTATTAGCTTTCTCCACTGTCTGACCCTCCCAGCAGTCACCTCTTAGTGCACCCAACAGCCATTGATCACCATGCCAGGAAGAGAAGTCATCAATTAGATTGATGCTCTAACAGTCTCCCTCAAGTTGTCGATACCCATATTTATATCATAATGCTGTGATTTTGGCAGAATTATTTGCTTTTTATGAAAATCTGATGAAGCAATTTTCAGATTTCCTAACATGAATCAAAAGTTTGAAAAACGCCCACTTAGATGTATATAACTACATTCCTGTTAACTTTCTACCATTTACTGTGATTCTTATGTCCTGGGATGTGAGCTGGGACAAATAGGGTAACCAAATAGAGTAAGAATGAGAATTTCAACAGATTTTTCAGTCCAGTTTTGAAAAGCAAGACGTGCCGATAGAACCGCACTCATGAAAACGTGTTAGCAATCTGGTCTGCCCAAGTATCTGATCTTTGGTGAATATTAGCAAAGTACAAAGAGAATGGGAAAAAATGCTGTTTTTCTTTTGTAATATCAACAAAAATGTCGTTTAGCAGTGTGAGGTTGTTGCAAAGAGCTACGGAACATCTTGTGTGTGAGACGGCAAGAGTGCCACACGACTCATGCACACTAATGCTACAAGAAAGAATGCATACCACCGATTCTTCCAACTGATGAAAAGTGATTATCTATACTCACAGTCACTGATTATTTTGAGACTAGCTAATGAATATAAAGCCCATACTATGTGTACATTTCAAACCTCCCAGAGACTTGTTTAAGAGGCCGCATGGTGTCCTGTATGGAGAATTATCTCTGACAGACATCCGTACTTTCAGCGTCAAGCAAGTTTATTAAATATGTACCAGGCAATGGTAAAAGAACAAACAACAAGCAAGATTGATAATAGAACAGCATCAAATGTATGTCTTATGACACCCAAGAGCAACAGCCAGAAGATCCAGCTGGAGTGTCCTGCTGAGAGCCCCTGTGGAGCACACGAGCCCCGTGGGGAGGCCTCCCACTGCAGACACCTTCATACCACATGATGAATAACAGTGGTCTCCATGAGGAGCGGCTTACCTTCTAGTGGTCATCAAGACTGGGACATTTCTAATATACCAGGGTGTTTGCTGGCCCCCTTTCTTCTTCACACAATGACAGGGGACTAACCTACTCAAAACAAAACAAAACAAAATAAACAAAAACCAAACCAAACAAAAAACAAAACAATTATTCTGGAAGACAAAGTACAGGTGTTTGGATCAGCGACAGGGTCATCTGTTTAGAAATGCCACCATTGTATTTGAAACACATGTTTTTAAAATCCTACACTCTACTTAGAAGTATTCGTTTATTTTTCTGTGTATGGATTTCTGCCTGCTTGTCTGTGCAAACTGTATGTGCCCACTACCTGCAGAAGCCAGAAGAGGGCATCAACTCCCTGGAACTCTAGTTATGCATAGTTCCGGGCTGCCATGTGGGTGCTGTGAACTGAGTCCAGGTCCTCTGCAAGAGCCAGTACCCTTACCTCACCCTAACCACTGAGCCATCTCTCTACTCCCTCGATTCTGTTATTTGTCACTGAAAAAACAAAAACAAACCCACAGAACTCCCATAACACTAGAGAAAAGCTTCGTGGTGAGGACTTCTTTCTGACAGATGCGTGGGAGACGTTAAAGAAATCTGACATGAGGCATCACAAACTCACATGGAAGGACGTAGACCTTCTTGTTTGACCTAGTGCTTGTGAAAGTTGGGGGGTGCTAGTCACCTCGGGAGCACAGAAGCAGCCCCTCAAAGGCTGATAGTCTGTGGTGGTCTGTGGAGCCCTGAGAGCTGAACAGACTTGACTGTTCATTTTACTTACATTAGTTAATGTTGTTTCTGGGCCAGTGGAACCGAAATTCATTATGTAAACATTACTAAGCGGCTGTTATATGAAATCCCAGAGATTGAAGGTGAGGCTGATAAAGTCAATGAAACTTGAGTTATAAGAGCCCAGGCTTCAAGTATTCCCAAACAACTACTACCATGACATCATACCTGAGCTGGTCTTTGGAAGGTGGGATCTGTACAGAGCATGGGTGACTTTGTCTAGTCATCCAAGACCAGACCCAGGTGTATGAAAAAGCCCAGCATCACCAGCCAGATTCCCTACTGATTCAAGAGCTAAGTTGGGGCTCATCGTTTTATGCTCCTGATTGTGGTGGTAGTTATTACACTATGCACCGTGGAAGGAGATAATAGCCATGCTCACTCCCTGAGAGGATTTGCTAACCAGGACAGCTGAACACCCACTTATGCTAGAGTCAAAGTCACAGTAAGTGGGAATATGGAAGTCAGAAGGGCATCCATACTGAGCTGGTTTCCAGCCATGACCTATATGCTACCCTGTGGCCTTGAGGTTAGGTTGGGTAGACATGGAGAAGCAGACCTCAAGTGTGAGGAGCAGGGGGGCCTGTCCTGAGCATCACTGCAGTACAGAGCAATGGGTGGGCAAGGCACAGGTGGAAACATACGTGGGGCCCCTGCCCTCGCTTATCCTGTTGAATCATCCAGATGGCTCCCACTTTTATCTTGGCGTCCAGAGGCAAGAAGAATGAAGTGGCAGGTTTTCCTTTCCAGCTCTGTGTCTTTCTCTCATCTCCACTGGATCGTCCTCGGAAACACCTGTGATTTTGATGGGACCACTTTGACTCCCAGTCGCCGCGGTGGCCAAGTCTTTTCAGGCATTGCTTGAGAAAGTGACGGCTGCCAGCGAGTTGGCAAAGAAGTCTTCTTCTGCACTTTCTTGGCTCCTCCTCCCGCCTCCAACACAGCACTGCCATCAGGTGGGGGAAGGGAGGTGAAGCCTAGAAATCATACCACCCCGTGTGACCCCACAGAACCTGACAGATTTCTGGCGGAGGTAGGTGGAGATGAAGGATGTGAAGGCATAAGATACATGACACAGGCTAAGGGGAAAGCCAGCAGTTCTCTCTGGCGGAAATACAGAATGATGAGGAAAACCGGTGGAGGGAGGAGGGCTGTGAGCTACTCCTCCAGAATGTGGGAGCCTCGGAAGGGATCATTAGCAGAGTTTCAATATCAGATGCCACCAAGTTGGGGGCAGAGAAAGTCAAGAGAGGAGCAGTGCAGATGGGGAGAATGTTTAATTGTTGCAGTAAGCCAGGAACACAGGACTATGGCAGTTACAAAGCAAGGCCTTTTTTTTTCTGAGGCTACAGTGACAGCATTGATGGAAAGGGTCATGGAAAGGGAATCCGGCCTTTGACCTGGGTACAAGTCACAGGATACACTGACAAGAGGAAGGTAACTTGTCTGAGTAAACGCTCACTGCCCAGCGGTTAGGCACGCCAGTGTGATCATAGGAAGTGGGAGAGCCAAGTGGAGAGGGTCATGTGACCGGCAGAGCTGCTTCGTGCTTGGAGGAGAGAGTTTTGGGGTGAGAATTAGGCATTGTTGATGGATCCCTGCCTAGTGTTTAGACACTGAGCCAGATTGCCACCCAGAAAAGAGGCGTGGAAGGATGCAAACAGGAGCTTACAGGGATGAGACAGAGGAAGGTAGGTCAGCAAGAAGGGGTGGGGATGAGGAGGAGGAGGAGAAGGAGAAAGAGGAGGAGAAAGAGGAGGAAGAGAAAGAGGAGGAGAAAGAGGAGAAGGTGAGGAGAAGGAGGAAGAGGAGGAGGAGGAGAAAAGGAGGAGGAGGAAGAAGAAGGAGGAGGAGGAGGAAGAAAAAGAAGAAGAAGAAGAAAGAAAGAAAGAAAGAAAGAAAGAAAGAAAGAAAGAAAGAAAGAAAGAAAGAAAGGAGTAGTCAGAACAACAGGTTTTAAAGATGATTCCCGACTGTAACTGCTTCTGCAAACTATGTCTTTGTTTTACTCCAGCACTTTCAATGCTCACCCAAATGCTTCTTGCATGTGTTTTCTTGCATGTAGGGTAGAATGGAAGCTAGTAAACAGAAAAAGCAGCCATTCACTATTTTCCAGTTTTAAAGAGATACACATACTCTTATTGTGTGGATCAATAATTCCATCCATCCAATGCCCTAGTCAAATCAAGTTTCATGACTCAAAGATATCGGTTGCACTTCCTTGGGTTGTGTCCCATTTTACATGTGTCCTGGTACACAGTTGGCCACAACCAACTCTGATAATCATGGTTTTAAAGTGTACAAACATACTTGTTACGAGCTCAACTAGCAGGGCTGTAATCTTAAGCAAGTGTTCTCAACTCAGATAGATAATCAGCCTGCTTCATCTCACTTCCCAGATGTCCAAAGTCACATCTTATATCATGTGCCAGACATTTAAGCCTTATGCTTTTGATACACAGGGCACACACACACACACACACACACACACACACACACACACACACACACACACACACAGAGAGGGGGGGGAAGGAGAGGGAGAGAGAGATGCAGAGAGAGATGCAGAGAGAGATGCAGAGAGAGATGCAGAGAGAGATGCAGAGAGAGGACGTAGACAGAAAAACACAGAGAAAGAAATAGAAATTTCAGAGATTCAGAAGTTCACATAATACTTTCAACATATTTTTATTTGTTTTATTTTATTTTGGCTTTTTGAAACAATGTTTCTCTATGTAGCCTTGACTGTCCTGGGACTCACTCTGTAGACCAGGCTGGCCTCAAACTCAAGATCTGTCTGCCTTTGCCTCCCAAGTGCTAGGATTAAAGGCATGCACCACCACTGCCACAGTAAAACATTTAATTTTCATTTATGTGTAATTGTATTTTTCTGAGTGTGTGTGTGTGTGTGTATAAACCTGTACACTCCAGAAGAAGGTCTGGGTTCCCTCTTCTGGATCTAGAGTTGCAGGTGGTTGTTAACCACCTGATGTAGGTGCCAGAAATTGAACTCCAATCTTCTGCAAGTGTGCAGGTGCCTTCAACTGTGGCAACATCTCTCCAGCCCTTCAATTAATACATTAATACCCTCAGAGCTGGGTTCTCCCCAGTGTGTGAGGACCATATTGCACTGCTGTGAATAGAAAGCCCTCCCTCCTGTGGGAGCTCTGCATCTCCCCGAGAGAGGCCAGTGTTTCTCTGCTGAAATCTACTGCTTTCTTTATTGCTACCCACTCCATAGTTTTTCTTTACTTTTCTCAATCCATGAGGGCCCAGTCCGTTGTAAATGGTGGCATTCCTTGGCTGCTGGTTCTGGGTGCTATAAGAAAGGAGGCTGAGCAAGCCAGAAGGAGCCTGCCATAAACAGCACCTCTCCCCCGTGGCCTCTGCATCAGCTCCTACCTCCAGGTTCCTGCCTTGATTTCCCTCAATAATGGACTGTGATGTGACTGGGCTATGTGACTGACACCATGTCACCATGTGACTGACATGGTGGCACACAACTTTAATCCAACCTCAGAACTCAGTGGCAGGTGGATCTCTGTAAGTTTGAGGCCAGTATGACCTGTATAGTGAGTCCCAGGACAGCCAGGGCTACATGTTAAGACTCTGTCTGAAAAATTAAAAACAAAGTTTCCTTGTCACAATTCCATGGTTACCACAGCACCTTAGCTTCTAGAAAGTGACTTGGGGAAGGTAAGTGACAGAATTGCTGAGAATGCTAATTCACACCCATGACATCATTATTTCCCATTTTCTTCATGTTTATGGACATCATTGGTTGGGGGAGAGTACATTACAGTAATGTGTGTGTGTGTGTGTGTGTGTGTGTGTGTGTGTGTGTGTGTGTGTGATCTAGTGTGGAATAATTGTATTCATAATGTTAATGCATACTTGGCAAATATGTAGGCTGCATTTTGTCATTGCACATGGGGACAGTTACATCCTGTTCTGTAGGTTATAAACCTGTGATAAGGTTCTGGGAAGATCTGCATGGGTCTATCCAGATAAAAATTAAGTTTCAAAGTTAGCGCTAAATATATTTGGGGCAACCTGGAAGAGTATAGGATGAGATATATATTTCACGTGAGTGGTTTCCTGTGCGCAGTCCTTTCTGTTGGTGCTGACTACAGTCACGCAGAGCCCTCTGCAGTTGTGAAGTTATCCTTGAAGTTTAATTTGCTTGATTATTTTGTGAGTGGTACACTTGCTTTTTCTTTTCCAGCACTTGGGAGGCACAGGCAGGCGAATTTCTGAGTTCGAGGCCAGCCTGGTCTACAGAGTGAGTTCCAGGACAGCCAGGGCTACACAGAGAAACCCTGTCTGGAAAAAACACAACAAACAAACAAAAACAAAAAACAAAAAACAAACCCTGTATTGCATTTAAAAATTGTGTGTGTGTTTGTGTGCATGCATGCATGGGTGCATGTTTGTGTTCGTGTATGTGTGCACATACCTGCCACTCACTTGTGTGAGGGATAGAGACATCTTAGGGGTAATTCTCTCCATCCACTGGGTGGGTCTTCAGGATCAAACCTGACTTGGCAGGTTTGGTTGCAAGCTTCTTTCTGCATGGAGCGTTCTTACAGACCTGTGGTGCATTTTGTTTGATATTCCATGTGTCTCTACTATTAAACCAATAGGTTTGTTTCTGGAGCTTAGATTTAGGTACCATCATCTTTTGAAAAAAGGACTGACTGTGTGCTTATTCACCTTCACACCCAGCTGGTCTCATACAGTGTCTGGTGTCCCACAGAGGCTCAGCCTGGCTGCCTAAGAGCCAGAATAAATGTGTCTATAACACAGATTTGCCGGCGTTTTATTCCTTTAAGCTAGGAACTCATTCATCCCAATTCCCTTTGTGGTTATTTTACAGATAGTTACACTGAGCCTCTTTAGTCATTCATCAAAGTGTTTGTAATTATGCCCTGCATCAAGGTTTGTAGCTACAGTGAAATATTCACGCATTCAAACAGTCATTGCTACATCCAAACTGCTCGTACGCAGGAGTTCTCGTGCCATTTGCTATGTCTACAGAGAGGCACAGGTGAAAATCTCGGGACTACCTTCATCTTCAATGTTCCTTCTCCCTCATCCATATACGTTACTCTGAGTCATTGCAGCAGTGCGCTGTAAAGATTGTTAATCCATGCAATGTAGCTTATTAAGGCTACCAGAACAAACGAGCCCTGTCTTTCTGAGTGCTTGCAATACACGTACTTACCGGGCATAAAGCTTTCCCCAGGTGCCACCATCCCAGAGTACGTTTTATTGAACTGACTTACAGCGTAGTCTGCTCTCTAAGAGAGTGCTGCAACAAGGCAGGGATGAGGAACACGGAGAGCGAGCTCTGTGTGCACAGTGCACGGCCCGCCAGCATTAATGAGGGTTGCGATTGTTCTGGGGGAGAAAGTACGGGATGTTTTCACTGTCCTTATTCATGGGACAGTCGGTGCCTGTGGCACTTTTAGATACGTTTCCCGTTCTGATAAGCTTGGAGTCTAGTCCTGCCAGGTGACAGCTCAGGCTTTGCTTTAGTGAGTCCACAGCTCTCGTACCTATCATCGCACCCCGAGGACAGCGGAATGTGGTCCCAGCCTCTGAGGGGTTCAATTCATTGCTGGAAAGCAAGTGATATTTTAGAGGGAGCCCGACTGCAACCACTGCGCTTACATTATGTGGGTAACACTTCTGTCTGGGAAGGGAGAAGATAAAGAAGCCTGAAGTTGGGAAAATAGTGGAAAGCAAGTGAAAGACAATGCAGGAAAGCAACACGGAGAGCTTCCAGGTGCTGGGCTCCGGCCATATGAAACTGTCCAATCTGGGACTAATCATTTCAGTCATTTATGGGTCGGCGTGCGTCTCACTTCTCATAAGCGGCTCGCCCCGCTGTAAATGACATTTTGTTTTATGAAAGCATAATGTGAAAATCCACTGATAAGCCAAATAATAAAAACGTTATAGCATGTCAGGGCTTTTTTATTATTATTATTTAACCTCAATCAAGTTATAATACTGAACACATGTATCCTCGGCCTAAATCACCTTGTCAGGTTTAACTGTATATTCAAGGTCATTTACATGACATATGATCTAACACAGGAGAACAACAATGCTATTGTAGTGTTAATTGAAAACTCCAAACTGGGAGCCAGAGGAAACCACCGGGCTGATTGCTGAGGGTCCCAGGGAAGGGATCTATTCCCACACCTGCAGTCGGTCCATAACACGGACATTGTTACACACATCTGGGTCTAATCAGTCCAGGGGCCTTGATACGCTGCTCCCGGGGCACATAAATTCAGCATTACATTTATTTTAAAAGCTCCCTCTTTCAGTTTTTTAAGGACAAGATAGATTCATGGCTCCACAGAGTCTGACAAAGTCGAAACCACAGACAAAGTAAGTTACTGCCACAAGCCTCGTAGACTTAACTTACCAGTTCTTTGCCACTTCCATAATGGAATTTTATATCCAGCCTTGGCTAGCAACCGTGCATTTCCACCAACAGTGAAGTTTGACTGAAAAGCTGCATTAAAAATGAAAGCAGATCTTCAGAACGGGAGCCAGTTTGTCTAAATCAGAGTTTCTGGGTGATATTGTAATATGGGACAGAGAGATACAAATTTAGGGATCTATCATTCCCCCCGAGAACCGGCTCCTCTCTCGCATGCTTTAGGGAGCGTTAGATCCACGGTGGCTTTTTGGAAGAAAACCTAGAGATTTTCAGATTCCTCCCTGCAGTGTGGTGAGCTGGCGACTAAGGGCAGAGGGTCAGCTTGACCCGGCAGTTACGTCATGCGATTGCCCCACAACGCATGGCTAAGAGCTCTGCTGCCATTCAGCACGCGGAAGCGCCTCCTGCGTCCTGTCCACAGGCCCCAGGTAGCCAGCGTTCCGAGAAAGGAGAGGCTGGTGCGCCTTCCACCACCACACTTACCATGAATGATATAAATATGAACAAAGTCAAAATGAAAAAAAAAAAAACCAAAACCTTTGATAGCCTTGCAATCAGATTACCTTGCGTGCCTCAGACTGATTCGTTGGAGTGCAGAATTTTTAAGAACTCTGTTGTTGTTTTGGTGGTTTTTTTTTTTCTCTATTTTTCTTTTATTCTTCTATGTTGTCCTGCAAAGAATTGGCTTACACATCTGGAGAATTACGGAGGAATTCTGTGAGTTCATGCAGCTTGTGCACACTAGCTGTACTGACTTCTTATTTATTGGCTAAACATGGTACCTGGCTTACAGGGTATTTATTAAGTGGATAAATCACCCATTAATAAACGTTCCTAAATAATCTACCTCGGGAGTGATTGAGTTTAATGTTTTCCAGATAGAAGAGAGAAGAGGGTAGGTAGGCATTGTTCCCTGCCTTTACAGGCAGTGAGAAGCCAGAGTCCCTCTCTCCCCTCGCTGCCTGGAGGAACACTTCCTGAGACAGACCCCATCTGCACACACCCTGTCTCATGAATGTAATAGTTTGTTTCATGGTCAGCCATACTGTACAGAAGTTTGCATCCAAAGGGAATTTCAGGGGGGAAAAGTCACTTTTGAGTAACAAAGAAGAGATTGTCAGAGTTCCTGGGGAGGCCCAAAGGAGGAAACTGATTGTCCCCTAGAAAGACATCAGATGAACGAACATATTTATAAGGACAGTTTACCATGAGGAAGGGTTTGAAGGAGGCTCTGCTTTGGGGTTTAAAAAACAATTCCTCTAAAAACTTCTGATTTCAGAACAATGCTTTGGGTTCCCTAGAGAGGCCAGCGATATAAGGATAAATATTTAACAAAGCTGTTCACATAACGTAAACAACACGGGCATTTGTTTCTGTGACCAGAGTATTAGTGTGTTTTGGATATGATACATTCCCCCAAGTCATATGTATTGAGGACCTGATTTTCAGTGCAGCAATATCTGGAACTGGGGCCTTGGGCAGGATTGGATCATGGGGGCTCTAACTTTACCAAGAGACACACGGGTATATTCATAGCCCATTAGTCTATTAGCAGGGGGCCAAGTTGGAGGAAAGAGGTTGCTGGGGCCATGCTGACACATCTTGTCCCAGCCCCTCGCTTTCTTCCTTCTCAGGTGCCATGAGGGAAGCAGCCCCCTTCCTCCAATGCTCCTGTTGTTATGGTGGTCTTAATTATCGCAGGACATGAAATAACAGAACCAAGGCACGGTGGATAGAAATCTCTGAGGCCACAAGCAAAATAAATCCCACTGAAGTGAATTGTTCTCAGACAGTTTGCCACACTGATGGAGAACTGGCTTTTCATGGATGGCTCTTCCTCTTTTTCAACCCGACTAGACTTGAATCACCTAGGAGACACACCTCTGGCTTCATCTGTGAGGGCTGATGCAGACAGGGTTAGCGGAGACTGGGTAGCATAGAGACTGGGGACCCGGAATGAACATAGGGGAAGTGGGAGCAGGCAGCTGAGGACCAACATTCGTTGCTTCCTGACTGTGGCTGGGACTTAAGCAGTTGCTTCATGGGCTTTTTGCCACAGCTAGAGCCAGCCTCTGCCATGCCTTTCCACACAGTAAACTGTGGCTTTAAACCGTGAGCCAACATAACCCCGTCGCTCCTGACATCGCTTTTGCTGCAGCAAGGACTGAGTAGGCAATGGGGAGATCCTTCTGAGAGAAGGGCCATGCCCATTAGACCTATAGCAGCGTCTGCTTTAGTTAGTAATGGTTAGTACTTGTGGCCTATTCTGCTTTAGTTAGTAATGGTTAGTACTTGTGGCCTGCTCTAGTTAGTAGTGGTTAAGACTTAAGGCCCATTTTCCAAACTAGCGTCATTACTTTGGTTATCTGGTTATTAGTCCCACATCCCTTTCATTGAGATGTCTGTGCTTGAATTCTCTGGTATGGCTTCTAGAAGCTGAGCTGTGCTCACAGCCAATGTGTTGTGCTTGACACGGTGTAGTCACAGTGCACACTCTGCAATTTGTACTTGAAGAGAGCTTAAAGCTGGGTCAAGGAAGCCACATCTGTTTAAATATAATGCACACTCACAGAAGTATAGAGTTCATTTCATTTGTTTAATGCAAAGTGATGGGAATCGTAGGTAATGGGAGGATTTCCCATGAGACAGATTGGAAGAGTGTTGACAATTTCCCATTTACCAAATAATGCGTGTGGGAAAGCCACGTGGAGTCTGACAAGGGCCTCTAACATTTGCTTCCGATGTGATTTTAAATACCTTGTTCCCGTAAGCTTCATTTTGTGACTCGGAACACTTTCAGGAAGCGAGTGTGTAGTGTGTTAGCAGTGCTCGTGTGCCTGGAGGTGGGGGTGTGGAGCAGAAGCTGTCAACATTAAGTTCCTTGACAAGCTCTGGGATTCCTAGAGCTGTCCACAGATCTGAGTGTGTACTCATTCCCTGGGGGTGTGCTCTTGAGGGAAGGGTGGGGTGCCTGCCCGGAAATCTGAGCTGTAGCTGGATCCCTTAACTCCTGTGTAATCTGCATTTCCACAGACAAAACCCAAGGAGGGCTCTCAGCAGCGTTCCAGAGGCAGTGTACAAAAGCCAGAGCTTCTAGATCAGCCATGGCCTCGACAACTACAGACCTCTCTTTCTTCCTCAGCATTGAGCAGGTCTATTATGAGGTACGGACATGCCAAGGAGTCTCTATACATTGTCTTACTTGATTACTATGGCAACAAGCAAGCAAGGAAGGAGGTTGTGATTCATAGAGATTAGCATGCCCAAAGGCAAACAATGCTCAGGATCGCCACATAACCGCACAGTGCTTCTTCCTACCACAGTTTGTATTTCCGCTGCCACCACGATCGATTCATAGCTTACATCTGCTCTTTGAGGGCATGGCCAAGTTCATTTCACTTCTGGGGTCTGGCAAGTGTGCCCAGCACGTACTTGGTGCTCCTACCTTCTTGTCCTCATCCTGGCCTGGCAGTGGTTACAATCTAAGTGGATATGGTGGTCTCTACTTGCCTTGATATGTTCCCGTGAGATCAGCAGTAAATGCTAAAGGAGCTTGTGGGTGTGTGTGTGTGTGTATGTGTGTGTGTGTGTGTGTGTGTGTGTGTGTGTGTGTGTGTGTCTCCTTTACTATTGATGACTATCAATCATTCTTGTGCTAACTGGATTTTGTACTTCAGCTCTTTTAATTTACCTAAGTCACCTCCCGTGCCAGCCACACCGTATCCCTGCACAGTCTCCATGGGCAGCAGGACTTGACTTTCCATACTTTAATTCTGCCTTCCCTTAGTCTTTTATAAACTAACATTGACATCTTATATTCTGTATATTAGCAGGGAGAGTCATTACCAAGTGACTGTCTGCTGCAAGTTATATCCCCATCACCATTCTGGACATATAGTTCTGTCTGGGCCTTGTGTTGAAGAATAGCTATTTCTTTCAGGCATGAACTGGCCACCAGTCACAGTGGAATTGAAGCTGTGAAGATCTGCAGACTGCTTGGTCCGTCATCACGGCAGCAGGGTAAGCAGAATAAGACACTGATGGGCAAGCTCATGGTACTGGCAACGGAGCTGGTGTCAGCTGTTAGAGCCAGACTCTCACCTCGGATTACAGCTGATGCACCCTGCTCACCCCCCAGCCCAGCTCCATGTGGTCTTGGTGGTTGCTAGAGAATATAAGAGACAAAGGTTTAGCTGAAGATAGGACTCCATGGTGCAACATCCATGAGGTAGTGTGGGATTTTATTGCAATGCCACTGTTTTGAGATCATTTATGTTCCTGTTAGTAACCCCATATATTGTATATATAGAGTTAAACACACAGAACACAGAATCCTGCCCTGTGTCTCTATAGCTAAGTCAATGGCAATAATAAACTCAATGGTTCACATAAGAAGTAAAATAACTTGGATGAAATAACTTCTATAGTCTGTTGTTGGCTCCCCGTCTGCAAGGAGGTTGTTTGCTGCTCTTGTCCTTCAGGAAATAAAATACCTTTCGAGCCTTCACTCAAGGCTGTCAAACAAGGACTGAATGCATTCTTGGCTTTGCACTGATGCTCCAAAGAGAGATAAGCAAGAAAGAGATGTTGAGCCAGCATCTGATTCTCAGGACATCTTGCTTTGTTGCTAGGGAAATGGCTTAGTGAATTGGAGCATTGGCTGTGCAAACATGAAGACCTGAGTTCAAATCCCCAGCCCCTTTGTAGAAGGTAAAGAGGGGGGCAAATGGAACAAAAATTAGAGAACTGATTGAAAAATGAAAGAGTAATATATTTTAAATCGCACCTTAGCCAGAACTAATGTCTATTTTTTACTGTTCTTTGGCCTTACTCAATGTGACCTGAGGTCTCTCTCTTGTCTTTGAGAGCTTTGTCTTTGAGTTCTTGCAGCCTAAGGAATAGTATGCAGGGCATTTCATCTGCTTGGTGACAACATGATATGGTATATATAAAATATGCAATATGCATTATATAATACACAATATGCATTATGCAAGATGCAAGGTGCAATATACAATAACCCATCCCCTTATTCTATCAAGTCTCATCAGTGAGGGAGGTGCCAAGATAGAAGCTATAGCTACTTATATGAGTAGCTGTCTTTTCTATCAAAACCGTGTCTCCCATACAGCACCTGCCGTGGTCTCTACCTTTCTAGGGTCTTGCTTGCTTATCACGAGACATGCGTTGCTCTCTCTCCAGCTTACTGGGGGTAGGGCCATGCTTGCTCTGAGGACCTTCTGGTACCATAGTGATGGGGAATAGGGACTGGAGGCTGAAACACCAAGGCTAATCCATGGAAGAAGTTCCTCTTCACCTGGGTCTGATCTGAGGTACAGAGCCTGTTCCAAAAGCCCAGGTTCTGTCATTGGGAAAGGCTTGGAAAGGGCTGGACACTGTGTGACCCATTGCTCTTTGGCTCTCCCCTCGGTTCTCTAAGCTATTCCTATTCTTGGGACTTCTTTCTCCTTCTTTTTAAAAAAATGTATTTATTTATATTTTAATTATTCACTTTACATCTCACTCACTGACCCCTTCCTGGTCACCCCTCCCATAATTCTTCACCCATCCCCTTCTCCTCTGAGCAGGTGGGAACCTCTTTGTGTATTCCCCTACGCTGGCACTTCAAATCTCTGTGAGGCTAGGTGCTTCCTTCTTAATAGCGTTCGTGCGCCCGGCCAGGAAGAACACAACAAACCAGAATCTTCTGCGGCAAAACTTTATTGCTTACATCTTCAGGAGCCAGGAGCGCAAATCCCCAGCCCCAAAAGCGAAAGCCACCCCAATAATGAAACCGAAACCCCTTCCCTATTTAGGAGAGTTATATTTCGCCTAGGACGCATCACTCCCTGATTGGCTGCAGCCCATGGCCGAGCTGACGTTCACGGGAAAGGCAGAGTACAAGTAGTCGTAAAATACCCTTGGTACATGCGCAGATTATTTGTTTACCACTTAGAACACAGGATGTCAGCGCCATCTTATGACGGCGAATGTGGGGGCGGCTCCCAACATCTCCCCCTTTTCTTTTAATAAGAGCAAATAGGCCACCCATATTAATGAGAGTGGAGATAGAGGTCAAATCCCCAGTGTGCAGGTAAAGGAGCCATGTACAGGATTAGCTCTTAGGCTCACAGGCTTTTACCCAGAGCAACCCTGACCTGCTCCCGTGTCGTTTTGCCTGGAGAGAAGGACACTTGGACACTCAACCTTCTTGAAAGATGACATGTCTCCCTAGAATAGGCTCATATATGCCGCAGAGCCTTTCTACTGCAGTGCTTAGCCGTGCAACTCTCTCGGGCTGCTGAAGCACACTCACTCTATCCCGTGCAATGAGACTAGCCTCGTGAGATGTAAGAGCTGAGTGGCCAGCGACCTATTGCCTAAGCATAGATAACCATATATCAGGGGAAGCACCATGTTCTAGAGCTGCAAGCGCCTGGGCAATAACCACCTTGTCTCTCCTAGTTTAGGCCTTAAGCTTACAGACCAACCAAAGAAGCAACACTAATCCACAGCAAAGTGTATCTCCAAATAATATCAATCCCACCCATTCTTTAAAGAAGGAAAATGTTGAGGAGATCCAATTGGGTAATCCTTTGGTCAGGGACAGGTCCAAGCGCGTGGAGTTGACCTGAAGTCTCAATTCCCGAAGGATCTGTTCAAATTCAGCCGTCCAATTCTGTAACATATACTGAAAAAGACTTTTTGACAAATTAGCTGTCCTAGTAAATTTCTCATACTGAATGGAAGTAACACACAATCTCGGAAACTTTTGTTTACATCCCAGCTGAGTTATTTGTCATAATACATCTAGTTGTATCTGGACAAGATCTATGAGTTGATTAACCAGCATGAGACCTCTCTGTATCTTGACATTAGCTGAGGCCTGTTTATCTATGACTGTAGTCACTGAGGCTGACAAAGTGTTAATGGTGTCAGTCGTCTGGACCTGTCCAGACAGAGCCAAGGCTGTCTGAATCAAGGCTAAACCCAGTTCCTAGTTAGTGGTAAAAAAGCAGGAGAATACTTGAGCATTATACATCACCGTCATTGGGAGTGGAAATGTCGACATTATCCCCCAACGCTGCTCTCTCTTTATTATTGACGCCCTGGACATCACCAAGACGAGGGACATCAGTATTCCCTTGGTCAGTCTGGATTTTTCGGGTGAGTCTTTCTGGTATCCAAAATGGGTTGTCTTCATTCTGTGGGAAAACACAAACCGCTCCCCTGGATCTTATCAAAATAGGATCCGGGCCATACCATTTATTATCAAGGACATTTTTCCATTTAACCATCTCATTGGGCCTATCTGGCTCTGAACAATGACGTTCAGCCGCAGTATGGCCATGAACATCAATATTTAAAAAATTGAGTGTAAAGAGTGCCATAGACACAGACACTCTTGGTGCTCGGAGTAAAGTCTCCTCAATTCCCCTCTTTTGCTTTATAAGATAGGCTTTGAGGGTGCGATGCGCACGCTCAACAATACCCTGTCCTTGAGGGTTGTATGGAAGTCCAGTCAGGTGGGTCACGTCCATCTGACGGCAGAACTGCTGGAATTTTTGAGATGTATAAGCTGGTCCATTATCAGTCTTAAGGAGTTTGGGTTTCCCCCAAGCACTCCATGCCTCAAGACAATGTTGAATCACATGTGAGGCTTTTTCTCCGGTTAACGGAGAAGCAAACATGATGCCAGAACATGTGTCAATGGACACATGGAGATATTGAAGTTTTCCAAAGGAAGAAACATGTGTAACATCCATTTGCCAGACCTGTAGAGGTCGAATACCGCGTGGGTTAATTCCCACATGAGGAACTGGCAAGAACTCACAGCAGCTTTGACATTGAGTAACAATGTCACGGGCTTCTTTTCTTGTCAAGGAGAAACAACTGCGTAATGTTTCAGCTGTCACATGAAAATTGTTATGAAAATTTCTTGCAGCCTCTACCGGGGATGATAGGGCAGCAGCCACCACTTTAGTGGCCTTATCTGCCAAATCATTTCCCAGAGCCATGGGGCCAGGTAGGCCTGAATGGGCTCTAACATGAGTAATATAAACAGGAAATCTTCTAGATAACAAAACTAATTGTATCTGCTGAAAAATATTGGCAACTCTACTGGAAGGCTTAATCACTCCAGCCACTTCTAAAAGATTTACTGCATTAACCACATAACAGGAATCTGACACAATATTAAGGGGTTCTAAAAAGGTTTTTAAAACTTCTAAAACCACTAAACATTCTACCACTTGAGGTGAATTTTCATTATATTGTTTGGATACCACTTTACCATTAGCCACATAGGCACCTATGCCAGTTTTTGATCCATCAGTATATACCACAATCCCATTTTTAAGTGGGTTTCTTACTGTTATTTGTGGAAACACAACAGATTGATTTTGGGCAAACTGTAAAATTGGATGTTTTGGATAATGGTTATCTATTTGTCCTGAAAAGGAGGTAACTAAAACTGCCCAATCATTAGATGTGGCTGCCAAGGTTTGAACCTGTGCAGCGGTATAAGGTACAATTAAAAGATATGGACTTTGCCCAAAGTGGGTGATTGCTGCTTTTAGGCCTCTAAGGGCAAGCTGTGCAATTGCATCAGGATACCAATCTATTATTTTAGCTGGGGATACGTTTGGATGGATCCACAACAATGGCCCATTCTGCCACAAAACTGCGGTTGGCAATTGTGCTGTCTTAAAGACACACAAACTGAAAGGCTGCGAATCCTCAATACGTTGTAATTGTGCATTCTGTAAGGCTTTTTCCACCTTTTGTAAGGCCTGGTTAGCAGCTAGAGTAAGAGTCCTAGGGGAGGAGATATGAGGATCTCCTTCTAAAATACCAAACAAAGGCCTTAACTCAGCGGAAGGAATCTTTAAAAAAGGTCTGAGCCAATTAATATCTCCCAACAGCTTTTGAAAATCATTTAAGGTATGGAGGTGATCTCTTCTTATCTCTACCTTTTGGGGCACAATCTTATTTGGGGACACCACAGAGCCCAAGAATTGTCCTGTATCAGAAATTTGGACTTTTTCTGTGGCTATCTGTAAACCCCACTGACTTAAAGTTTTAAGTAGAAAAGGATATGCCTTTTGTAGCATGGTAAGGTTTTTATGGCACAGGAGGATGTCATCCATGTAAAGGAGCAAAATTAAAGAGGGGAATTGTTCCCTCACTGGCAAAAGAGCTTCTTGCACGTAAAGTTGACACATAGTAGGACTATTGGACATTCCCTGTGGTAAGACCTTCCATTGATACCTCTTATCAGGTTCCATGTGATTAATAGAGGGGATGGTAAAGGCAAATCTGGGCCTGTCTCTTGGACACAAAGGTATAGAAAAGAAACAATCTTTAATATCTATAATAATTAAATTCCAGCCACGTGGTAAGGCGGAAAGTACAGGGAGACCCCTCTGTACTGGGCCAAATAAGTTCATTTGCTCATTAATGGCTCTGAGGTCATGGAGCAGTCTCCACTTTCCTGACTTTTTCTTAATTACAAAAATTGGAGTATTCCAAGGTGAGGTAGAGGGTTCAATATGGCCTAGTTTTAATTGTTCCTCTACCAGTTGAATCACAGCTTCTAGTTTTTCAGAGGATAGGGGCCATTGAGGAACCCACACTGGGTCCCCTGTTTTCCATGGTATGGGTCGTGCTGCCCCAATGGCCACTAAGGAAAACCCAGACCCTGTCTGTCTTGGTTTCCATTAGGTGAGATGGGCTCTATCTTTCCCTGTTCTTGATGTCCTAACCCTTTTCCTTCTTTATAACCCATCTTTGCCATGATATTTTTTGCTTTAGCTGAATACCCTCCCGATGGGGCGTTTTCATTGGACAAAATAAGGCCCAAATGCTGCATAATATCCCTTCCCCAGAGGTTAACCGGGAGTGGGAGCACATAAGGTATGAATTTCCCTTGCTGCCCTTCAGAGGATTCCCACGTCAAGGCAATGGAGCTTATAGTGGGACATGATTGATAACCTAGGCCCTGTAATGAATGAGATGACTCTGTGGTGGGCCATGCTTTGGGCCACCAATGTGTAGAAATTATACTTTTATCTGCTCCGGTATCAAGGATGCCTTCAAACTCTTTTCCGTTGATCTTAAGGCGGAGCTTAGGTCTATCATTCAAAGATACAACCAAATAGGCAGAATCATTTCCTGAGGAGCCCATTTTCTTTATCTCAGGTCCTGCAAATTTCTCCCTGGTATTATCAGGGAGGAGCAGCAGCTGAGCTATCCTATCTCCTTTACTAATAGAAAAAACGCCTTTAGGGCTTGAGCACAGGACCTGTATTTCAGGGGAATGTTGACAATCCATAACTCCAGGGTGGACTACTAAGCCCTGTAAAGTGAGTGAACCCCGGCCGAGAATAAGGCCCATGGTTCCCGGGGGCAAGGATGGTATAGGCTCCACTGGCACCGGCTGAATACTCATTTGAGGCATTAATAGGAAGTCGGAGGCGGCACGCAGGTCCACCCTTGTGGGTCTTCCTGGGTCGCCTCTCTGACTGCTTCCTGGGTCCTGACAAACCGGTTCCCATATCTTTGAGGGCCCTGGGACCGAGGGCCCGATGACCCGTTTTTTGGCACATAAGCTGATTGACTATCAGGTGGGGGAAGGATTCTGCCCTTTATCCCTCACAGAGCGACACTGGTCGGCTCTATGATAACCCTTGCCACACTTAGAGCAAAGAGTGAGAGTCCCTCCCCGTTTTATCTGGAGCTCTGCAATCTTTCTTAAAATGCCCAGGCTTTCCGCAGTTAAAACATGTCCTCTGATTATTTCTGCCCATGGAGCGGTTTTGGGATTGAAGGATGGCAGCCGCTAAACCTGCATTGCTGAGAGGTCCCCCAAGCTCTCGACAGACCCTGAGCCAGTCTTGTAAGCCTTTGTTCTTTCTTGGGGCTATGGCCGCTCGGCACTCCTTTGTGGCTTGCTCATAGATGAGCTGTTCTACCAGAGGCGCAGCTTGCTCTGACTCTCCAAAAATACGCTCTGCTGCCTCTGTCATTCTGGCCACAAAATCTGAGAAGGACTCCTGAGGTCCTTGGACTATCTTTGTTAATTGCCCAGTGGCTTCACCTGCTCGGGAGAGCGCCTTCCAGGCCCTAATAGCCGTGGAGGAAATTTGGGCATAAGCTCCCCAATGGTAGTTTGTCTGATCAGCAGAATAAGCTCCCTGACCCGTTAACAAGTCAAAAGTCCAATCTCTCTGCTCTGGAGTCAAAGCAGCTGCGTTTGCTCGGGCCTGCGCTTGTGCAGCCTCGTGCCAAAGCGCTCTCCATTCCATATATTTGCCCATACTAGGGAGAGCGGCTTTTACAATCGTTTGCCAGTCAGCAGGAGTTAGTGCCATGCCGGCGAGCCTGTCTAACTGCACCAAGGTAAAATTAGCATTGGTTCCGTATTTACGGACCGACTCGGCGAGTTCTTTAATCTGTACGTATTCTACCGGAGCGTGGACACGCCCACCCTCGGCTCCTTCAAAGACTGGAAATGCCTGTTGTATTTTCCTTTGTTCCTCTCTGGGAATGAATGAGTCTGCGCACTGCCTCTCTGCGCACTGCCTCTCTGCGCACTGTCTCTCTGCGCATTGCCTCTCTGCGCATTGCCTCTCTGCGCATTGCCTCTCTGCGCATTGCCTCTCTGCGCATTGCCTCTCTGTGCATTGCCTCTCTGCGCATTGCCTCTCTGCGCATTGCTGACGCACTACCCAGGGTGGGGGCTCCGCATAGGGCGGACCTTGAAACCGACTGCCCGGAGGTTGAACAGTACGCTGGCTTTCGCCAGCCGCTTTTGGCTTTTTTCTTGACCAATTAGCTGGCTGGTAATGGGCTGCTTCTTCCTCCCAGTCTGTTTCCTCAGAGGAGAATTCTTCATCTGCTTCAGAGCTACTAAGAGCTGGCTTCCTGAGCTCATCTAGTGACGAGTATCTCCTAGAGACCTCCGCTAATCGATCTTTTTTCTTTTCTTTTTTCTTTTCCTTCCTTCTAATCTCTCCCCAGGTATTCTTACCTGACCTAAACTTTTCCTCGGGTTCAAGACCCTTGGAAAGGCCTGTATACTTATTTTGTGTACCATATTTTCTCTTTGCTCCTACTCTCTCTCCCCGCTTTACTTCTGATAGATTGCCCTGAATTTCATCCAGAATTTTCAGCCCTATCTTAATCACCTGATAACATGTGAAAAGGAACAAAAGGGCTCCTAACACTAGAAAAAATTCAAGGCCAAACATACCTTGTAAAGCCATTTTCCACTTTACTTCTGATAGACTGTCTTGAATTTCCTTAGAAAGTTCAAGACCAGACTTACCTTGTAAAGCTGTACTCACTGGTACTCTGTTCCCCCAGCTGAAAAGTTCTGAATTCATGCAGTTGAATCCTTCTTAACAGTCTGTTTTACGGGAACCTTTATTACCGCGACCCGCAGTTCTGGTTCTGGAATGAGGGATCTTCCTTGCGCCGGTGATGGTAATTTTCGTCCCAGGTTTTCTCTTCCCGGGGTTTTCTCGTCCCGGGTTTTTTCTCGTCCCGGGTTTCAGCACCAATTCTTAATAGCATTCGCACGCCCGGCCAGGAAGAACACAACAAACCAGAATCTTCTGCGGCAAAACTTTATTGCTTACATCTTCAGGAGCCAGGAGCGCAAACCCCCAGCCCCAAAAGCGAAAGCCACCCCAATAATGAAACCGAAACCCCTTCCCTATTTAGGAGAGTTATATTTCGCCTAGGACGCATCACTCCCTGATTGGCTGCAGCCCATGGCCGAGCTGACGTTCACGGGAAAGGCAGAGTACAAGTAGTCGTAAAATACCCTTGGTACATGCGCAGATTATTTGTTTACCACTTAGAACACAGGATGTCAGCGCCATCTTATGACGGCGAATGTGGGGGCGGCTCCCAACACTTCCTCTCCCTCCAAGTCAGATAAGGTAGCCCAGCTTGCAAAGCATATCCCACACACAGGCAACAGCTTTTGGGATACTCGCCACTCCAGTTGTGTGGGACTCACGTGAAGACCAAGATGCACATCTGCTACATGTGTGTGCGGAGGCCTAGGTCCAGTCTGTGCGTGTTCTTTGGCTCAGTATGTGAAAGCCCCAAGGGTCCAGGTTAGTTGGCTCTGTTTGTCTTTCCGGGGAGTTTTTGTCCCCTTCAGGGCCCATTATCCTTCCTCCTATTCTTCTATAAGTCCAAGCTGTCTCTATTTCAACTTCTAACTGAGTGTCCCTGGTGGAGTCTTTTGACCAGAGATACCAGAACCTGGAATAAGGCACCATCTCAACTCAGATGGCCTTTCTGGACACGGGGCTTCCTCACCATCACTCAGATTCCATGCCTAAGTGAAGAGATGGGCATTTTTCTCCATCCCCTCTTCCTCTCAGTAGCTGCTGAGATTTTCTGCTTGCTTGGCCTATGGTTTCTCTTCTCAAACTTTATTAAGATTGTTCTGATATTTCCTTTGGGTTCCATTTTTAGAGTCTCTTGCAACACACAAAACCAGGCAACGATGGAAGATGATAATTGCATGCTGGAACTGCCGTCATGTTTATCAGAGAATGTTGTACTGCTTAAGCATCTGCAATAAAAGTGCTGAAAGTCCACTGGGTCAGCTTAACTGTTACTCATTGCGACAGCTAAGGTCACTGAATGTGAAGGTTGATGGTTGTCAATGATCCCATGTGAAAAGTGGAAGAGACAAAAGTCCAAACCAATGGCCAGACCCCCAAACGCATAAAAGATAATTTCGAACAATTGAACAGTAACCTTCAGTTCACCAAGAAAACATACTGATCTTAAATATTTATGGTAGAAAAGCTGTAAATGTCAAACACTAGGAAACCTGCTCTTAGTGAAAGGGAGAATCAGAAACAAACTATGATCGAGATAGAACATTTTGGCACTTTGTTTTCTGTTTGCTTTATAATTCATATTTTTGTTCACATTACATTCCATCAACTCCTCCCACTCCCACCCTTTCAGGTCTGTCACTCCATTACCCCCTTTCTCCTCAGAGAAAGCCCCCTTGGCTACCACCTTGTGTACATCAAGTCTCAGCAGGACTAAGCACATCCTCTCCCACTGAGGCCCAACAGGCAGTCCAGGTAGGACAAGGGGATCCAATCCACAAGACAGAGCCAGCTCCCGCTCCAGTTGCTAGGGGACCCACATGGACACCAAGCTGCACATCTGCTACAAATGTCAGCAACTTTTGTTTTCAATAACCGATACATTCTCTCTCTCTGTCTCTGTCTCTCTCTCTGTGTCTCTCTCTCTCTCTCTCTCTGTTTCTGTCTCTCTCTCTGTCTGTCTCTCTTTCTCTCTCTGTTTCTCTCTCTCTCTCTCTCTCTCTCTCTCACACACACACACATCCCAGTAAGAAAAATATTGAAAACTGACAACCACTTTATCTTAACTTGGCATTTACATAATAGTTAATTCAACAATAGGCTCATATTCTTTTCTATAGCACAAGGGCTGTTCAATACTGTATGTTCTAATCTGAGTTATAAAAATGATTGTCAATATATTTTACAGACTTAATTAAATGTTTGAGCTACAACAGATTAGTCATCAGTGTTAGGTATTAAGAGAAGTTCTAAATACTTGGAAATTAAATAATATAGAGCTAAATAAACCATAGGCTAAAGGGGACAGCACATGAAAGTTAGAGTCTTAACAATGTAATAATTGTAAAAGTTATTTCTACTTTATTTTTAGAAACTATCAAATTCTGTGATACATTGCTAAAGTGATATAGTAAAAGACAATTGCAGTTTCAAATGATTATCATAATATTACATGGAATTTAATTACATATTTCTGCTTTAGGATATAGCAACTAAAATGACCCAAACTAAAAAAATACGCAATCAGAAGTCCATTGACAAACTGCACTTGTGTTTGGAAAAGATTGCTAAAATTGGATGCGTTCATTTTCTGTGGCATTGGAGTAGTTTACAGAAAGTCTTTTCCTAAGCCTATGCCCAAAGTAGCTTCTTTGAGTAGTTTTAAGTGGCAGGATTTATGCTCCAGTCTGTGGTCCATTTTGAGTTGACTTTTGTACAAGGTGAGAGATGTGGATTAAATCATTCTTCTGCATGAAGATGTCTAGCTTTTCAAGTTCTGTACTTGAGGAAGCCGTGTTACCTTTCAGCGCTTGTTGACACAGTCATGAGTGATCAGGTGCACGTTACCTACCATGTGGTAGAATGTCTGGGTCTTCCATTCCATCCCACGCATGCCTGTTCGTGTGGCTGGATGTGCAGTTTATCGTTGCTATGGCTCCCCAGCACAGTTTGAGATCAGGTAACGGGATGCCTCGGGCACTGCTTCTACTGCTTAGAGACCTACGCAGAGAGATGGCTTGTCTAAGTCAGCGGAAGCCCTTGTTAGCGGTAAGCATTCTTCCCCAGTTGAACTGTAGAGCCATTTCGCTTCCAACATTTTTAAAACAAAAGTTGAATTGGTGATCTTTTTAAACTACTCATGAAAATATAAATGCTCCAGAAACTCAAAACATCTTGAAGAAGGAAAAAACAAACGCAGAGAAATCATCATTACTTGGTTAAAAGCAGTACCGTTAAGCAGACTCCTTTGGGTAGTGTGCTAATGGCTCATTCCTAAAATAGATTCATGGAGTGGATTGAAGAGTCTGGAGATGGAGCAAGTTTATTTTTGACAAAGATACCAACGAACGAACGAAGCAGGAATAAAAAAATCGTGTTAATACCAGCGCTGAACTCAAAACTGCAGGAAAAGGGTGGCTTTCATTTCTGTGCAATGGCATCACAGAGGTCATCCTGGTGTCCCTAGGAATAATTATTAAAAATAGAAAAATCAATGCTACTGGAAGGGAGCATAGGGGAATAGTCTCAGAAGCCAGTTGTGAGCCACGGTTTTGTATGTGAGACAGACAGACAGACAGACAGACAGACAGAGCCAGTGAGGAGGCTTCAAGGTAACAGAGCAAGTCGGATGACCCCAGTTTGACCCATTGAACTCACAGTGGAGGGGGAGATGACAGAGAGGAAACAAACCCTGGAATGTTGTCCTCTGACTCGACAACATGGTATTGCACCTCTGTGTCTTGATAGATGATAGATAATAGCTAGTGATAGATGATAGATCATAGATAGGTAACAGATGATAGATAATAGATGATAGGTAGATGATAGATAGGTGATAGATAACAGATGATAGACAGATGACACATAGATGATAGATGATAAATAGATGATAATAGATGGTGGTAGATAGATGATAGATTGGTGATATGTGATCAATAGATAGATAGATAGATGATAGATGACATACTGAGCTACTGATATTATTATCAATCAGGCATAAGCATTGCATGTCTTGTCTGCTTTGAAATCAACTGTCTCTATGTGATCATTCCTTCTCTACATTTCCCTTGCCTGCCTGACACACAACAAACGCACACTTTTAAGATGTGTCAGCAAACTTAAAAGACACGGTTTTGTGTGTGTGTAGGATGGCCGTGGCAGGACACACGAGGGAGCGCTCACTTGATAGACCCAGCTTCAAACCCTGGGTCTGTTACTCAGTAGCTGGGTGACTGTTGAAGGAGCTCACATCCCTGGGAAGGCCTCAGAGGTATCAAGGGTTCATGTGCAAAATCACCCAAAGAGGCAAATTCAGGACTGGCTGTGTACTTTGAAAGGGCATTTATATTCAGAACATAAAGTGCTTCCACATTGAAACAATAAACAGAACAAGCTACCCTCTTAAACAAATGAACAAACAGGCACTTGGGAGTGGAGTGAGCATGAGCAGCCAGAGGAAACTCAGGCAAATATGGGTTAGGCAGCTCTCCCAATGGTTTAGGGTTGGGTGATACCAGGTTAAAATTGGGGGGCGTGGCAGAGATACTGGAATGTATTCTAACTCTATGTGTACTTCAGAGGTAAAATAAACAGAACCTTGTGTGAGTTTAGATGTTAGTGTTGTCATAACATAGGCAGCAGAGATCTTTCTGGCCAAAGAAGAGAGTGGGTGAAGCTTTCTCAGGGAAGGGATATAGCTGGGGTCATTCTTAAGTATCATGGTGACCACCAAAAACAACTGTCAAAGAAAGATGTTTATCATACAATGGAAAAGCCAGGTAGGTGTAAGAGAACATTTGTTGTGTTTGATCTTTTGGATCAAGAAGGTATGTCCCAGCTACATGTGGCAATGTTGTCTCACTTGGGCACATGTCCTGTTGTCCTCTTGTAACCAGGTTTTGTGTGACAGAAACCTGCAGAGCTAGTGACACGACCAGACAGTGATGGGATGACTTAATGCACCTGGCTATTTACTTCATGCTTTGAAACCTGAACTAAAATTCTTTACCACGAGGAAATCACAACAGCAACAGGACAAGAGCTGAAACCCTGGGGAGATTATTAACAATTTTGCTTTTACACCTCCCACACGGCTGTAGACACGTGGGCTCCACTTTCTTCTGAGACTCTTAGGCCCGTGTTTGGTACAGCTGCTGCTATGTCAACAGAAAACATTGGGAATGACAGGGGTCCTTCATAGATCTTGCCCTAGAAAATGAAATGGTAAAAGCAAAATATGTTAAAGATATTCCTTAAGTTGGGGAAACTTGGCTTCCTGTGGAGAAAGGGGGACATGGTATAACACATGTATAAATAGTGCTGAAACCTGGTAGGTACTAATTTCATTCATAATAGGTGAATCAAAGATAAAGATTAAGAAGTAATATTTGGCCTGGGAAACACAAGGTTATATAATGCAAAGATGACGGTAGACGTTTGTTATAAGATACATGAGCGTACCCATAGGACTGTGGAGATAAGAGGATCACGCATGGAGGAGCAAGGGAAGGTGGCCTCCAGAAATGTCTGTGTGGGCGGTGGAGAAAGGTCTCTTCTTAGTGCAGTATTGACTTATGGGGAGTCATGAGCATAGACGTGAATTAGGGAAGCGTTATCTCTAGTGCTTTTGTACTTTAGAGCCCCAGCTCAGTTTCTTGACAGGGCTTTAGAGAGTCAACTTCAGGTATGCTCAGGAGTGCCTTTAATGCCTTGAATCCAGAGTTGGCTTCTGAAGGTTTTAAGTTGTGAAGGAGTAGAAGAAGTGTAATGCAGGTTTCTGAATCAACCATGAAGACATTTTAGAGTCTCTTTTTTTTCTTCCCCACCCCCATGGAACATGAGCAAAATATTAGAACAACAACTTACAAGCTTAATGAAACACAGCCAAGTTTGATAGAAAGCAGATTCTAGGACAGGTTGTAGTTAAGTTTGTGCAGTTAGCGATGAGCTCCTTGTAACATATGCTCTGGCCCGAGTCAGTCCTATCTATTGGGAGATGCGGGATGGAAATCTTATTTTTGTAAGCTATTAAACTGCAAATAGGAGACTGAACTGGAGACAGGGCTGTATCATTGTGAGACGCTAATACATCAGGGCGGGAAGACATTCCGACTGGTTTTCCAGCACCGCAACAGTTGAGAACAGGAAGGTTTTGGCCCAGACATCTTCGTAAGTCCCTCTGGACTCGGAAGTGATGAGTGGGATACTGCCTGTAACTGTGGCAGCTGGTGAGTAATTTGTAGCCTGTAGCCGCCTCCCTCTAAGTGTTTACAGCAAGATTTTTGCTCCAATGCTTGGGTCAGAGCCATTCTCCCTGGACCCATTATCACCAGGCCACACCATATTTATGGCATGCGACCAAGGGCTGCAGATGTCTGGAGACATTTTAGCTTTAAGATATGCTAAGTTAGGAATTAAGATTCTTAGAGCAGGACAAGGAGAGGATTCCTGGGTAGATGGTGCTGCTTTGGTGACCCAAGTGCTTGATAAGTACTTCTCTTCCCGGCTGTACCTTAATGGAGGTGAGCATTGGAAGGATATCTGGCAGGACTGGCTGTGGAGGAGACATTCTTGTAACAGAGCCAGGAGACCCCATTGGTCCCTCATAGACTGAAGAGGGCCAGGAAAAGTGTCACCCATTGTTGCATAGTTAATAAGATACTTTTCATTGTTCAGGGATATCCTAGCAAACAGTAATAAATTGGTTCCATCAACCCTTTCTCTAATTTCTCTCATTAATAGAACAAAAGACAGGACTGGGATAGAGTTCAGTTATAGGCAGTTTGTTTAGCAAAGATGCCCAAAGTTTGACCCTTAGCATGTAAGTAAGGAGAGAAAGGAAGAAGGAAAGAAAGAAAGAAAGAAAGAAAGAAAGAAAGAAAGAAAGAAAGAAAGAAAGAAAGAAAGAAAGAAAGAAAGGAAGGAAGGAAGGAAGGAAGGAAGGAAGGAAGGAAGGAAGAAAGAAAGAAAGAAAGAAAGAAAGAAAGAAAGAAAGAAAGAAAGAAAGAAAGAAAGAAAGAAAGGAAGGAAGGAAGGAAGGAAGGAAGGAAGAAATAAAGGAAGGAAGAAGAACAATTCCCAATTGGAATCCTAGCTCAATGACTTGTAATCACGGTCTCCTTCCTATGTCCCCACCCTTTGAGTGGTGACTGTCCTTTTCTCACCAAAGGGATAAGTATCGTTCTCCATACACTAACTATGTACTGATCTTGTGACAAAACTTTGGTCAACCGAATGGACCAGAGGGAGGATGTGCCCATTCTGCTAGAGTCCTCAAAGGTCTCCGTAGTTTTGCTTATTCTTTTGGATCTGTGCCACTACTCAGTGAACAACCCTGGATGGGCCTGATGGATGATGAGAGATGTGTGGCCCTGCCACCTCTATCACTCCAGCTGGCAGCCAGGAAGACAGCAGATGTAAGGGAGGCCACGGAGGCCAGCCAGCTCCTTGTTAACCTGCCAGCTGATGGCAGGTGCATGAAAGAGCCAAGCTGAGATCAGCTAAACCTGGCCGCGTACACAGAACAATCCATCTGACCTATGGGATAGTGACCAATAACACCCTGTTATACTTTCAAAAGAGAGGTTGACAATGATGGCCAATGAGCCAGCTGCCAGCTTTTGTAAATAAAGTTTTATTGGCACCCAGCCATGTCCATTTGTCTTTGGGCTGTCCATGGCTATTCCCATTCCACAGAGCTAGAGATGCTAGGAAGGAAACTTCATGGTTCACAAAGATTGAAATACTTTCTATATGGCTCATAAGAAAAGTTTGATGTAATATTGTTTAAATGGCTAAATTTTGGGGGTGATTTGTTACTCAGTAATGTCTAACTGGTACACTGTCACTATGAGAGGTTAAGAAGTTATTTTCTTCATTCTTACAAAAACAATTGCAGAATCTCCTTGGGTTAAAGAGTAATCATTTTATTGTTGCTCACAGGTCTGTGGGTTGACTGAGCTCAGTTGGATGGTGCTGCTGTACTTGATGTCGAGGATTGCTGTGGCATGGAAGAGAGGCGAGACTAGAATTTCTATATTGGTTCATTCACTCCAGGCTGACTGATTGCTGTTGTGGAGATCAGCTGGCAGCCCTTGACCTGGGACATTCATGTGCAGGCTACATTCTAAGGGGAGCTCTCTAGTCAGAGAAGTGAGTTTTAAGAGAAGCACACCAAAGCTACAAGACTTTCTATAACCAAGCCTTATTGGATAATTATTGCTGTCATTATCTATTGGTCAGAAGTGAGTCACATGGTCAGCTCAGGGTCTAGGGGAAAGATTACACAAGGAGTAGTTTCACTTTTATTATGAGAGCAGGCAGCATCTTGGGAGCTTTGCCATCTTACATATAACTTTTTCTTTTTCTCCACTTTTGTCCAACACCACCTTTATTGTTTTGAAGGGGGGGTGTTCTTCATCTTATAGTAAGGGAAGTACTAGACTCCCAAGCAGATTTGATAAGCATATATATGTGTGTAATATATGCAACTGTGTGTGATAATGCTACTTAGTCACAGTTCTTGGACTGGTATATTGGGCTGACTTGAATTGCAGCCAGGTGATGTTTACATCGCTACCTCTGGAGCCGGTCAGTACAGAGGCTCTTCAATCAACATACTGATGACCCTTTAACCTCGCTAGGTTTACAGCCTTAAGTAATATTGTATCACCTTATTCATCTTTGGCAGGGGGATGGTGTAGAGTGGAAGGTATCCAAGAAGGAAGTGTATGCAACAATGTAACAGCTTTCCACGAGTCCTCATTCTCTCTTTGGCAGCCAGCACCTTCCCTGCACCTGTGTCCTCATCCAGAGCTGCTGGCCCGGGCAGGGTCTGTGGGAAGTCAGAGGGCAGGTGGCCTGTGTCTACTGACATTGCTCACTTAGGGGGTTCTTCTCTCAATAGTCACATGACATCATCCCAGCATTAGAAGCTCTTAGTGCATTCTCTTAATTTGCAGGTCCGTTGTTTTAACAAAATCTCTGCTGTTTGCTTTGTGCTTTTGATTCTCAGAACATTGGCTTTCTCCTTAGAACCCCTTTGTCCCCCTCAATGTGTCTGTGTTGAGTCCCTCGCACCTTTTTTTCCTTCAGGCTCCTTGGCTCGGTGCCTGTGTGGACACCCCTCAGCACAGACCTGCGTGGTGCAAGCAAAGCCTGCCGTGCTTCGCTTGGCTTTGTGCTGGGAGTCACATTGAGGGAGAGAAACAGCACAGATGCCTATACTTTCAGTCAGGCCTTGCTGTACAGCCACACCTCAAACATTCGCTTATTTGTGGACTTCACATATGAAAACTCCTGCACTCTGTGTCTCCAGACTTAATGAGCTTCTTCTGTGCGTCTGTTGAATGTTTCCCCTTCTCCCCTTTGAGAATATTACTCTGATACCTTAAATCCAGCGACTCCTGATCAACATTCTTTCTTATGCCTCCGCTTCCAGATCTTCCTTAGTCTGTACTCAGTTCTCTCCCTGATCCCTCTTGCTTCTTTTCTTATCCCTACCGTCCCACACAGTCCCAGCAAGTTTGAGGTAAAAGCTCTCTCCGTCCCATCCAGGGCGTGTCTGGTAGGAATATGGTTGGTGTGTCAGAGAGGGCACTTACGTTCTAGTCATGAGGCACGCGCACATAGTATGTCTACAGCCAGAACATAACAATGAGCTGAGTGTTGTACATGGCTGCAGTCTCAGAATAGAGGAGGGAGATGAGCAGTTTAAGGCCAGCTTGCACTGTAAGGTACAGGATGGGCTCAAGAGCAGCATGGACTCCATGAGAGCCGGCTTTGAAGGAGAGATGGGGGAAGAGTCAGAGGAGGAGCTGGAGGAGGCTTGGAGGGAGAGGAATCAGTGTTCTACTCAGGAACGAGAGTTTATGTTGAGGAACAAAGTCCAGGCCCAGGAGAGAGGTTCTTGCTTAAACCATCAGAATAGATATTGTTAGGATTTGGTCTGGTGCAGTGTATACAGTTGCCAAATTCTTTTTTTCCCAATTTTTTATTAGATATTTTCTTCATTTACATTTCCAATGCTATCTCAAAAGTCCCCTATACCCTCCCCCCACCCTGCTCCCCTACCCACCCACTCCCACTTCTTGGCCCTGGCGTTCCCCTATACTGGGGCATATAAAGTTTGCTAGACCAAGGGGCCTCTCTTCCCAATGATGGCCAACTAGGCCATCTTCTGCTACATATGCAGCTAGAGACATGAGCTCTGGGGGTACTGGTTAGTTCATATTGTTGTTCTACCTATAGGGTTGCAGACCCCTTGAGCTCCTTGGGTACTTACTCTAGCTCCTCCATTGGGGGCCCTGTGTTCCATCTAATAGCTGACTGTGAGCATCCACTTCTGTGTTTGCCAGGCACTGGCAAAGCCTCACAGGAGACAGCTATATCAGGGTCCTTTCAGCAAAATCTTGCTGGCATATGCAATAGTGTCTGCATTTGGTGGCTGATTATGATATGGACCCCCGGGTGGGGTGGTCTCAAATTCTGAACCCCAAGATCTGATTGCCGCCAGATGAATGAATTCTCACACACATTGGCCTTTTTTGGGTAAACCTTGCTCTCCAGTATAAAGCTATTCATTAAACAGAAGTGGCTACAGCCAATTACTGGGGAGAATAGAGGTAGGTGGCATTTCTGTTACTGGGCTGGGGGACATATATAGGTGGGGACTGCGAGGAGAAGAGAAGGAAGGAACGAAGAGAAAGAAGACAGGAGAACATCTCCATTAGATGTAACGGACCTGGAGAAATCCTTCCTGAGGACAGACTGATGGGGCAGAAATAACCCAGGCGAGGCTCAGACAGCAAGTACTTGGGGAACGCAGCTGGGAACTGCCAGTCTAGCTCATAGAAAAATAGATTAGGCGCAACCACCCAGTAATTGTGCTAAAACTGATTTAATAAATCCATAGGATTCTGCCTTGATTATTCAGGGGCTGGCTGGATCATCTTAAGAACTACTCGAGTTAATTAATAGCATTCACAACCAGTACAAGGGATGAAAATAAGTCAGACAGGAGGGTGGAGTGAGAAAGAGGAGAGTAACTTGTGTCCTGCGGTTTATATCCCATCAATGGCATGTGGGTGTCTGGTCAGCTGCTCTGGCACCCACTGAAATGGCTGGAATCAAATCACCTCCTTCTATAGGTGTGTGGCCTTATTGTTCTTCTGATTTCTTCTTGCACATCCTGCCCTGTTGCTTCTTCTCATGGGCAGCCCTTAGAACTCCTCACGGTGCTGGGCACCTGGCCTGTGGGCATAACTGTATGACTTTACCAGAGCTGCTGCTCAAACACAGGAACATCACAAAACTAGAGTGTGTGTCTTTGTGTGTCTGTGTCTCTGAATGTGTGTATCCATGTTTATACTGCATGTGAGTTTGTATGCCTGTGCCAGGTGATACAAATATTGCCTTCATGTCCCTTTGAAGAACTGTTAAATTATGAATTTAGTTTATCCCCTTGACAGTTTTAAGAGAGCCCCACAAATGCAGAATAGACAATTTTCTAAGTTGTAGCAGGCATATAGTGATGAAAAGCATCGACCCAGCCAAATAAGGAAGAGATCCGTCATGCCGCACCTCTTTCCCCGTTCCTAACTCTCTGCCATCAATCCCAGGTAAGCACAGAGTGATCTGTGATGGAGTCACAGAGCACAACTTGTACCACCTTGCTCCCTTTGTTCCACACAATTACTCTCTTCCTCATCCAGGGCTCACTGAATTTCAGTATTTCACTCCTTTTGTTGCCTCTGTTGAGTAGAATTCATAGTGTAGCTATCTGACCTCACATATACCCACAGATTTAGTAAACACATGTATGATATTTGAGCTGCTTCGCTCTGGGGCTTTTACAAATGAAGCAGCGGTGGGCATTATTATCACGTTGTCCTCAGCGGTGAACATCTGCATGCATAGATATGCATGTAGGTATGCATAGTGGGTGTGGTGCGTGTTGTTCTCATGGGTGAAGGTGTTCTCATGCATAGAGGCTTGATCACATGCTATGTTTACGTTATTTCTTTTAAATGAAACTGTCAAACTTTTAAAAGTAGTTGTTATCATTCCTACCAACCAGCATATGAAAGGCTCCCTTCTGCAGTTTTCTTTGTTATCCCTTGGTATGGGAAGTATTTTTAATTTTAGCCATTTTTATAAGTGGGAGGGAGTGTTTTTTGGGTTTTACCTGCTTTTCCGATGGCTAATATTAGCAGCTTCTTTTCCTGTGCTTATTTTCGGTCCACATACCTTGGTGAAACATTTGTTCAAACCCTTCATTTAGTTTTATGGGTCTTTTTTTTTTCTACTCTTGAGTTGAAGGTTCCTTATGTATCTTGGTACAAGTACTTCGTCAGCCACACTCTCCAAATAGTGTCTTCAAACCTATGGCTTGCCAACTGTTTTCTAAATATTTAGTATCTCTAGAGGATCACGACTTATAATTTTAATGAAATATAATTTACTGTTTTTCACTTATATGCTTTGTTTTGCTGACATACTGGAGGCATCTTTGCCCAGGCTTCAGTCAGAAAGGGTTTCTTCTGTGTTCTCTTCTAGAAGTTTTACAGTTTACAGGTTTACATTTATGTCCAATGGTACATGGCATAATCTACTTTGGATTAATTTTTAATATAGCATGAAATTTGGATCCAATTAATCTTTTTGTGTCTGAGTTGTTTTAACACTCCTAGTTGACAACACTACTCTTAGGTGTTTAAAGCTTTCTGTAAGGGATTCAGCAGTGTGACACTCACAATTGTCTCTCAGTTCCTTTTTCCCGAGGTTGTTGGAATTTTATGTCTTAGGAATGGACTTTGTTGCCCTATGTGTCATCATCCCTTTCTGTAGATTACTTCACTGTACAAACATACCACCATGCACACCTCACATGGACTGCGTGCTGAGCCTGAAGGCTGTTCCTGGCTTCTTGCTCTTGGGGGCATTCTGGCCTTCTGAAGGTGTGTGCTCAGACCTCAGTGAGCCACATCATTGGGAGTGGGATTTCTGAGTCATAGGGTATGAAAATTC
This sequence comes from Mus musculus, assembly GCF_000001635.26. NCBI lineage: Eukaryota > Metazoa > Chordata > Mammalia > Rodentia > Muridae > Mus > Mus musculus. The sequence goes on from NC_000072.6 coordinate 143,525,464, forward strand.
TCAGTGCTGTCGACGGTGCCAAGAAGACCTACAAATGGGTACAGCTATGTCTCATCAGCAGGCATGAGAGCTTCACTCACAACCACTCGACACAATCAGCCCTTATTTCAGTCAGTCTGGAGGCAGAGAGAGTCCCTCCAACATGATTTCCCTAAGTAATAGCAATATCGAACCTATTGCATATGTTCTGAGGCCATTTGGCTCTCTGTTCTGATACAACGTTTCAAGATTGCTTTCATTTCAAACATGTTTGTTCATTATTTATCTATAAAAGTTTTCATGTTTTGAGGCTGGAGAGACGGATCAGCATCTAAAAGCATGTGATGTCCTTGCTGAGGACCCAAGTTTGATTCCCAGCACCCACATGAGGAAGATCTGACCTGTCTGGTCTCCAAGCCCACCTGCATTCGTGTACCCATACCCTCACGCACAAACATAAATATGAAATCACTTCTTAAAGAGTCGCATGTTTTATGTGAGTTCTTTGTTGAATACATCAGACTTATTTATTTTTAGATTTATTTTCATTTTAATTATGTGAATATTTGTGTGTCTATGGGTATGTACATGTGAGAGCAGGTGCCCTGAAGGCTAGGAAAGGGTGTGAGACCCTCTGGGGCTAGTGGTATGGGTGGCTGTGAGTACTTGTCATGGGTGCTGGTGACCGGATTTGATTCTCTCAGGACTGGTAAGCACTCTTAACCTCTGAGCTGTCTCTCCCACCCAGAAAACATTCTAATAACATGCTGAACCTTTCATATAGTGGCTGGGGCTCCAAGGCTCCATTTTAGGACTTCATGCAAGTTGTCGTTTATGTTCTCCTTCAGAAGTTCTGTCTTTGAAATTTAGGCCTATGCTGTATCATGAATTAAGTTTTCTACGATGTGTAGAAGTTCTTTCACCTCTAGATATCAGTGCTGGTGTGGGTGAGAATGGCACCCTTCGGCTCACAGATTTGAATGCTTGGTCCTCAGTGAATTGTTTAGGAAGGATTAGGAGGTGTGGCCTTATTGGAGATTGGAGAAGGTTAAGTTGCTGGGAGTGCTTCTCCCTCCCCCTCCCCCTTTCCCCCTCCTCCTCTCTTCACTGCCTATGTGTCAGGATGTAAAGCTCCCAGCTACTGTTTTAGTTGCATGTCTGTCTGTTTCCTGCCATGATGATCATGGACAAACCATTGAAAACTGAAAGTAAACCACGATGGAAATGTTTTCTTTGTAGGAGTTGCCTTGGTCATGGCGTCTCTTCACAGTAATAGATTCCTGACCAAGACAATGTCCAACAGACGTAGGCTAGTTACTATATGGAATGTCTTTTGGCCACTGAACCTTAACATACCTCAGCTCTGTCTGTCTGTCTGTCTGTCTGTCTGTCTGTCTTGTGTGTGTGTGTGTGTGTGTGTGTGTGTGTGTGTGTGTGTGTGTGGTGTGCATCTTTTATTGATTTTATTGACTTTATTTTCATCTTGTACAGTGCCCCAAGTACAGAAATCCACTAGGGAAGGACTTGTTCTTCAAAAATACTCATGACTGCCTAGATCCTTTCCATTTTTTTAAAAATAAATGTGGGAATAGCTTAGCAATTTGTACAAAAGTCTTATTGGGATTTTAATTGTTACTATGTCAGTTCTGTAAGTTAACCTGAGAAGAAATGCTTTAAAAATTACTATCTGGCTGGCCTAACTCATGAACTGGGATAGGCCTCCACCCTCTATTTTTACCTCATAGGATCCCTTCATTGCATTTATTCCTAGATGTTTGAATATTTTGTTGCAATGTTGAACATAATTCAAATTTTATTTTACTTTGGAGCTAGAGCATGATATAGTGGACAAGAACATTGGCTGCTCTTGCAGAGGAACACCCACATGTGGTGACACATAGCCATATATAACTAAGTTTCAGGAGATCTAGTACACTTTTCTGGCCTTGGTGAGCACTAGGCATGTACCTGGTGCACATGCATATATGCAGGTGAACACTGATGTATATGTATAGGTATAGGTATAGGTATAGGTATAGGTATAGGTATAGGTATAGGTATAGGTATAGGTATAGGTATAGGTATAGGTATAGGTATAGGTATAGGTATAGGTATAGGTATAGGTATAGGTATAGGTATAGGTATAGGTATAGGTATAGGTATAGATATAGGTATATGTATATATATAGTGTGTGTATGTATATATGTATATACATACATATATACTACATATATATTATACATAATAAAATTTTAAAGAATTTTAATTTTTTTCTACAAGTACATGAAGATAAAGTTTTCATGGCAACTACATGGCCAGTTTCTCTCAGGAAGTCTCCTGCTTCTCATCTCTGTATTTAGGTATGTGTTTTGCTGCTCTGTGACCTAATACCTGGCAATAAACAATTTCCAGGAAGAAGCCTTCCTCTGGCTTACAGTTCAAGGAGATACCAGTCACCGTGGCAGGCATTTCTGTTGGTATGAGACAGACTGGCTGGTCATGTCCCATTGGCTGTCAGACAATGCACATTGAATTGGGTACATTATAAAGCTTCAAGCCCACCCACAGTGAGCTTCTCTGTCTGCTGAGGCTTCACTCCCTAAAGACTTCACAACGTTCCTAAACAGCACCTGCATTAGGGCACCAAGTGTTCAACACATCAGCCTAAAGGGGACACTTTACATTTAAGCTACAAAATATTTTATTGTTCCAATTATAAGACTCAAAACCCAAGTAGATACTTTTGTATCTTGTGCACTAGAAATAATATTTGCAGGGCAGAGATTATGTTTCTTTAATCCCTTTATTTTGGGGATTAATCACATTGTGTTGGTTCAGAAGTGATATTTGAGGACTATTTGATAAATATTTGCTGAATGAGAAGGTGTGCTTCTCAAACCTCGAGCTTCGGTGAACCTTCTACATGCAGTTATTAACTAGATGTGTTCCTTTGGCTCTGTGTCCAGTGCGACACTTAGGCCTTGAATTCAATGAAATAGACTTCCCGTTCCTTCTGTGTTCCTTTCCCAGTGACTCCACTGTCCAATTAATTCTCCGGGACATTCATCGGACAGTTTTTTTTTATTGCTTCCCTTTCCTTATTTGTGAGCGCCCAACTCACCAGCTAAGCAGACGCCACAACAGGATCCTTCTGCAACACATTTATTGGGAGAGCATTGACTGCATAGGCAAGAAGACCCAGAGCCCAGAACCAGTGCTGCTTATATAGGCCTAGGAGAGGCGTGTCTCACATCCGGATTGGTTATGCATCCTACCTTATTTGCATGTCTCTCATCTGATTGGTTATACTCTCTCAGTACCTCACAGAGCCTCATTATCATACCTCATTTGCATGTCCCTCATCTGATTGGTTGTTCTCTCTCAGTACCTCACAGAGCCTCATTATCACACCTCATTTGCATGTCCCTCATCTGATTGGTGATACTCTCTCAGTATCTCATGGAGCCTCGTTATCATGCCCGGGCCAGGCAGTGACTTGGTGAAAAACTTTACTGCATATGTACACATTGGTTGTTTGCTCAGACTTATGCGTGGTGGCCAGCGGTAGCCAGCGCCACCTTGTAATGGCATATGTGGCTTCCCACACTTATTTGGCTGCCTGTGTCCAATCGGCCCTCATGAACTATTCATCCTTTCTTGTTGGGTTTGCTGGCTTTGAGCCCTTCCCATGATCAGTAGCCTGTCCCAGAGTGTGACCTCTTCATTCCATGACTGAGTTTACTGTCTTGGGTCTTCTTCCCATACACTAACAAACCAGCCTTCTATAGGCGGGCATTTTAATTATTCATTTCCTTAAAAAACAAACTACTGTAGACTCCTTTACCCTCTAACAATCTTCTGTCATAATTATGGCACCTGTGTATAAGGTCCAACCTTGTCCCTAACACACTCCCCCATCCAGCCTCATCAGCTGCAGCTTATCCCCACTCTGACCACTGCTTTGCCATGGCTCTTTTATTCCCACAGAATGTCTTCTTTCCTTTGTGGTTATCGTGCCATAGCTACAACCTTCTGTAAGACCCAGCTCCAGACTCACCTCCTTCAAGAAGATGTCAAAGAACTGGGCCATCTCAAAGGAAAAATTCTCTTTACTCTCCACCCTCCTGATCTTTGTAGTTTAGAAATACTACTTTTAAGATTAAGTTATTTTGTTGTGTTTTATTCTTTAGTGGTGTGTGTGTGTGTGAGTGTGTGTGTGCGTGTATGTGTGGTATGTACATTTGGGTATAGTGTCTGCGGAGGGCATTGCATCCCTAGCTGTTGTGAGCATCACGATCAGTGGGAGTTGGGTACCAATTTGGGTCCTGCAAGAGTAGAACTCTGAAGGTTGTCCTCTGACCTCTATATACTTATCCACACACACATGCATACACTCACAGTAAGAATGTGTACACACAAACACAGTTGTGTACACACATGTACACATACATCACACAACAAAAAGATACCCACGCTAAGACCAATTATTTGTCTTCATAGTTGTAGGTTATCATAGAAGACTGATAGGTATTTTAGTTACAAAAAGGCAGATTTCCTGAGCAGGGCAATTTTTTCCTTTTTCCCTAGAGCCCCCTTTCATGATGGGTGCTGTACAATCCATAGGTGAAGTTCAAACATGTCACAGCAAGCATAGCCTCCCTGCCGCACCCCTCATTATCTTTAGGTTGCCATTCGGAATGGCCCAAGTCAGATTCCTTTGCAGGTTTAGGATGCCCTGCAGATCAGCAGAGAAACTAGATTATTAGGTGGGGAATCTCAGGGACAGGTTCTAGGCAGAGTGGTAAGTAGTTGCTACATAGTCCTTTAGTTTTTTTTTTGTTTGTTTGTTTGTTTGTTTTTTTTTATTTCCAAATCCAAGTCCAGCCAACCAGAGGAATGAGAGATGAAGGCATCTGCGCACAAGAAGAGAAATGCTCATTTATATGGGGGCAACACATGAAGCTTAAAGACCGAGAGGCAGTTAAAAGTATGGTCCACTAACAGCTGAGGCGCAGGCACAACCCGAGCAGCGTCTGGCAGTGTCCATTTGAGTGGGGCAGAAGTGGGTGGGCGGAGGTTGGGGAGAGAGCCCTGTTTTCATGCCTTGGCACTTGTGAAAAGTTATTTGCAAGCTCAGAACCTGCCTTCATCATGTGTGTTTGAACACTGTTAATTTGTTTCAAGCACTTTCTGTTACCCACGAACCCCCTATTACATAACAGCTGCACTTTGGTCATCTGTTTACTTAGTTACTTCATGAAATTACGGGGACTATAACTTTCAGGCTTTATAGACTTTCCCCATTTCTGTTTTATGCAAGGAAAACCCAAACAAATGATTTCTTTGTGAGGAAGGTCCCGTCTGAGCCCCACGATGCCAGCCTCGAAGTTTTGGTTTCCTCCTTAACTGGAATAGAGCAGTGGTTCCTTTTTCTCCTTGAATGTGCATATTCCTGCCGGAGTTAAAAAACTCCCATAAATCAATAAAGTAATTGCTACATAATGACCTATTGTTAGTGTTCGTGCCCAGAATGATGTCACAAGGGGGGAATGGAGCTACTGAATCAAAAAAAATGGCAGCTGTTTCCAATTTATTTGAGAGTCAGTTGGACAGAAAATTAAATAAACACATAGACAAGAGGACAAGGGCAGGCCCTTGTATTATTCTTATGATAGTTTTAATTCAATTGCAAAAGTCAGCAGGCAGCTGATACTGTGGCCCGGAGTTTCATTAATTGCTTGTCTCTCTTGTCACCAGGACTGCTTCTGCTCATTCCATCCTCCTTGGTTTCTGTTATTTGCATTTTAAAGCATGGGTCAAACTTTTCTCTCCTGAGTGTGTGTTTTCTTCTTTTAATTTGTTAGTACAGCCCTTGAGAGCTCAGAAATGTATGACTGGAAGGAGCCATTTAGTTAATCTCTCTCTCTCTCTCTCTCTGTGTGTGTGTGTGTGTGTGTGTGTGTGTGTGTGTGTGTGTGTGTGTGTATGTGTATGTGTGTGTTTTCTCCTCCCTCAGGGATGCCAGTCTAGAATTTTTAAAACAATCGCTCTCCTCCTTGGGGGAAGGCCTGGAGACTGGTGTTTGTTGTTGAGCCTGAAGAGAAACTCAACCACTAGGTTTGCAGAGCTCCCTCCACTGTGACCGGACCCTTTGATGTGAGCTTTTGAAGTTCCTGCCTGGGGGCTGCTGGAGAGGATTATCAAAAGTAGCCTTAACAGCCCAGGTTGGAGTTGGGCGAGCAGCACCATCCACACCAAGCTTCTCACTGGCTTCGGCAGGTTTTGGAGGTGGGGGTGGAGCTCCGCAGAGGAGGTTGCCAAGGCATTCCAGCAGCTGCCTGTGTGGGCTCTCCCCTCCACAGTGTCCTGTTGGCAAGACTCTGCTCTCCAATAATTGGGAAGTTTGATGTTTTGTGTGGTAACCACCACCGTTATTATTATTGTAATTATTTTCTCTTCTTAAGCGATGAGGTTTGATTGCCTTAAGAGAACTATTTTAATTTCGCATCTAAAGGGAATTGTAGTTCCCTCCTAAGAACCACAGAGGTCATTTTTACAAGATTCTCTAAAGTCAGAGGATCTATGAAATACACTCAGAGCCTCTTTGTGTTAGAGGTTAGCAAAGCTGGCATCGGATGTCTCAAGGATTCTTAATATAAACTGATGGGGGGAGGGGGCACTGAGGAACTTGAGGGAGAAATCTACCAAATGGACACACTGAGGAGGCTTTGCAACAGAAGTAAGGAAACCTCAGAGGTTCCAGAGCAGAAAAGACGAAAGAGGAATGTACAGGAAGGGAGGAGCTGGAAGAGATGGCAGGGCAGTGACCCAGCCCATGTAGGAGGTTAAGCACCACGAGGAACAATGAAGTCTGCTTTATCATTTCAGAGAAGTTGCGCGCACAGGGTGATAGTCCGTTCAATGGGTCAGATGTGTCTTAATAATAATAGTAATAGTAGTAGTAATAATAATAAGTTGTTTAATGGAGCAGACCCGGTAGATCCCAGGATGCCCGTCCTCCCTGCAAACACTAGGCAGAAAGTGGAATACAGCAGGCGGAGCAAAGTAGCTCAGGGCCAACATGGGCTCCCGCGTGGGCTTCCCAGCTTAGAGAGGAGGCTAATGGGCTGAGGAGGCCTGCGCAGGACGCTTGTGCTGGAGGCCTGCGCGGGAGGCTTGCATAGGTGTAAAGAAGGCCTGTGGGCTGCGGAGGGAGGCCTGCTGGAACCGAGGCAGGAAAATTGGGCAGAGTGGGAAAAGCAGAACATAGCGGGATGCACAGGCCACTTAAGAGTGTGAGGTTTTCTGTAATTGCAGTAATGGCCCTAGGAATAAGTAGACGGTGTGTCACACATGATGAGATGCTCTTGTAGGGAGGTTGGCAGGATCCAGTGGTGAGCTGGGCAAGTGACCACGCCCTAAGTGAACCCTGCGCCTCACCCACCCAAAGTGCACATGATTAAGCCTTAGGAGACTTCTGGCGGGGGTCCCTGTGAACCCCCAGAACCACAGACAGGAAATCTCCACATATAAGTCTCTACATTTAAGGTTTTTCTTTTGAAACTTTGGGAGATAGTCACAAGAAGTTAAGTTTGTCCCAGCTGGCAGTGGTTTCTCATGTGCAGTGCGGTTTTGAGGTTCCAATGTCGTATACTCAACAGCAAATTTCACGGCTTGGAATTCATGTTCATAACTTTTTTTTTTAAATCAATAACTTTCACCCGCACCAATTATCCAAGATTTAAAAGTAATTTTTATGCATTTTTTTAAAAAAAAGGTCTTTTTGAAAACAGAAGGTAAGTATAAATTCATAGGTAAGACACCAGGTAAAAACATGTTGAATTGAAGTTCAAAGTTTTAATTTCATTATTTTATTAAAATGCCGCCAGCAGAAGCCAGGAGTACCTCCACAACACAATGGGTAAGTGTTATATTTAAATGAGTTCAGGGGGGAAGGGTGTATCAGGTTACTCCTATGGAGTAGAAGAATAATTCTGGCAGACCAATCAGAGTTAAAAGCAACCTGTAACGGGGGCATAGGGCAAGCAGATACAGAGCTGAAGGTCTATGAGAGCTTCTTCTGTCTTTGTTATAGACAGCACTGTGCCTGGCACAGGAAGATGGGAGGAAATGTGGCACGGTGACTATGGGGAGCCAGCCTAGCCTGTTAAAGCAAAGTCCGTCCCTCCATGATCAGCTCAGAAGATTGCAAGCAGCACAGTCAGGGGGCTTCTGCTGGGACAAGCTGAGAACAAGATGCAATGCAGGTGCTTGCTGTTTGCAGAGGCCACAAGAGGGAAGCCACCTGGTTCCCTAATGCTGGAGTCCCAAATGGTTGTGAGCCACCATGTGGATGCTGGGAATCAAACTCAGGTCTTGTGGAAGAGTAGCCCGTGCTCTCTTCACTGCCGAGCTATTTCTCCAGCCTATATGTGATTATTTATGTTATTTGTGTATATGGTTATGTATATGATTATGTTAACATAAATACTATTTGCATATGACTATGCATGTGATCATTTATAGTCATCATATGTATATGATGCATTTTGAAAACCCACCACCATTGCCTTCATTCCAACGCCTTACCCCATTCTAATTTCCCTATTATTCACCCCCCACCACTCTTCCCTTTCACACTCCGGTGCTCCTCGTTGCTGAAACCCCCTGAGTTCAAGTAGTGATGAGTTCTCGTAGTGATGCTGTTTGTGCACAGGTATGGGATGATCCAAGCTGATTCTCCATCCACCGGCAGGGCAGCCATCAGTTGCCAGAATCTCCTCCGCTAGGGGTGGGGCCCCAAGAACCCTCCCCATCCATGCTGGCTGTGTCTTGTCAGGGTCTCTTCATGGAGCCACCACCTGTGAGAGTTCCTATGTGTGGTGGCATTGCTACATTTTTCAAATACCACTTCTCTGCACATAAAAAGATAAAGAGGTATTAATATATGTTCTATGGGGTGTAGGGGAAGGGGGTGCCTCAGTGGGCCCAGGCCAAGGCTCCCCCCTGCCCCCAGAGACCAGCCACAGGACAGTATAGATTAGAGTCTATTTAGGCCACGAGGAGGGGAGTTGAGTGTAGTAGAGGCAGAGAAAGGCAGAGAGAAGGAGAGAGTAGAGAAGTAGAGGCTGGCCATGACCACGTGGAGAGAGGGGTAAGGGAATGGGGAGAGAGGCAGAGCAAGGGGACAAGAGGCAAGAGAGAGGCAAGACAACAAGAGGGTAAGAGAATAAGAGAGACAAGAGAATAAGAGAGAGAGAGAGGAGGGGGCAAGCAGCCCCTTTTATAGTGGGCCAGGCCTACCTGACTGCTACCAGGTAACTGGGGGTGGAGTCCAGACAGAATACCAACATCTCCTGCCTCTGGCTTTTGTAGAAATCTTTTCATCTCCATTATTGCCATCAAGTAGATAACTTACACTTGATTTAAGCTATTTTTTTAACCCTAACTTGGAACAGTTGTTAAATTAAAAATGGGACTTTCAGAATAAAATATTTGTGAGTTCATATCCCAACTCACTCAGGATAAATGTTAGGACTTTAGAAAGTGACTTTACCTCACTGTATTTTGTTCTTCATCTGCAAAATAAAGTCTGCTGTGACATCTAGTTTTAGGTGTTGTAGATGCCTTAGCCATTATTGTGACTTAAAAATAGTGCAAGGTTTAGATATGGCTCAGTGGTATATCATTTTTCTAACCCACATAAGGTTACGGGTTCAATCCCTATTACCACACATATACACAAATAGGGGAACTTGGGTAGAGTGTGCGTTCCAACAGCCTTGTAATAAATATACACAATTGGTGGCAGCTTATTTAAACCACCCGGTCAATTACTAAGACATGAGTAACCCCCTGACGTAGCAGAGTGGAAACTTATCATCATCCATAAGCATCATGACAGGCAGAGGGTTTAGTGTGGGGCGTGTTTCCTAGGATAGAGAATTGCCTAGGAAGCCCGAGGCAGACACTCAGCAGGGACTTGCTTACCAAGGGCGTTTCCATGCCTGCTCCCACTCCCTTCCGGGCCAGGCGGTGGGTGTGGACCATGCTCCAGGAGCCTCTGGAGGAGTTGAGGCGTGGAGCGCATTCATAAATCCTTACCAACCATATGTTTGTTATACTGGCCTACGATTGTGAGGTGTCTACATCACAACCTTTGATTCCCTTAGCAACGAAAACAGATCACCAGATGCCTCTCGTTTTGTGATTTCCCTGGGAAAAAGTGGAAGGGTGAAACATATTTATGACAAAAAAAAAATCATGTATCTCTATTTTACTTTAAGAAATACTTATTTAACAGTAAAGAACTGTATTCATGAAAGCGTCAAAGTCCCCTTCCCTTCCTCTGGGGGCTGGTCACACTTCAGTCATCTTTTCGTCACCCCAGCTCTTCTCACAGTGGCTCAAAGCCTGTCTCTTAGGCGTAGTTTCAGCAACTGCTGCGGATCATGCTTTCAACTAGGTGCCCGTGGAATCATGGGTACACTGATTACACTATATTCTTTTAAGGAGATAAAGGGAGAGGCTAGAATAACGAAGTCGGAGCCGTAAAGAGAGAATAACGAAGGGTGTAAAAGTCCCATACGGCCAGCAAGTCTGTACTTGATACCGAAGCGTCTTCTGAAGTGCTCCCTACCCCCACGCCACGCCAAAAGCGCAGGGTTTGTTTTGCTTCTGGTTTTCAGATCCCTGTTTATACAGCGCGAATCACTTTGGTGATATGAAAAGCAATGTGTGCCCCTCAGTAACCCTGTTGTCTTTCCATCTGATCCCCTCTCTTAAAGCTGCTTCATTTGGTATGAGATCAGCCCGTAAGTCAGCTTTTATGAATCAAGCGGGCTCGGGATGGTCTTGCTACAGCAGCTTGTACAGCTAATTTCTTTCTACACTTGCACTCTTCAAGAGACGTGCATGCGCTTATGGTGCAACTACATACCCTATTAGTTTCTTAAACCTAATAGGGCCCTTGGCATTTTCGAGTCTTAAGCTAATTTGTTTAATTCCTACCTCCCTTCTGTTGTAGTCATAGAAGAGAGTTGCCTTAATGTTAAGAGACTTAAAATCACCCTTTGTGAAGGCGGCTGTATAAATCCCACTCTCACTAGGTCTTGTTCTGGACTTCAGAGTCCTTGTGCTCTCTGTGCAAAGAATTCAGAGACACACAGAGCATGCCATAGAAAGCAAATAGATCTTATTAAAGAGCAGGGCAGGGCTTACCTGTGGAAGTAAGGCTGGACATGGCCCAAAAGAGCACTGAGCCAGTCTGCATTTTAGGAAAGCGTTTACGCACACTACCTTTAATGCCTCTAGAGCTTTTCCTGAAGTGCTTTGTCCCAACCAAGTGATTGACAGACAGATTTCTTTGCATTGACTCTTATAGGAAGGCGGAGGGCATTCCCGCGTTCTTTATAAATACTTCTGTTAAGCATCACTTTGGTAAGGTACAGGGCTCTCAGAAACAGACTGTTCAGGATATCATGTCCCCCACCCTAACACCCAGAACTGGACATATGACTCCAGCCTCTCCCACTGTTCCCACCAGTCACAGTTCCCATTCTCCATTCTGCAAGATGCTAATTATGGGGGAGTGGTCCAGCCCCGAAGACCACAAGCCTGCCAATGCCCAAGTACTCTTTGAACTACCGGTTGACAAGTGTCTCTCGTCCCTGAAGTGCCTTCCCAGCCCAGCAGTTTAAACAGGTTCAGACTTGATCTACCATGTGTGTTCAGCTCTGCCGGTGACCTTATGCTCTTTAACTCACCAAGCCTGTGAATATTAAGATCTTCATACAGATGTATAAAACCAAAGAGGAAGAGACACACTCAGCAAGCAAGCTGTCGGAGTGGGTTTTTCTATGGCTTCTATTCTTGAATGTACATGACCTGATATTCAGGTGTTAAGATGTTATCTAAATGCAGGCAGGGCATGTATCTCAATGGTGGAGTGCCTGCCTAGCAGCATGTGTGAGAGGTTTGGGGTTTGATATTCAGCCCTGAATAAAAACAGATCCTAGTTAGACTAATCCTGACCTCTATATTCTTATGACTACACTAAATAAAGGTCAAGCCCACAACATCAGCTCCTGGGAAAGCGAGGCAAGAATGGGCTGTGAGGTCCTCAGGAACTCTCAGACTCTGCTCTTCTAGTGAATTGGGGTCATATTTTGTGTCAAGAGCTGAAAGTATTTAATAATCTTCTGACCCACTAGCCACCATCTAGAAATTCTACCTCAGTATTTCATAATACTTTGTAGTGTTCTGAAAGAGCCAATTCAATGCCTAACATATTCTTAAAAAGCATGGTTTAGCCATTGGAATAAATTAGTTATAGTACAATAATAATAGTATTGAACGTCCCTCATTTTCTGTGTTAGTGTTGAGTTCATTGAATTGCCGCTGGTACAATCTTCAATTTTAAAAAAGTAGATTGTATTAGGTGAATATTATAGTGTGTATATTTAAGTTTTATCTTTAAGTACTTATAATTCATTGTTTAACATTTTTATAACATGTTTTATTAATATAATTCAGAGCACATGAATGTGTTTTTAATAGAGCATAAGGCATTTGTTGCTATTGGGATTTGCTATTATTAAGATGTAGCCCTTTAGTTATTTTGAGCTGTACATGATTTTATTCTTATGAAGAAATAATGTATTGGCTTAATAATAATGCCCTTTCAAATCTCCAACTAAACTCTGAGCATTTTTTTTTTTTTGTCACCAAGGCCGTTGTTCTTATTTGAAGGTGACACATGCCTATGCATTGACTGTGGACATCCCAGACCAAAGCTTATGAATTCTTTTTTGAATATGCTTGAGTTTCAAGCATTATAATATTCTCTTTTTAAAAAATCACCATTGTTGCTCACAGCCCTCTGTCTGAGATAAATCTTTCTACCATTTTTTTTTTTTTTGCAGTGAATTTTTGCCTTGTTTTTCCTTCTTTACTCTTTTTTTCCCTAGGGGGCAATAATTTCACCTGGTCAATATGTCAAGTGCAAGATGAAATTACCTATCAACTAAGATAATGAACCTTTCCCCCCCTCAGCTTTTGATTTAAGATTTACTTTTGTTTTCAGTTATCTGTGTGTACGTATGATTGTGTGTGGTACACACATGTGAGTGCTGGTGACTGAAAAGGCTGGATGAGGGCAGAGAATCTCCTAGACCTGGACCTACAGACAGTTACGACCTGCCACGTGGATGCTGGGCCTTGACCTCAGGTCCTCTTCAAGAGCAGTGAGTTCTCTTACACTGAGCTGTCTCTCCAACTCCACTTCTTGCTGAACAAATGAGATGTTTCAGTAAATATAATACTGTTAGAAATTATATTTGTTTAGATGAAGGATTACTTAGTGTAAAGGGCTTTACCAACAGTACTGGGCATTAGTTACTCTGTCATTGCTGTGACAAACGAAGTTGGTAAAAACAGCCTAAGGGAGGAATGGTTATTTCGGCTCATGGTTTCAGAGAGCTCAGTTTGTCATGGTGAGAAAAGTTTGGCAGAGGGGTTCATGGCTTCATGACATGATGGAGGGGTAGGGGAAAGAGCGAGAGAGAGAGGGGGGGAGAGAGAGCGAGAGAGAGAGAGAGAGAGAGAGCGAGAGAGAGAGAGGGGGGGGGTTCTAACGCTTTCCCTTTCTCTTCTTATTCCATCAGGGTTCCAAGCCTATGGGATAGAGGCACCTGCATTTAGGGTGAAACAGCTAATCCCTTGGAGATCAGCTTTACAGAACCACCCAGAGGCAAATTTTACCAATCTCCTAGGTGATTCAAAATCCAGTCAGGTTGACAAAGGAGATGAACAATTATACTATGCTTCTTCCCCATACCCCTTTCCCCATCCCTAGCTGAGGCCACAGCTCTCAAGGAACCTGCAGCAAGGTGGAGTCCTTGCATGCTTATGTCACTATTCCTCTAGACTGGTGTAGAGACTCTGAAGGTGGAGAGCCCAAGAACGTAAATAAAGCTATGTCTGCTACCAAGTCCTCATGCCTATTAAAGGACTGTCAATGAGCCACGTTCCTGATGCTGCACAGTTAAGCATTCATATATTGGTTCCTTTTCTTGTGGACTCAGAGATTCACCCTCTTCTGGCTGGCCTTCACTCTTCAGGCTAAGTTTATCATGGGTTTGGAGCTACAGGGAGGATCAAGGGATAGAGCTACTAGACGCTGAGAATGAGATTAAGGCTGGCAATTGAGATTAAGCCTCCAAACATGCTAGCTTCCAATTAGGGGATCACTAGGGGTTGAGTGTCTTCACTCAGCTCTGAAAACAACAGTAGGTGAAGATTTATATGCCCAGAGAATGCAGGAAGCCAAGAGACAAAACCACACAAGTTAAGGATAATTAAATTAATAATAAATAAAGTAACTATATTTTTCTTAACTTTTGAGAAGATATTGTTTGATAGTGACTTTTTAAAAAAAAGTTAAGTTTAAATCTCAACACATACTTATAATCCTAACTGCTCTGATCTTCATATATACAGGTATGAAAGCTTTATATATTTATAAAAATTGTATTTGTACATTACCTATTATATTAAGAGTATACAAATGATTGCTATATATGTGTATATATCATACATTTATATGTATAAATAGATAATTCCAGTTAATTAGCTATACGTTAAACCAATTAGAATATCTATCAACCTTTCGTATTCTAAGTTAGACTCAGATAAAGTAACCTTTTCCCTGCTGTTTGTGACAAAGAAAGGGAGATGGGGAATATCAGTAAACAAATGGGCAAGATGATACCATGCTGTGGTGTGAATACAGAAAGCAAAACATGGAGGTGTGCGGGAGAGAATCAAGTGGGAGGAAGACTCCAAGGAGGGGGACTAGAGATAAGATCAAAGTAACACAGAGAAGAGCATGGCACCCAGGAGAAGTGATGCGCCAACTAGAAATCAGTGAACAGTTAGGCATATTTACATAGAAAAGGCTGGGTCTGGTGAAGCACAGGGGGAGGACTGCAAGATAAAGTCTTGACATTTCACAGTGACTTGGATTCTGTTTCAGTGTGTAGCTGTTTGAATGAGAATCACCCCCAAGCTTATTCTTTGAATGCATGATCCCCAGCTGGGGTGCTGTTTAGGAAGGTGATGGAGCCACGAGGAGTTGGAGGCTCACTGGAGGAAGTACTCACCTCAGTGGGCTTTAAGACTTTAGAACTAGGCCTCATTTCCTGTTTTAATTCTCTGCTTCCTATGTATGAATGACATGTGATCTCTCTACTTCCCAACTGTTGGACTGGCTAACATTCCTGTTATCATGATGGACTCTTATCACTGGAAGTGTAAGCTAAAATAAATCCTTTCTTCCATATCTTGCCTTTTATTTGGGCTGTCTGGGAAGCCCTGGCTGTTTGACTGTGGTGAAGAGAGTCTAAGAAGGGACATTGTCCGGTTTTCACATGAGAGGTTTCGAGAAAGAACTGGGAGGGTGCGGTGGAGATGGAAGACGTTATGGGGGTCAGTGATAGAGATGAACTCTGTAGCCCAGGTATCTGAGAGTGGTTAGAAGGGAACAGATGAAGGACACAAGCTGGATAGAGGGAACAGACTGTCTCTGTGTCATCCAGGAAGCACTATCTGGGATACGCTTGAAGCTGTGAATTGATCATCTGAATGGATAATGATCTTGCTTACTGAAATGAGGTAGACCAGGCTGTGGAGAGTTTATCATTGACATCTTGACTTTGAGCTACATCTTGTCTTCTGGAGGGCTGATAACATATATGAGTTGTGATCTTCCATTAAAGATTTAAAAAGTAGGTGCTGAGTATTAGCTGGATATAGTTGTATTTAAAACTATGGTCTGACTGATCACCTAGAAGCCCTGAGAAGAATGAGACACATGTGTCACGCCTTGGGAACACTAATACTTTAAAGTTGAACAGTGAAGAAGTCAACAATGGGAAATGGAATGAATCATCTGTGAGTAGGTAAAGAAAGAGGGAAGGAGGGAAGGAAAGAAAGAAGAGAAGTATATATTGTCATAGTGTCTCAGACAGGAACAAGTCTCTATGAGGTTGATGGTCCTTACTGAATTGACAAGAAGGACATCACCGGTAACTACAGCAGAATTGTCACTCGGAAGTGAGAACAGAAGTGTTTTTTGAGATAAATTATTCATTTCCACAATATTCCTGCTTAAGGAATGAAGACTAACCTAGCAAAATTCAAAACTCTTCCTTTCTTCTAAAAGAATGAAGACCCTCAAAATCAAATTATCAATTTTCTTTGTTAGTTAAAGTAGTACCGATTATGCCGCAGCCCTCCTAATCATCTCTGAGCTCATTGTGGCTTTCTTTAACATTTAGGCCCACCATTTTCTTATATGAGTCAACTATACGTTATCTTTAATCTACTGTTGATTTATACAATGCTTTTAAACTAACAATGAACAACTCAATATAAAATTTAAATTCCCACAGAGAGAGGCATAGGCATTTGGAGGAGTCAAGCAGCCCTTCCCCCAGTACACAGAAATTAGTAAACTGAGCCACAATGCTGCATTGCTTTCTTCTAGCCTAGTCACCCTACTGAAATTGAACTTTATTACATTAAACTTAGTACGGTGATCCTGTTCATTGGAAAGCATGAGATTCAAACTGAATTTATACTTGAAAATTTTGTGATGTCTTTAGTAGCTAAACGATTATCCTCCTGCTATCAAAGATCTATAATCATACAGTGAAATATTATAAAACACATGTGGAATCTTCCACAGAATACACACATGGGCATTCAGTATTCTTAAGCTTCAGGGGGTAATAATGTAATGTCATGACAGAGTTCTTAAGATCCCTAGAAGGTACTTTCTTGGTATTGAGCACATCCTTATTGCGTTCCCAGAGACGAAGCCCAATATTCTGTCGCAAAGCACATCTTGGATATTCTAACCTAAATACTTGTACACATGGACGATAGTTTGACTAGTTGCTAAACAACATGATTAGTTACCAAAGTGAAAAGCCCTGCAAAACCTGCTCTTTGTGTAGATGACATAGAACAGATCATGTTAGATGAGGGCAGAGGACATTACCGTCACGTTTCTACCACTAAAATTGATTGGTCACTGTCACCTGACATCAACCTTGCCTGAAGTTGGCCATGTTTTTCTGATGTGGTCACCTCGATGCGTTAAGGAAACCCTGTGGCCTTGACAGTCAAATCAGAGCAACTGGGGACCCTGGGGTTGGCCTTAAGTTTTTATACCCTGGAGCTGCTTCCTGTCTGTCCTCTGCTTCCTGTTTCACCAAGATCTGAGCATGTGAAGAGTCCCATCTTCATATTCCTGCCACAGTGCCACTACCTGACACCTTTGAGTCAGTCACTAGCCACTATCTATTCCCTTCACAGAGGACTCTATCTCCTTAAGCTGTGATATGGTTCCAAAAGTTGAGGCCAGCTTGGTCTACACAGTGAGTTCCAGGATAGCCAGGGCTCTGTAGAGACCTGCCTCAAGAAACAAGAACAAGGAAACAAGAAAAAGTGGCTTCACACAACTACTTTATCCTACATGACAAAATAAAGCTAATGTCACTCCCAAACTCTAATGGCTTCCCTATTTGTCACAGCAGCCTGATTCTAATGAAAGGAAAGAATTCTTGGCATGGGCGGCAGTCCTATTTTAGACAGAAAAGGCTTGGCGCACACTCTGGAACTCACTCGATCTCACCTCTATCTTGTCACCTTTCTCTCATGCTGTCTTTGTATATAAAGCACCTTCCCTGAGTTACCTCCCTCTCTGAGGCCCACATGTTCCTCAAAGCTGTTCCCGGCTGCTCTGTGCTCCTTCTCTGCCAACTTTCCGGTCCCTCCCTGTGCTCCTGACATCTTCCTTTCTCCATGATGTATATATTTTTAAGACATTAGAGGTCTTACCGTCACCAAGTAGTAGGGAATCGGAGCCTCTAATGAATGGAACTTCAGGTTAAATTCTTCAGGAACAGTGAACATCTTTTTTACAAAGAAAACTTCAAAGAGCCATTCATTCTTTTAACCGACCACTTCTGGTGTTCTTAACTGATAAATGTATTAAATTTGAAGCACAGATAGTTATCAACTTTGCAGATGTAAGTATTTTCCACATACTACATTGTCAACTTCTGTCAGTCTCTGATAAAAGGAACAGGACAAGGAAGTTTGTGTGATCACGTGTTAAATAAATGCATACTTCAGAGATGTGGTATTGTAGCAATTGAGTTATTTCTGTCTTAGAATTTTAAAGTAATGCATAAAAATTGTACTCAAACATCACATATATTTAAAAAGCTTTCTCTGTACTATTATACAGAGGATAATGACATATATTCAAGGTAAGCAACCCATACTGACGTTCAGAGGATAAATCTTTAATGGTGTTCTTCATGCTATACTCAGTAATACTAAATTTTATTAAAGATAATTTGCAGATATACATTGGCAAAATATAATTAAGTTATGAATATTCAAATTAACCCATGAAATTTAAATGGTTTAAATATTCATTTAATCCAGAGATGTGGGAGGTAATTGGTATATAAAGGACACCACATTGGAAGCTCCTTGAGGGCAGGACTGTGTTCTCTGAAATACTTCCCATGTTCTTGAATATAAATGCACCCTGTTAATAGATCTTCCTGTTCTTAGAAATACTGTGAATAGATTGAATCAATGTGAAATAAGGTATAACATTTTTCATAGTCTTGCAAGGAGTACTATTCTCCATTCATCTTTAACATCAGAGCAACACTGTGGGAGATTATAACTTTATCTCTATCCTTATCTCTATCTGTCTATTATCTATCTATCTATCTATCTATCTACCCACCTATCTGTAAATATACATATATATACATATTTGTGTCTCTGTATGTGTACACACACACATACACACACACATATATTTTTTTCAGGGTATATATATATATATATATATATATATATATATATATATATATATATATCAGGATATGTATATATCCTGAATTGGTCAGACATTAGACAATGTTTAAGGAAGTTTTTTGTAGTATCTCATGGATCATAGAATATCAGTACAGATACCTAAATTGAAGAATTTGATTTATGCTTAGTAAGTTTTTGTTCAACTACATCACATACACAAGTGTCTTAGTCAGGGTTTCTATTCCTGCACAAACATCATGACCAAGAAGCACTTGAGGAGGAAAGGGTTTATTCAGCTTACATTTCCACATTGATGTTCATCACTGAAAGAAGTCAGGACTGGAACTCAAGCAGGTCAGGGAGCAGGAGCTGATGCAGAGGCCATGGAGGGATGTTCTTTATTGCCTTGCTTCCCCTGGCTTGCTCAGCCTGCTCTCTTATAGAACCAAGACTACCAGCCCAGGGTTGGTCCCACCCACAAGGGGCCTTTCCCCCTTGATCACTAATTGAGAAAATGCCTTACAGTTGGATCTCATAGAGGCATTTCCTCAACTGAAGCTCCTTTCTCTGTGATAACTCCAGCTGTGTCAGGTTGACACAAAACTAGCCAGTACAACAAGTGATGTTTTTTTTGTTTTTTTTGTTTTTGTCCAAGACAGTAAATACTCAAAACTCATCTGGCATAATCCAACACTGTGGCTTTTACTGAGAATATCAGTATTTTTCTTCTTATTTCTTTATTGAATATTTGAAGGTAAGACTTGTGTCCATTGGTGTTTCACAGACTGTTTTAAATATGGTAGTTATAAATATTACAAGATGAACAAACTTCTCAGTGGAGCAGAAATAGACAGGGTCTGCAGGATTGTCTCTATTCTTACTTCTGGCCAATCTCTTCATGTCCATAAAACCTCTTTCAGTGTCAGGCTCCATTTCCAGAAGGGACAGTCATCACCTGGCTCAGTGTCCAGAAATTTAATTTTGCTGCTCCCTGAGTAAGTCTCTGATTTGTGGTAGAGAACTCAACCCCCACATCCGTTCGGAACAAGATCTGAATCTAGTGATGGACACCACATACTTTGGGCTGGGAGATGACTCTTGGGATAAGGGCACTTGTTCTTACAGAGACCTGTATTTTGTTTCTAGCACCTACATTGGGAACTTTACTCAGAATCTCCTGCAACTCCAGGTCCAAGGGAGCAGACATCCCCTTTACAACTGCACTGCCTGCACATGGTGTGCATACAGACAAGCAGGCATGTGGGTAGTTACATACATAAATCAAAAGAAATAATTAAAAATCCTAAAGAACAAAGACTGGAGTTTCTGGCGCAGGCACGTCTTCTTTCCTGGAAGTTTGGTCTTTGACAGCTCTGTCCTTAAATTGCTCAGGATGTTATCGTTGATGGCAATCAGCAAACTCTCTACTGTTTATATACACAGCTCAACTGGGATAATGCACATGAGACTTTGGATGCAAGAGCTGGCACATGCAGTGCGCCCTCACTCACCATCATTCCTATGCTGGAATTGATCATATTTTTGCTTTGCAACAGAAAACATGGCTCTTCAGTGATTTTAGCTACAGCACTTAGACAGGGAAAAAAAAAGTCATGGCGGTGGTTTATTTTGATTCCATGAGGTTCTAAGAAATTATTGTTAAGGTCTGATACCGGGTGAGATGAAGTGGAATGAGGAATAACACACTGAACAATGAATGACCCAAGGAGTGCTTTAGTCCTAGGGAGCAAAGCTCAGTTTATAGAGTGCCCACCTAACACAATGCAACCCTGGTTTACTCCGGCCCGTTTGCTTTCTATTGTCATGATGAAGGCAACTAGGTGAGGAGAGGGCTTATTTGGCTTATGCATTCTAATCATGATCACAGTCCATCATGAAGGTAAGTCAGTACTGGGACTCAAAGAGAGGGACCTGGAGGCAGGAGCTGAAACAGAGACCATGGAGGAGTGATGTTTACTGGCTTGCTCCCTTGCCTTGCTCAGCCTACTTTCTTATAGAATCAGGACCATGACCAGTGGTGGCACTACCTGTAGTAGGCTAGGCCCTTCTATATCAGCCATTAATGAAGAAAATACCACACAGACCTCCCCATAGGAAATCTTAGGGAGGAAATCCTTTGATTAAAGTTCCCACTTTAGATGGCTTTGTGCCAAGTTGACAATCTAGCCAGCACGGATCATGAACACCAGGCATTGAATGAGCTGAATATGGTGGCAGCTGTCCTGAGTCCCAGCACTCACGAAGGAGAAGCAAGAAGATCAGAAACTCTGATGTATCCTTCCTTGCCTATACACTGAGTCTTAAGCCAGCATGTGATACATGAGTCTGTGTCTCAGAAGTCAGAGAAAGGAATCTCTTACTTCTAGTTCCTCTACAATCAACACCATTTACCACTGGCTGTGTTTATACACGGGCGATGGACCAGTTTCTACAGACTCACATCTCACATCCAGGAATGGAGAAAGACTCTAATCTTACTGTACCTTCTTCAGCATTTCAGGCAATGGATAGTTTTTATTAAATAATTCCTTCTCTCTAGTCATGCCTAGACTCCACCAGGTGAGCATTTAAAAAATATTTAAGTGATATCCATTTAAAAACCCTCATGTTATCCATCACGATTCTCTTTAGAAGCTCCTGATAATTTAGTGACAGGGCTTAGGTATAGGATAAACATGTAAGAGAAAAGATATTCGATTACAATAAAGAACAAAATGGAAGCATGCGTGTAGTAGTTGGAGAGTCGACTGGATGATTGCATTAGGAAACTAATTCTTAATATTAAATATACTGACTTTTTTACTTGCTTAGTTATAAATCTCATCCTTTAAACTTTCATGTGTGTTTTGCATTTAATCAACCTGTGGCTTTTACAAAGAGTTCAAGTGTGTTTACATTCCATCCTACACTTCACCATTTACTAAAGAGCATGTCACTGTCTTTACAGAAAGCTAGGAAGAGTATATTTCACCTCTCTGTGACATCTGACTACATAGATCTTATTTTCACGACTGACAGAGCATTGCCTGCCAGGTGCTCAGACCAAAACTACTGATGTAAAAATGGTTGTTCACAGCCTCGGCGACGATGAAGCAGCCCAGTGACGTGTCAGGAACGCTCTGCCAGCTCAGGCTTCCAGGAAAAATGATCATGTCTCGAGAACAGAAATATCTCAATTTACAGCACACATGATTTTTTATTTCCCAGCAAACATTTAGCAATGCAGCCGTTTGCAGAGAACGCATTTTCTCGCTAAACATTTTTCTAATTCTTCAGAAAGAATTATGAACCGAGATTTGCCTGACTCTACAGCAGGAACCATAGCCCACCCAAGTGTAGTTTTTACAAGGCCAGATTTGTAAAAGAATGTTGACTGAACTTATCAGAAGGAAAAAAAATATGGAGTTATTTATGAACTTATAATGATGAAAAGTACTGCTGGCCAGTCATGCTGGTTTTCTTACAATAGCTATATTTTGTCATGATTCATGATTCTTTTTACTAAAATACTTAGTAAAATTTGCAGTCCTGAAAATGCAGATGTAGAGGGGTTGGAAACTAAACAAAACAAGCAAACAGATCTCCTGAGCTCTGCCTTAATTCTAACGTCACATGTTGGAGGCTGAGAAGGTCGGTGTTTTCTACATAAGTGCACAGAAGCACAGTGAGGGTTCTGGGCATCGCGTGTCTTCAAAGGTGCAAATTGTTGATTGGACATCAAAGAAATGAAGCTATTTCTTTGTAGAGGTGCAAGTTGGTAGTTGGGTCGCTGACATCAGCAAGGGAGGAGACAAAGGAAGGGACTCCACAATAATAAGTTATGTTGCTGTGAAGGACTAGGGAATCTCTGTTTCAAAGAGAGTGATACAGTCAAAAAGAAACATTTCATGGAACACATGGTGTGTGTGTGTGTGTGTGTGTGTGTGTGTGTGTGTGTGTGTGTGAGCAGTTGTGCGTGCATGCTGTTGTGTGTGCAACTATGTATACGTATGCATGTGCACTTGGAGGTCAAGCTCACTATCAAGTGTATTCCTCAATTACCCTCACCTCAGTTTTTGAGGCAGGGTCTCTCCCTTAAACCTGGAGCTAGCCAATTGGCCTCATTGTCCTAGGGAATCCTCCTGTCCCTGCCTTCCACATAATGGGGTTACAGATGTATCAGCCTTTGTAAGTGGGCCCTAGGTACCCAAACTCAGGTTCTCAAATTGGCAGTGCAAGTTGAGCCTTCTTTCTGGCCCTGAAATTTCACTTTTAAAATGACCTCTCTGGATGGGAGACTTGGAAAAGTTTTAACTCCTTATCTGTAACTCATCTTATCTGTATTATATCTTTACCAATGTCAGGGTCCATGTAATAACCTTGGTACTGATCACCAAAAATGGGTGTTTGCTTTGCAACCAAGGAAGTTTGTGAGTACCACCTCCCCACTGCTCTCCCTTTATATCATAGGAATGCATACAGCAGGAATGTTTAGTAGATGCTTACAGATACACTTGAAATTCCAATGGTGACTTCAAAAATATATAGTCATGTGTCACTATAGTAGAATTGGCTGTGTTATTAAAATATATACACAAATGAGACATGGAGTCATAGAGAAAAAGGGAAAGAGGACATGAGATTCCTCTAGAAGAAAAAGACGACCAACTCCTGTACCAATAGGAAGAGGATGAGCCTCGCTAGAAACACAACTATAAAGACATTGTAAATCAAACAGCATAGAGTTTAGAACATCAAAACCTCAGAAATTTTCATCTATTATTAATTATGATAAAAAATTCTATCTCAGAATATTTTACACAGCAACTGTTGCTAAGAAAAATCTACATCTTCCCGAACGGGGAAGTTAGAAAAAAAAGAACTGAAGTTCCAATGTCCAACAAAATAGGAGAGCTATTAATAAAATAGCTCAGGAGCCTTTGTAGTTTCTTCTTTCAATTGAAAAGCCATATTTTAAAGAGAAGACAATTTATTATTTCAGCAGCATTTAAATATTTAATGGGTCTACAATTAGAACGGCCACTGATCATCTGGGAAATTAATAAGTTTTCTTTCAAAAAAAAATCCCTTTTTGATATTAGGCTGTTACCTTTTCACCTGTGTGATACATAAGCTTACTCGTAACAGCCTGAAAAAAACATTAGAAAAAACTCAGTACTATAGTTTTTATTCTGAATTGCTGATGGAAGACCTTCATGGGCCTCCTGAGTAACCTTTTTATTAACCTGTTAAGTAAGCTTCTTATTAGCCTGCACAGGCAATAGCAGGGAGGACTTCTCCACACTGCCTCCAATGGTCTTTGAGGAGCTAATTAGTGGAGCGAGGCACCCCTAGACTTTCATCTGCATCCAATCCATATTCTATCCACTGAACATCTGTATCCCAATTAACACTGTAACCTTATCTATCCTCCATCCACATCTGCACCACGACTCGAATGGCAATGGAACGATACAGGGGCATAGATCAAGGCTAATCTCGAGAGCCCAGAAAGATGATTTAAACTTAGCTTCAGCTGCAAAGCTCTAGATGGAGTTGGGCTTTCTTATGTCACAGTTGTCCAGGTTTAGAAAGGGACAGAGTTATATTCTTGTTCTTGCTGTAATATTGTCTTATTGTGATAGAGCTGAAAGTGACAGAAAATCAGCGAGGAGAAATATTTTGGAATCAAACCCAGTGCTCATCTTTGAGGTGATAGTTATCGAGTGCCGTGTAGAAGCCTTCTACCCACACATCGAGCATGGAAGACAATGAGCCCTTTAAGTCTAGAGTTGTGAAAGTCTGTCTGATGATGGCAACTTTCTGACTCCCCAGCCACCTCCTCTATCCACAGTGACACTGATAACCACTTAACTGACACTTTCAGAGCATCACTGACTTGTATGTGAAACTGAGATAATATTTATTTTGTTATGTTGTTGAAAGAGGTAATGTACATTTTAAATCTGATCTAGGAAGGGATTAGGCCTAGTATTTTATTAAAATTTTTGAGAGTTAGGCCTTGGACTTGAGATAGCACTTTTTTAAAAATATATTTTTTTGCAAATGACTGTATTTTAAAACTGCTATCTAGGAATTTAAATCTATTATTATTTATTCATTTGTATTTATGTGCACATGCATAACCACAGGTATAAGGGTGTCTGCAGAGGCTAGAAAAGGACCCTATGGTGCTGGAGTCACTGGCAACTGTGAGTCCTACTCAACATCCCAACCTCAGGCGGGTGCTGGGAGCTGAACCTGGTGCTCCTGGGTGAGCAGCGAGTGCTCCGAAGCACTCACTCAGCTTTCCGACTCCCTAAGTGTTTTAGGTTAGCAAAATATTGTGGGAAATCGTTTGCCTCCCTGTCAATTAGTACAGTCACACTGAAAATCAAATTTTACAAAAAAAAATTTATTGAATACATACTGTAACTGTTCGGCTCTTTAATACTGTCACGGAATGTCTTCATTAAATTATATCAGATCATATCAGATAAATAGCCATATCAGAATACATTACTGTGGAAATATTAGGCAGGTAGACAGACCTACTCTGGTTTTATGAAACAGATTATTTAAATGGCTCAGTGGAAAATATAATATTATCAGTAAAATGTAAAACAGGAAAACAAATTCCCACAGTTATGAAAAGAGAAAAAAAACTATAAAAATAGTTCTTAAAATTCCTTCACATTGTGCCACATTCGATATTCAAGTTTCTACTAAAAGTTATGGCATTAGTCAGCCACTGATGTCAGCCTGGGTTACAAAGTGAACTTTATGACTGCTTGGCCTGAGTACAAGACCAAGTATCAGAAATAATAAATAAAAACAACAAAAGTAGGGATCATTCATGAACACTTTGAAATGAGGCCTGCGTCTCTCTTGGGCTTAGTGGAATTACAGACAAGTGGTGGCTTCCTGAAAGTTCCACTAAGCAGGATCCATCTCACTGGGTTAGATGAGGATCACTCTGTATATGGACATGTGTGTTCTCAGTGCACACATATAATGTTACTGGGAGAAGATTTAATGTTGTCTTAGTACAACTTGCAAGTTAGCTAGGTTTACAGGATCTATTGGAGCAAGTGTGTAACTCTCTAGTGCACTCATAGAGAAGGGCCGTCTGCAATAAAAGCTTAGACTTAGTCTATTGTGGTCCTCGGGGCAGCAGGACCCACTGCTGTGGTCTGGCTTTAGGAGTGAACTCAAATAGAAAAGGAGACCCCAGGATCAGTTCATTGGTCAATTGTTATATTTGGGTTGATTTCCTGAAAGATTCATTTATTGGTTTTATTCATTGAGTGAATGAATGAGTGAATGAGTGATTGAGACAGGTCTGACTCTGTAGCCTACAGACTGACTGGCCTGTATTTACAGGGAGGTCTGACATTTATTACATGGCCAAGATTGCCTCAAATCTACGCACTCCTCCTGCCTAGGCCTCTGAGTACTGGATCCATGGGCACAAGCTGATACATCCTTGGTATTTTTCTTTTAGAATTATCTATTTTATGTGTATGATTTTTTGCCTGCATCTATGTATATGTACCATATGCATGTATGGTACCCAGAGAGATTAGAAGAAGATGGTGTTAGAGCCCCTGGAACTAGAGTCACAGATGGTTTCGAGCCAGCATGTGGGTACTGGGATGCTGGGATTAGAACTCAGGTCCTGTGCAGGAGCACACAGTGCCCTTATCTGCTGAGCCGTTTTATGAGTCCTGACATATAATATGCAGTGACATTGCATTGTCGAATCAAACCCTGTCCATGCCAAACATGTTCTTATTACCCTGCTTGCATCTTGGATCAGACTTTTGGGTGTGCCTAAGTTTTATGGGCTCTAGTTGACAGATGATAGAATTAGCTTGCCTATTGACATTGCAATGCTGTCAAGGATGACAGAAACAGACGCGTAAGAGTGTGGAGTCTCCTCCAGGGCACCTCTGCATCCTTCCCGAGGATTTTAGATTAGACTTGCTTTTATCCCATCTATTATAGTTACATACACTTTCACCACTGTAAATTAGCGTAATTCAGTTTATTAAATAACAACAAACGCAAGGCTGAGAACTTGGCCACCAGCTTTTTATTTGTACATATCGTAGAAATAAAAAACACTATGATATACAGATGAAAGAGTATTTCAGCACAAAATAGTTTACTTTTAATTTATTCTATACTGTTTTTAAACCAACACTTGTACTCAATGCTTTTTTTGTTGTTAGAATATTTATCTCCCACTACAGTAATTATTTGTTTACATATTTAACTTGTTACGAAGGCAGCATCCTTTGAAAGGGCAGAGGTTCCTCTTACTTAGTTTGTAGGTGTGATTTGTGCACATTTCATTGATACACATAACTTCTCTAATCTTTCTGTGGGTTCTCCCTATCTTCTCTGTCTTTAGAAGTTCAAGAAAGAATTTAAAAAAAAAAGGGCCCCTGTCTTTATTTCACTGGTGCTAACTACAGCGTCACATTTGACTGGAGACCCGTTTTATGAGGACTTCAGGTAGAAGCAGGAGTGGGACCCACATTAACACTAAGTATTCCACATAGGTGGAATCCGTGTCTCAAGTATGTTTTACACTACTTGTCACATGTACATTATGGTTTGTCAGCATCATTTCAGTATTTTTAAATTCCCATTGATGGCTCATACCTGCATTCCCTAGCACTCAGGACGTAGAGGCAGGAGTCATGACGAGTTCAAACCACTTCTTTGCAGAGTAAGACCCCGCCCTAGTAAACAAACAAACAAAATGTATCTAACAGAAGTCTAATGGGTATTTTTAATTGCAGACCTGAATGGAAATGACTCCTGACGTCTTTCATCTCGGAAGATCAGCTTATCAACACCCTGCCTCAGTGTGTGTGTGTGGACGTCAGTCAGCGTCTAACTAGAGCTGTGTGCAATGAGGAGACATGACAGATTTTTAGCAGTTATGTAACAAGTCAATACAATCCATGGAAGAAAAGTGTTGTTGAAAGACGCTAGAGCTTGGAGGAAATCAAAGAGATTCTTTTTAAGCAGACATTTTAAAATGAACTTTACATTTTTAAGTTATTTCCACGATTACAGATGAGTTTTACCCAAAGAAACGTGGCTCAGGCTGTGCCTGAGATTATCAACCTTTGTGATTCCACCACATACTGTGCCTCATAGACACACAATGCAGACAAGGGCAAGGCAGGCATCTTCCTAGAGGTTCTGGAAAGATTTTATTCAACCTTGATTTCATATAATAATGTCATTGCCAAGGTATTATTTGAATCCATAACTACTGTATGAGAGGCAGCTCTCTTATACACTATGTCTGTTATACGATGGATGCTTTGGGATTTCTCAGTGGAGAGTTCATATTTTACAGAATTCCACCCCCCTTAATATTTCTTTGGTGATAGGACTGGTTAGTGACTGAATTCATGCACGGTGCATCCACCATGGCAAATGGGACTGATACATCTCTTGTTGACACTCATCCTGTGTTTTATTCATCTAAAAAGCTCTGGGTGTCTACACTGTGATGATGCTGTTTTAAGAGGTAAGGGTGCCACACACATAACTGAGTCCTGTCCACAGCAAATTTATGCCTGGAAAAATGTCAGGAGAAACAGAAAATGAACCTGACTGTTATCAGGGTTGTTGACCCGACAGCTCATTCCTCCTGGCTCTTATTTGTCTCCTGGTTGGATGTTCTGTTGCTGTTCTACAAGGAGTGTGGCTTATACTGTGATCCTCTGAGGAGTCAGTGTTAAATAATGTCTTAACTATCTATAAAGAGTAAAATACAATATAGAAGTCATTTCCATGACTAAGAAATATGTAGGCATATACATAGTAATATAGACCTGTTTCTGTTGGGCATCAGAATCTAATACATAAGGAAACGAAAAGCAAGTTTGGGGGAGCCCTCATATAAACTGTCCTTATAGACCCATGGTGGGTCTGAGGGTGTTGCAGTTAGTTTACAAACCAGAATCACGTGGAGAGAGAGGTGTTGCCTCTGAACAGGTCTGTGAGAACTTTCCTGATTGTCCTAACTGATTTTGAAAGACCCAGTCCACTGTAGGTGGCACCATTACCTAGGCAGGGGGTCCTGAACTGTAGGAGACATCCATCTGAGCAGAGCAAGTGAGCATGGATGTGTTCATTTCTCTGTGCATGGGATGTGGCTAGCTGTGTGAAGCTGTCGTCTTGATTTCTTCATAATGATGAACTGTACCTGAGTTTGTAAACTGAACTCCATTCTTCCCTAAGTTGATTTTTTTAAAAAAGAGTATTTTACCACAGCAACAGAAATGAAGCTAGGGCAAGGGGTCTATTAGTTATATACTTTTCTTGTTGCCATGATGAAATATCTGACAAGAAGAGAATATATACATATACATGTATATATATTTACTGTCAATGACAGGGAGGCAGGAGGGCAAGAACAGGAGGCTGACTGGATACATCTACAGTTGATAAGCACAGAGAGGATATGAGCTGGGACCCTGCTAAAAATTCTCAAGGCCATCCCTAGTGTCTTACTTACTCCTAAAATTTTTGCTACCTTCTCAGATGGAGTCCCCAGATGGGGGCCAAGAGTGTTCAAATCTACAAGTCCGTGGGGACACTTCACATTCCAGCTACCACAGAAGGCATAACTCTATAAGGACACTTTATGAGACACTATACTGAGAGTGCTATAGAAAATTGAGGTTGGAAATGCTGTGGTAGGAGAATTGTCTTGGGAACTGTGATATATTTAGCACCTCTGGCTTCTACTCATAGATGCTAGTTGTGTCTGCCAAATTCTGACAACCAAAAATGTCTCATTTGCCTGATGTTCCGGCAGGAGGCAGGCATCCCCTTGTTGAGACCATTTTATTGACTCCAGCAGTTTTTCAAGCTTGGCTGTTGTGGCCTGTGGTGATGCTCATCACAACGACAGTTTCTGCTTGAGAACTATGGAAACACATGAGTACTGAGAAGGCAGTTGGTGGCCAGATAGATGTTACAGCAACAACTTACACAACAAGGGAAGGAATAAGTAAAAAACTTTAGTTGGTGTTTGATGGTTGATGAGGGCTAGGGAGATGGCTAGGCAAATTAAGTGCTTGCCAGACAAGCTTGAAAACCAGAGTTTGGATTCCCAGAACCCATGTAAAGCTGGATGTGATGGCGCACATGTACAGTTCTGCGCTCCTACTGCGAGATGAGAGATGGAGGCAGGAGAATCCATGAAAACTCATAGGCCAGTTATCCTTGGGTACATGTGGTAAATAAGGGATCTTTTCTCAAACAAGCTGGAGGGTGAGGACTGATACCTGAGGTTTCCTTCTTACCTTTACACACAAGCTGTGACACACACACACACACACACACACACACACACACAGAGAGAGAGAGAGAGAGAGACAGAGACAGAGACAGAGAGAGAGACAGAGACAGAGACAGAGACAGGTATTTAAAACATCTATATCTGAGCAATGAAGGAGGTGAAGGATACCATGACACAGTGAAGTCTAAAATAGGTGGGTGATGGTGCCCTCCTCTTGTAGATGAAGCTCAGAAGGGGCAGCAAGGGAGCCTAGAAACTATATATAAAGTTCTACTCTGAGACTTGAAACATATACTTGATAATGCAATAGCAGTAAGGGAGCAGTTATTTAAAGACAAGGAAGGGCTCCCAGAACACAAGGGCTGGAATAGACACAGAGGAGGGTGAACGTGTGCCCCGGTGCTGACTAAACCTCTTAGTCGGTAGCATAGGCAGAGGTGGAGGTGGGAGCAGAGCTCACTCAGCCCTGGAAACTCTAGAAGAGAAATGTTAGGAACATCAGGTTTAGCTTCCTGGGTAATGGCTGCTGGAATTACAATAAGATTAAGATTGTTGTCCCTGAACCCAGTCAACACTTTCCTCTGAGTTGGACACGCCCATAGCCATCTTGAATCAGAGAGTCTGTGATCACATGAGACCCTCCAGATCTGGCCTCTTAGTATTCCATCATTGAGGAAGATGAGAGGGTTGGGGGCTCACCAGACCCTTTGATCCTGAGGTTATATAAGTCAATAGCCGTGAGCACTTGAAGGGCAGAGCTACCTGTGGGTCTGAGGTTCTAGGTTCCCGTTGCTGTGACCTCTAAAGTTGGACAAAACCCTTTCTTTAGTCCAT
This sequence comes from Mus musculus, assembly GCF_000001635.26. Lineage (NCBI taxonomy): Eukaryota > Metazoa > Chordata > Mammalia > Rodentia > Muridae > Mus > Mus musculus. The sequence goes on from NC_000072.6 coordinate 143,556,519, forward strand.
CAGAGCTTTCTCTGTCTTGTGTAAGTAGACAGCACCCTATGAAAAGTCACTCAACATCCAATTATGATCTCTGTGTATGTTAAAATTTTGAAAAGGCTGCCTTAGAACAGCAGTTTTGAAGCTTGGCTGTGCTACAGATCCCACTTGAGTCCCCTGGTATAATAATATATACTATAATATAATAATAAACAAACTATAAACTATAATTTGTTTGTCTGGGAAAAATGCAGTGAAACCCTGACCCCAATAGAGTATTAGCATTGTCCTTCCCAGCTTTTAGTGAAGAATATAGATATCGAAATTGCACATCAAAAGTTTTTCAAAAGCCCATTCTCAATATCATAGGTGTTGAAATATGCCATACTTTCTTGGATTGTCAAAGTTCCCCACATTGGGGTCAGAGGTCAGGAGAACGCTTGCTGTTCTAGACTACCCCTGGGTCTGCTGACAGGACTCTGGGTTAATCTTTTACATCATCTGCTGGATCCTCTGGAGGGACCACCTAGGATTTCTCACTTGACACTAAGAGTGTGTGACAGCCAGAACAGAAGTAATGGCTCTATTGTCACGAGTATAGTCAGGTTCTCAGTGTCTCAGGGACACTCCAAAATGCCATTTGTAGAATGTAACAGGTTCTCTTCTCAGGAGCCAATCCTAATGGTTGGGGTTGGTTGAATGCTCAAGTGTATCTTCTTTCTTTCACTGACAGGAAAGTCAAAGTTTCTTAGCTGTATTTTCCTTGGACCGTCCCTACCCCCTTTCCTTTATTCCCGTTATTTTCTATTTTTCTTTAATTTTACATTATTAATATTTGTTTTTTATGCCCATTACAGCTTTCCTTTATATTACAAAATTCCAATTTCAGTTTTTGTCTACTCAGGATACTATTTTTATTCCTTCCTTTTCAAGTAATGTTGTGGAGAACTTTTTCTTGTGGTCACCACAAGGCTGAATTCTTGGACTTTGCTTCATAGCTAACAGAATGAACCCAGTGGTTGCTAGATCTTGATCCTGGTGATGGAGTTACTGTCAGTCTCTATGGAAGTTCAGGAAACCCTGCCTGGGGTCCCAAAAGCCTTTACCCTCTCACCTCAGTGCCAAGAGAGCTTGAGAGATGCTGGCTTATATATAGACATGAAAGGCTGGTTGAAACTGAGCCACTATAGTGTAGCTACCATGAGGTCACCATGAAAGAGTGGAACTTAGTGGTAACGCAGCTTGTTTGGGGGTCACCCATACTCCTGTAAAGAATTCCACACCTATCCTCTGAAAGAAAGCACAATAAATTTTTTGGTCCCACCAAGTTGGACTTTGATGAAATCATACTTTGTCTGTGGGATGACCATCTGTGGTGGTTGTATTTCCCCCGGAAAAGCTAACACAGCATGTGTTTAATGTATCCTGTTGATGTATTAAGTGAAAACCAGTAAGTATCAGGACTGCTGGGGCCTTATTGTCAGATCTGAATAACTGAACACTATGTGTGCTTTTCCTTAGGACATTGGCAGCCTTTAAGACGTGTCTTGTACATTACACTTAACTAAGCATAACTTTTCTGTGCTCTTTGACTCTGGTTTCTTTCCGTAACAGAAGCAGGCACCCCAGATATTTGATCGAACTGACAGTGCATTCATTTTGCAGAGTTCTGGTTTCTGGAAGGTTGCCTTCAAAGCCACAATGGTCTTTAACTGTGTGGAGCACCTGCTTCTAAATACCTCAGTGTTAAACTATTTGTTTCCCCCCCTTGGAAGACCGTAGTATTAGTTCTGTTAACACTTTGACACCATGCCAAAATATACAACATTCATTTAAGATTGGGCACTAAAGGACCTATTCACCAGTTTTTAAGAGGAGGAAAAAAAGGAATAAGGGTCTTTCACACGTTCTCTCTGTAATTATAAATATAAAACTATTCTTGATTCATCTATCCAACAGATGGAAATAGTGTAAGGGTTTACTGTATAGCTCTCGTATTTTCCAGTAAAAGAAAATACTGATTTTATTCATTTACTTTGGATTTCTTTTGCCTCTTTTTTTCATGGTCTCCAAGGTGCAAAACTAAGAAAGAACTTGTTATATTAGTTAAATCAGTCATGCGTATAGGTAGGTGCCTCCATGCCCAGAGTAAATGCCACTGGCGTTTCACCACGGCTCTGGCCAACCGCACATAGCTGCCCTTGTTCTCAGACTCTCCCCCCTGTGCCGCTCAATACCCCTACAGTTTCTGGGTCCTGGTGCCTCTGAAAGGAAGGTGAGCTTGCTTTGTGTGATGGCTGACTGGAAATTTCCTGCACCGTGTGGGCTTACTGTGCCAGCTATTGCCTCTCCTTCTGGCTTTATTAAAATAGAAAACCATGGTGCATAGCTTTGGGAAGAATGCTAAAGACACTTCCACTGGGCTTGGCTTGGTAGAATTAAAGTATATGTGCAGTTGTGTGCAAAGGAGAGTAGAGGGAGATCACACACACAGGCACACACACTCAGGCATGTGCACACATGCACACACAGGTTATTGCATTAGTTGCCTGCAATGACTTACTTGTTTTGGTCTCAGACAACACTTCATACTCTGTACAATCTCTCCTGGACACACCAGACCAGGGATGACTTAAAGACAGTCACGAAGGGAAGGACTGACCAGTGACCTAAGCTGTGGTGGCCCTGAGGTCCCATGTCTGGATGAGAACTATGGGGCCAACTCTCATAAGTCCAGTCAGAAACAGTCTGTGCCCAAGATGCCATGTATGCTTCAGGATAGAACCAGGAAGGAGATGGAATCTCTATGGTGGAGTTGCCCTAAATCCAGGGCAGATTAGATGCCCACACAAGTCGCCCCACTAGCCTAAACCCCTGACTTCTCTCCAATCTTTCCTATCATTCCTTGCCCAGTTCCCACTTTGTTCCACATCAGGTTCCTGCCATCATTGTCAACTCTGTGCTTCTGTTTTGCCTTCAGCTCTGTGGGTTCAGACGAGGCATTGAGTCAGCAGGGCACACAGCCCACTTTTACAGTGGACGCTGGTTAACTGTGTTCCTGAAATCCGAAACCTTTCTTTCCAGGCACAAGAATCCCTGTGGCTAGTCCTTGTCACATTTTCTATTCTGAGTCTCTTGCAATATGGTCCCTTCTACTTGTAAGTGAGAAAATGGGGCATGGTTTCCTAGGGTGAGGGCTGTGGTCTATATATCATAGCCACAGAGGCATATGCATATATCATAAACTCAGCAAATGGTCAAGCAAAGACTTATGAATGTCGCTGTGTGGGATTGTATGTGTGAGGTGGGTGTATGTATATATGGTATGTATCTCCATGTTTACATGTGTATGTACATTTACATGTGGGTATATGTGTAAAGGTATGTATGTGCATTTTTGTATGTGTGTATACATATGTGTATGTATGTGTGTGTGTATGTATGAGTGGTGCTGGTGCTTTGCGTTTGTGGTGTTGGGTGTGTGTGTGTGTGTGTGTGTGTGTGTGTGTGTGTGTGTGTGTGTGCATGTGTGTGTATGTGATGCATGCATCCATGTTTGTGAGTACATATGCCCATGAGAAGGCCAGAGTAGGATGGCTGGTGTCTTTCTATCTTACCCTCTGTCTTATGGCCTTGATGGGTGTCACTGACACAGCAGATCGGCTTTGACTAGAATGTACACCAGGGAGCTCTTAGGTCTCCCTGTGTCTGCTTCTCCATTTTCCCAGAGCTGGGGTTACAGGCATGTAATACCATTTCCATCTTTTTGGTATTTTAGATTGATTTTTTTTTTATTAAAGTTTTGGTTAGCACATAAGTCAGTCTCACTGTGGCATGCATTTTCATTAATATATAGCATCACAATCTGTCACTTTACGGCCCACAAGTAGTGCTTGTACCTACTATTTGAACAGGTCTTAAATGGTTTTTTAATTCTTTGTCAGTTTCATAATATAAATAATGAGTTCTACTCACGTCCATTCCTCTTTAGTTTCTCATTCTTTCTCCATTCTAGAAAGTCCTCTTCCGTGTGTGTGTGTGTGTGTGTGTGTGTGTGTGTGTGTGTGTGTGTGTGTGAGAGAGAGAGAGAGAGAGAGAGAGAGTAGGTGTGTGTCTGTCTGTTGGTCTGTCTGTTGTCTGCCTGATTTGTCTGCATAGTCAGGGGTAGGAGCATTCCCTGGGGCATGGGCAACTTGTTAGCATCTCCATCACTGAAGACTGACCTCCTGACCCCAGCACCATCAGACTTAGTCTCTCAGACAGAGGTGCCTCCTCAAAAAGGCTTTCCTCTTCATGAAGAGATGCTGCTGTTCCCAGTCTTGTGCATCTCTTCCATGGGTAACCATAGCTACAGTGAGATAATGAGTGAGATGCCATGTCCTGTCCAGAAGGCATCCTTGTTTTATAGCATACTTTCCATCCTCCAAGCCTGTGTTCTTCCTACTTTCTTAGGAAAGCTTCCTGACCCTTGATATGGTGACCCAGGTAGGGTCAAATAGGCCACTGTAGACCGGAATAATGATTCCTATCGTCTTGACCCACTGTGAGCCTCTGCACTAACCAGTGCTGCCAATCCCTGCAGTCAGAAGCCTCCCAGACAAAGGCTCAGAGCAGCAGTGATCTGTGGTTTTCAGAAGATCACCTAGAAGGCAGTTTAGTGTGGATGCTGGGAAGTCCGTCTAAGACCCTCATGCTAGCTGAACAAGCACTCTTAACTCTGAGTCATCTCCCAGCCTCTGCTGTATGTAATTTTCATATCAAAGTAGGAGATTATAAACAAATGAATTTAGTAATGAAAACATTCAAGATATAAAAGACAATATAACACATACCACTTGCCCACTTACTCAAATTAACAAACATCCAAATCTAGTTTCATTCATTCTCTTAGATTCTCTAAGACTTCCAACAGTTTTAGTAATATGCTCAGTGTGTGACTGTGCCCTTTCACCCAGTGCTAGGTTGTAAAATCTACTCAGATTGATAGACAGTTCCAGCAAGGGCAGAGCAGGTAGATCTCCCTCTGTCTTTTTTTTTTTTTCCATCAATCGATGTGCCTGCGGTGAGTAGCCCTGGGGTTGGAATGTGAAATGTCCCCACAGGCTTCTGTGTTGAATTCCTGCTTCCCCAGGTGGTGGTTCTTTGTGGAGAGGCTGTGGAAACTTTAGGAGATGGAGCCTACCTGAAGGCAGCAGGTGGCCAGGGAGTGTTGTCCTGAGGGGCTGTGTCTTGTCATGGCTCTCTTGATCTTCCTTTCTCTGCTTCCTATCTTCTGTAAGGTCAGCAGCTCCCTCCATGTGCTGGGCCTTAACTGGGCCCAGAGCCATGGAGTCACGTGACCATGAGTCAAAACAAATACCTTCTCTTTGAAGTTGGTTTGTTGCAAGATGAGAAAAACATATTCATACAAGTGCTTGCTTTGACGACTGGCTCCTTACCTGCTGCTTGCCAGACACCTTTCTCCTTATTTCCGACTTGATTTGTCAGTTATTGAGGTCAGCAACCAGGTAGGCTCCTCCCCATAGTTACCTGGCAACAGCCAGGTAGGTTTGGCCCAGTATAAAAGTCGCTGCTTGGTCCCTCCTCTCTCTCTCTTATACTCTTTCCTCTCTCTTGTCTCTTGCCCCCTTGCTCTTAGGTCTCCCTGTGTCTGCTTCTCCATTTTCCCAGAGCTGGGGTTACAGGCATGTAATACCATTTCCATCTTTTTGGTATTTTAGATTGATTTTTTTTTTATTAAAGTTTTGGTTAGCACATAAGTCAGTCTCACTGTGGCATGCATTTTCATTAATATATAGCATCACAATCTGTCACTTTACGGCCCACAAGTAGTGCTTGTACCTACTATTTGAACAGGTCTTAAATGGTTTTTTAATTCTTTGTCAGTTTCATAATATAAATAATGAGTTCTACTCACGTCCATTCCTCTTTAGTTTCTCATTCTTTCTCCATTCTAGAAAGTCCTCTTCCGTGTGTGTGTGTGTGTGTGTGTGTGTGTGTGTGTGTGAGAGAGAGAGAGAGAGAGAGAGAGAGAGAGAGAGAGAGAGAGAGAGAGAGAGAGTAGGTGTGTGTCTGTCTGTTGGTCTGTCTGTTGTCTGCCTGATTTGTCTGCTCCCAATCTAATGTTTCCTTTTATCAACTGCTGTGGTCCTGGTGGTTTTTCGAGCAAATGAACAGCAATCAAGATAGCCATTTACACAAGGGCCACTGTTTCCTGACCCTTCATAACCCAAACCCTCCAGTTTATGTCCCTATGGTATACACCCAGCAAAACAGCTTCTTCTGAATAAATAGGCCATGAGACACTGAGGTACATACTGACCCAGTGAACGGTATGTGAGTTGTACATTGCTCTTCCTCCTTAAATCACTGGCTCTAACATTTGTTTAAATGGAGGCCACAGAGTGAACTCAAAGGTGCTGTGGATATAACAGCTGTGGCACAACTTTCTAGGTTTCCATAGTCAACTTTTAAAAAGTCTGGCATCTTGTAGGGCGTAGGAATCCTTTGCCTAGGAATTTCATAAATTCATTCTTTTTAATAGCTGAGTAGTACTCCATTGTGTAAATGTATCACATTTTCTGTATCCATTCCTCTGTTGAGGGACATCTGGGTTCTTTCCAGCTTCTGGCTATTATAAATAAGGCTGCTATGAACATAGTGGAGCATGTGTCCTTCTTACTGGTTGGAACATCTTCTGGATATATGCTCAGAAGAGGTATTGCAGGATCCTCCGGTAGTACTATGTCCAGTTTTCTGAGGAACCGCCAGACTGATTTCCAGAGTGGTTGTACAAGCTTGCAATCCCACCAATAGTCGAGGAGTGTTCCTCTTTCTCCACATCCTCCCCAGCATCTGCTGTCACCTGAATTTTTGATCTTAGCCATTCTGATTGGTGTGAGGTGGAATCTCAGGGTTGTTTTGATTTGCATTTCCCTGATGATTAAGAATGTTGAACATTTTTTTTTCAGGTGCTTCTCAGCCATTCAGTATCCCTCAGTTGAGAATCTTTGTTTAGCTCTGTACCCCATTTTTTAATAGGGTTATTTGTTTTTCTGGAGTACAACTTCTTGAGTTCTTTATAAATATTGGATATTAGTCCCCTATCAGATTTAGGATTGGTAAATATCTTTTCTCAATCTGTTGTTGGCCTTTTTTTTTTTTTTTTTGTCTTATTGACAGTGTCCTTTGCCTTACAGAAGCTTTGCAATTTTACAAGGTCCCATTTGTCGATTCTTGATCTTACAGCACAAGCTATTGCTGTTCTGTTCAGGAATTTTCCCCCTGTGCCCATTATCTTCGAGGCTCTTCCCCACTTTATCCTCTATAAGTTTCGGTTTCTTTGGTTTTATGTGGAGTTCCTTGATCCACTTAGACTTGAGCTTTGTACAAGGAGATAGTTATTCAGCTTCTAATAATGAAAATATGGTAGCATTTTCTCTCTATATGATTACATCCTCACCGAGGGACATTCATTTAATTGTGTGCTTTCTGTTTGTTTTATAAATAGAAGGAGGAGGATATCCTTTAAAATGTAAATGAATAAAATAATTAAAATATATATTTTTATCATGAGAGTGAAGTTTCATCCTATTTGTCCTTAAACTTTTTGTTATAATGTTTAATCTTATCAAAGGTGTTTTCTATATTTATTGAGATGATAATGTGAGCTGTTTCCATCTTTTCCTGGGGGGGGTGGTGGTGGAGGTGATGGTGGTGGTGGAGGTGATGGTGGTGGTGGAGGTGATGGTGGTGGTGATGGTGATGGTGAGGGTGAGGGTGATGATTTTGATGATGATGGTGACAATGACGACAACACATTGACCCAACCTTGTATTTCTGAGCTAAATCTGCTCTGTGAAGGAACACAGCGTTTTCTTCATGTCCCTACATTTAGTTTCCTAGTATTGGCTTTTATCAGTTTTAACGTTAAGTGTAGTGTTAATTCTTTCTTAAAATTAAAACATTTTTCAGAAACCGTCTGATCCTGCGCTTTCTTTGAGGACAGTGTTTACCATGTCCACCACTGGCTGATTCATTCAGTACAACTCTGTGTAGAATTTTTATTTCCCCACCAGTCAAATTCAATAGTTTGCTCCTTTCTGAGGATTTATACATGTCATTTTTATCATCTCATTTGTTAGTTTATGATTGCTTATGATGTTCATTTTTAATTTTCTCCCAGAAAGATTAGTTGTAACCTAAACCTTTTTTTAAAAATTAATCTTAAAATTATTTTAATTTCAGTAAAAGAGTGGGACCATTGTTTTCTGATTGTTTTTATAGTTTCATGAGATAATTTCTATGTCTTTCTGTCCTGGTTTTATACAAGTTCCATGTATTATTGAAAATAAAGAAATTATGTTTAAGAATATTTCAGCTTACAATCCCCAATTTTTTGAATTTCCTGCATTCTCTCTAGACTAGAAGCATTGAGTAGGTTGGCTGTGTATTTAATAGCTTATTGATTTCTTAATATTCTAATATGCTAATGAGAAAAATATATAAACATTGAGCACAATACATGTAACTCATTAATTCTGAAATCACTTATGATTTTTGAGATCTATAAATGCATTTTATAATCATTTGACTTTTCTGTCTCATACGCTGCTCTTTGCATCTTTATTGAATCTTTCTAGTTAACAGAATTAGTGTTCATTTTATTTTTATTCCTTTTCTATTCATCAATATGTTAAATATCAAGACTAATTGTCTCTTCCTGTTGCAATATTTCAATTTTAATTTTCACACGACCAGAAGGTTTAAAATTAACCCATAGCTTTCTCTTCTTTCTAATTAGTACAAAGAAACTTTAAGTGAATTGTAGTGTATTCTATCCCTGTCTAGGTATTTAATTTACAAGTTTAAGTCAATATTACTATAACGGTCTCAAGTAAAAATTTATACAATTTAAATGGTAAGTTTTACATTTAATTTACTAAATGTATCTTTCTTCTTAATATTTATTAATTTTGATCTTTTCATTCGTTTTAATTTCATTTTTAGATAATGGAATTGACACGTATTTCTGTAACCAATTGTTTTTTTTATGCCATATCTTTTTGTTCTTTATGAAAATAGTTGTGCTTCATACTTATTCTTAGTTTAGCAGGGTATGAAATTCTAGGTTGAGGATTATGCTCTCTTGACCAATATTCTTTTGATTTGAAGTTTTGGAAAAAAAATCTGTTTTTAGTTTAATTTTTTAAATGTGTCTAATTCAAATTAAGGTACCTATTCTTTTGATTGTGTTCTCTGTCTTTAAGTTTTTGTCAGTTTGTTAGATTGTATCTAGAATTATCTAGACCAGTTCCCTGAAGCAGATTTGGGGGTACATATTTGTATGGTGGTAGTCTGTTATCTTTCATTTATTTTACAGATATCCCCTGGGGAGTAAGGAAAAGAATAGGGTGCAAACTAAAGAAATCTGTGACTCCCAATTAGGCTTCAGAGAGGGTAGTTCATTTATTAATGTTTATGAATTTTATTCAATACATTTTGGTAATGATACTCCCCTTCCCCAACTCTTTCCAGAGCCTCCTTACCAACCCAACTTCAAATTCTATATCTAAAACGAAAATAAAAACCCCAAAACAAACAAAAATTACAATCAAACAAACAATACCCCCAAATACACACAAACAAACAAAAGACAAAAAAAATTGCCAAACCAAAACAACAATGAGACAAAAAGCCCACCCAAACCCATGGATTCTGTTTTATGTTAGCCTACCATTCCTGGGTAAGTCTATCATTGATGATAGACTTGTTGAGACTCCATTGACGAAATCTGACTCTTCCCCTTGCCAATAGGTGTTGATTGCAGTTAGCTTCTTGGCTAGGGATGGGAGTTCATTTCCACTTTCTCCAGAGAGGGTTTAGTGTCAACCTCACAGGATAATGTTCGCCTTGGCTGGAATAAGTGACTCATTGGCCAATCAGAGATAAGGGCAGAGATGAAACTATCCATGCCTAAGCTGCTGGTGGGTTAAGGACTGGGCGTCCATGGACAGATGGTGAGCTTCTAGGTACCTAGTTCTTTATGGACAAAGGCCATTAGGTGTCTCACTGAAGCACAGAGCAAGTTTTGCAATCTGAAGTGAAGCCATACATGGAGGCTACTATGGGGGATGAGGCTGGGAAGAAGGGAAGGAAGTGGGAGTAGATGATCACAATGTTCAGAGTTATTTTGATTGGCTCAGAGTGTACACTCCCTGAAATCATGTACCCATCATGTTTTAAAATGGCTTTACTTGTACCTGCTCTGCCTTTATACCATCCAGAGATTTAACGTTAATCATTTCTTCGTTTTCTCTTCCATCCTGGGGATCAAACATAGGGACTTGTCCACGTCAGACAAGTACTTGGCGACCAAGCCCCATTCCACGTCTGTTGTTACTTCTGTCTAATTTGCTTTTTAGTGTCTGAGTTTTTTCCTGTTTTCTTTTCCTTCCACTAAAACTTTGAACAAAATTATTTTGATATATCTTAACTTTCTCGTAATCTCTAATTTAGACATATTCATTTACTAATGTAGGCATGTTTCCAAAATGTTTAAAATCTATTTTATTTTTATTTTATGTGTTTGCGTGTTTTTCTGGCATGTAGGTCAGTGTCCTGTGTGCATGCCTGGTGCCCACAGAGGCAAGAAGAGGGCACTAGGTCCCCTGGATATGGTGTTACAGATGGTTGTTGGCTGTCATGTTGGTCCTGGGAACTGAACCCATGTCCTATGAAGAATAGCCAGTGCTCTCACCACAGAGCCATCTCTCCAGAAATTCCCATATATGCTTTTAAAAATTTTTGATAGTGAAGTCATCAACTGTAAGATTATATGTGGGAGCAGGGGAGAAGGAGAAGGAGGAGCATGGAGACAGAGAGGGCAATCTTCTCATAGATGATCCCTGGGCTCAGTGTGTGTCTGTCTGTGTGTGTGTGTGTGTGTGTGTGTGTTTGTGTGTCTGTCTGTCTGTCTATCTGTCTGTCTCTATGTGTGTGTGCCTTTCTCTCTGTGTGTCTGTGTGTGCATGTCTGTGTCTATCTGTCTCTCTGTATGTATGCATGTCTATGTGTCTGTCTGTCTGTCTGTCTCTGTCTGCCTGTCTCTTCTATGCAGATATGCTTCCTTTGCACAGATCTCTGTACAAGGGTGAGGTTTCTGGTTGGTTCCCAGGTGGATGGATGTTTAATTGTAGTATCTCTTGTCGGCTCCAGCTCCCGTGATTCTGCCTCCTGTGTTCTCACCTCTGCCTTCCCACTCCACCTGGCCCAGGGTGGTTTCTCTTCCTGTGATTATCAGTCTTCTGGCAGTTTAAAGGTGATTTTCTAACGCACTCCTACTGGACTTCTAATCCATTTTCACTTCTCGTATCTGAGACTCACTCTTTCTTTCTCTGAATAGAACTATCCGTTTCCCCACCATTCCCCTGTGAGAGGATAAAGGAACTGGACCAACAGCTTAGTCAGTGCAGCATGCAGTGAGAACAGATTATTCTGCAAGGAAGCGAGAGTGAAAATTCATCTGTGTGTTCTCGAAAACACAGTAGAGTTGTGCATGTGCATGTCTGAGTGTGCACACATGAGCACAGGAGCATGACTTATCTTTTATTATTTGAGAATTTCTTACATTTTTATCACATTAATTCTCTTCCTCAACTCTACCAGATCAGTCGCCTTCCTTATAAATTCTTCTCCTCTTCTCCTCCTCCTCTTCTCCTCCTCCTCTCCCTTCTTCCTCATTTTCCTCCTCTGTCCCCTGTCCTCCTGCTGCTCCTATCCCCTTCTCATCCTCCTCTTCTTTACCCATCAGATAGTTTTGTGCCCATATTCTTTTGAATGTGTCACCTTCCACTGCACTGTGGTTGACCTACCAGGGGCTATGCCATTTAGGTAGCTCTCCTTCCCTTAGCAGCTGTCACTTGCCAGTGCCTCCTTTCCTGGGCTGGGGTGTTGTAGTGCCCGCCTGCCCTCTGTGTTGGGCTTTGTCAGCCTCAAGCTTGTGCAGAGCTTCTGCCCTAGGTGCAGGCAGCTTCTCTGCTATGCCCAGAAAGCACTGTTCCCTTGGAGTCACCCACATCTGGCTTTTTATTTTAAAAATATTATTCTTGGGGCTGGGGAAATGGCTCAGAAATTAAAAGCAGTGGCTGCTCTTCCAGAGGACCCAGTGTTGAATTCCCAGCGCCTGTGCAATGGCTTGCAACTCCAGCCCCAGGAGATCTGGTGCCCCTTTCTGTCTCTCCAGGTACTGCATCTATGTGCTGCATAGACATATTTGCAGGTAAAAACAGCCATACATATAATATAAAAAAAATTTGGTAATTGCATATAGACATACAATAAATATTATATCCTCTCATCCAATTACCCCACTTGCCACAACAACTCCTACCCTTCCCAACTTAGAGTTAATTTAATTTTTAAAATAATTCACTGAGTCCACTTCATGTATATGTGCACAGGTATGGGCTGCGCACTGGAGTATGGGCAGCTTACCAGCAGTCTCCTGCACACAGCATTCCCCAGATATACTTCCCAGTTACAGGTAGAATCCTGTAACTCCTCTCCCATCTCTGCTGAAGGGTTAGTTGACTTGATCTTCTGCAAGCCTTGTGCGCGTGAACACAGATGCTGTGAGTTCATGATTGCACTACCCATGTCAGATCCAGCAGACATTATTTCATAGCATTTCTTCCTGCCATTGGGTTATAGATTAAACAATGTGCCCAGGGCTGGGTAAGAAGGGAGTTCATCCCACTCCATTGCCTGCAGCCTGGTCTTTCTTGGACTGATGGTCACATCGTGTTTCTCATAAGTAAGCATGCACAAATGTTACCGACAAGTTATCCTAAAGGGTTATATGTGTATGGATACTTGTATTTTCCGAAATGGTGATTATAACGATCTGAAAATCCCAGTGATTTGGGGAACCTGTGTAAGAATAAGAACGGATTTTCATGAGCAGTTGGGTCATTGGATCTGAACAGACAGGAGTATTCTGCTAAACGCATAAACCACTATTGTACCTGTGTTTTTATGTTTCTTACACCATGTGGCCCTTGATTAACTTAACTGGAAATACCATCAACATTGACTGACCAAATTTAAGCCCCGGATATTGGTGATAATTAATCAGTTACATGAGAATTCTGGACCCTGGACTGTATGATCTTACTTTATACTTGCATATGTGTGTATTTAGATATCACTGCTCATTTTTAAAGAAGAGACTCAGTTAAATCATAAGTCTGCTAAAGATCAAAAGAGGTGCAATAATCAGTGTGGGCCCAAGCCATGTGTCCGCACTGGCTCCTAATGAGGAAGTCAGAAAAGTGGGCAGCCATTCTAACAACCAGGAGAAAGTTTCAGGTAAATTTCTCCTTATGAATCTGAAAGTGCTTTATCGTAGGAGATTAGGACTTGGTCAAGTACCAGAAAGCCCAGAAGTGTAGGTTCTGAGAAAAACTCAGTCTATTTCACAGAGCAATCGTCAAAAACTGGCCCCACCTGCAGGGAGCCACACCCGGGATGTGCCGAGCCTTGACCCATCTGGAACTGTGGTCAACTGTGGATGACAATTTTTAGATGTGATTCATAGGAAGGAGTGCATCCACATCCATGACTTCATCATCTTAGTCTTTCCAGAAAACTGGCTGCCCACCCTGCTTCTTGATACCAGGGGTGTATACTGACTGACACTACAGGAGCCAACCTCCAGGTTTGTCAAAGTATCCTGTGAAAATGGTGAAATGGTTAGCTTTACCCTTCGTTCATCTCTTTCAAGTATTTCATGAACATATTTGGTATTGACAAACAAATCCTCAGTTATCTCCTGGACCCTAGCTGCAAAGGAATATAGCAAATGTGATATTTTACGAACTTCACAACTTCTGTCGTCCAGGCAGTAGGTGAAGTTGAATGAAGGTGGAGCAGACGCTGCCGTATTCACGTCACAGGGTCAATGATGAAAAGGCTCACAAGAGGTATTCCTCTCAGGTATCAGAATTAGAAAAACAAACCCGTCAGAGACAATAAGCAAACATCCCTGAGAATAGACTAGGGGGAAAAAAAAAAGACTTTCCCTGAGAATTTTCTTGGAAACCTTCAAATCTCCACCGCTGACGTGGGACTCATTTGACCAGAGCCATATTAGAAATGAATCCTGCAAATCATGTGATCCCCTATGATCTATGGGACACTTTCTGGTTGGAACCAACGGAAGTGAAACTTTATTCATACCAGGTCATAATTCTAATTAAAACGGAAGTACAGGAAACATACAAAACCAAATTCCAGTCGGTACTATTTATAGTACTACGAGTAAGTCTACATAAGATACCGCACATACAAAATTCAAAATATCCACTAGACACCAGTAACCAGAACGGTTCCTTTTCTCGAGGAATTGTACCATCAACTTCTTATTCTTTCCCCCATGTTGTTTGTCATTAGTCTAAGCACATTCTTCAGGAGGTAACTGAATCCTTTCAGGTATTTTCACGGACCAAGATAGTTTGGATAGCCGTGTCCAGTTTGCTGCCTCTCATTAGAGTTGGTCTTCATTTTTCTGCATCCCAGGCACATGGTCACCGCCTGTGTTCCTGTCTGTGGCTTCTGCTGTGGAATTACCATCTCACGTTTATGGGAGGAAACATGATAGTAAAGGCAGGAAGGAACAGTTTATGAATAAGCAATCTACAGAAACTTTGAGCTGACAAGATCTGAGTGGCCGAGAGAGGGAGGGGGCGTGGGGGAGGGGAGGGAACGTACCAAAGATTTCTTTCCCTCCAGCCCCCTCCCCCATTGTATTATGTGGCTTCTTGAAAGTTGCATAATATAAATCATTTTACCACGAGAAGACCGGGTTTTAGTCTTGCAAACCCAGATTTATTTCATTCTTTTCTTTCTTTCCTGGAGATCTGCACCAATTCTGGCCAAGAGAGTATCTTATGTCACCAAATGCAACAAACGGATTGCGGAGCGTCCAGGGCAGTATCCACAATGTTGGCAGACACAGGCTTCCTGTCCCCTGCCAACCACCATCAGCATTATTTCTGGGTGGATCTGGGTTTGAACGGTGCAGAGTTTCCATTACATCGTCCTAATTGTCAAACGGGGGAAGGGGGGTTGTTGCTATAATTTTGGAAAACCGATCTCTGGTTGTATCCGTTGCCATAACATCCAACTGAAGTCCTCCTTCTCCACGTTGGTTTGGCCTCAGTGTAGCCTGGTAGCAAGGAGGCCCCAGGAAGACAGAGCTATCTGCCGCCCGCAGTATGAATGGAGCAGTTCACATTGCTGTGCGCGGATACAGAGGTTAAACCCAAACACGTGCAAAAGTCATGCTGGAAGCACTTCGGAACAGCTGGGCCAGATGAATGACTCGATTGGATGCCACGAGGAACAAATTAAACAACTGACTAGAGACCGGGCCGCTCCTGTGACAGACACTTTAATCAGGAAGTCAAAAGCTGATTGACAAGATGAAAAGCTAGATGACATGAGAAATGGAAGCAGAAGGAACAACACAAGAAAAGGGCACCCCGGGTCAGCTCGCTGACAAAAGTAATCAAGGACGACAGCCCATAATCCAATCTCCGAGCGTTTGGCATGGTGTTAGTTATGAGAGCCTGCAGCCAAGAGGAAAGAAAACTATTATTAAGCAAAGAAATTATCTGGCTTTCTAGAACTTACTATTACATGTTCACTGCAGGATTTCGTTTTCCCTATTTTTTTTTTTTTGAAACAGGCATTAATAGCTTTTGTTGAGTTTCACAAGACCGATTAAAAACTGTGTCCGTATCTAGATGTGAATCCCTAGGAATACAATGTGATACTGTTTTTGATTCACAGTTAAAATAGGTAATGCGGACACTGATTGCCTCAGATTGCAAAACACAGGACCTTTCTGTGTCCTGCTCTTCAAGGCGGAGGAAGACCGAGAGGAGGCCCACTGGATTCCACCGGATTCCGCTGCTGGCGGATCAGGTTGGGCTTCACGACCAATAGAAGTTCACCAGAGATACGTGGGTTATTTTCCTTGTACCTTACCCTCTTCCTTGCAGTGCAGTCAGTGTATTTGTAGCTGAAGTGTCTGAAAAGCAACACAGTAATGCTAAGCTTAAAAAAAAATAGACATAGAAGTTGGTCATTTGTGGAACAAACATGAGAGTTGATGCCACACGGCTGAGGCAGAAATTGTACTTTTCCTCCAATAGTGGATCATTTACCAGATGAAGGCCCAGAAAAATGAGCACCTTGGCAGAGGGTTTAGACACTGACTTCACGCCTTTTCAACAAACTCATATGCCCCTGCGGAAAAATAAAAAAAGCTTACGGGAAATATCTAAAGACCAGTTGACACTGCCTCCGCGGGAGTCCTGTATGGAAGCTAAACCCACGTCTCGGGAGAGAAGAAAAGAGGTTTGAATTCATTGTCTTAGTCTACTGGTTTTCCAACTGTGTTTCAAATCTCTGGGGGGTTTGAAAGAAGACTGTGGTCACGGAGGACATGTTTCATTTGTATCTGCTCCATTACCTTCAAGTCCTAAAGGTATTGGAGTTCTGGGGCATTAAAAACATTGTCAAAAGGTTTCCTGGCCTCAAAAGTGTGTAAAAAAAAAAAAAACCCCAACCCTTTAATGATAATACTCTTAGGTTAGTATGCTACTGTTTGTCTGAACATATTCAGCCAAAGGGGGCAGGGGATGTAGGGGGAGCTGACACACTTACTTAGATAAGTACCTTGTGGAAAGCCAAACTGGAAATGTATATACCCTATAGAGTTTTAAGTCATTGCTAATTTTTTTTTTTATTTTTCATGATTTTCTTAGGAGTCCCAGTGCAAATCTGTTAGCCTAAATCTCACTTCTGCCATTTAATAAAACTGACTTGGGTCACTACTCTGCAGAGGGACACCTTCTTCTTGTCCCTGTCTTGGTGGACATATGTCGATGCTCTATACCACCAGGTTAGTCACCGACAAGGCTTCTCGTTATGCTCTGAGCACAAAGATGACCCTGTAAAACATCTTAAAGGAAGGCATGGGAATCCCAGCAGACCCTCAGCTCCTAGAACCACATGACATCCAATGCAGATGAATAAAAGATGTGTCCCCCGGGTGTCTATTCGGGCAACACGCACTGCTTGAAGGTTTGACCCGCCATTCTTCCTCCTTGGCTGTAAAAAGGAGCAGCTTACATCAACCTAGGATATCCTCGGCTGACCTTGCTGTGTGGGCCTGCTTTTCCTTAGATCCACTAACTGTGATCCTGTGTCACTCCCCCTGGTAACCCTCGAGGCTCCGTGTCTCTGTACTCTCTCTCAGCCCCTTTCCCTTAATTCTGCTGGTTCACTCTCCAGCCTATAGTCTTTCTTCTTCCTGATGTTGTGGAACTAGGCTCTGCTGTCTTATGAGACAGTCTTCCGGCTGTCTCAAGGGCTGGGGAGAGGGTGCGATGCATGTAGGTGGCGAGGTAGAAGGATGTGACAGATGGAGGCGGTTGCACCAGCCATGGCGGTATTTTGTCATTACTAATTTGACATTTTCTCCAAATATCGGCTGATGAGAGAGGATTTAATTTTTAAAATAGTGCAGGAAGCACGAAACATTCAGGGGAGAGAAAATGCGTGTGCACGCGTGCACACACACATGCACACACACACATACACAGACACATACACATGCACACATACACACACACACACACACATACACAGACACACACATGCGCACACACATACACAGACACATACACATGCACACATACACACACACATACACAGACACATACTCATGCACACATACACACACACACACATACACAGACACACACATGCGCACACACATACACAGACACATACACATGCACACACAGACACACACAGACACACACATGCACACACACACATACACAGACACATATACATATACACACACACACATACACAGACACATACACATGCACACACACACAGACACACAATATGTGCATTGTGACATAGAATACAGTGTCAGACCTGACTATTTAGTTTATTTGACCTGGGGTATGTGATTCGGAGGGTGTATGTGGAAAGTGTGTTGGATAACGGTGGCTGTGCTGACATCTTTGATCCTCCCTTGCTGCTCATCTCTACAATCTGCCAGAAATAAAGATGTATCGTTTTCCTTTTTATAAAACATACTTGGATTTTCATTTCTATCTCTTTTCTACCAACACAGCCCCAGCCCCAGCCCCAGATTTTATGTGATGTACCATGGAAGGACTGGAGCAGAAGCGCAGGGTATGGAGGGACTGTGGCACCTTCTGGACCATGCATTTAAAAATAAAAACAACACATCATTTGAAAGGAACATGGGTGTGAAACCCTGACAAGGTTTTTTTTTTTTTTCATTTCATGACTATTTCAATGCCCCTTTAAAAAACTTATCAAATATAAAATGTCAAACTTTTGTTCAATGCCTGAATTTTCCAGTGCCATAAACACACATTCATGAGTTAATTGGGTAAGCTGTTACTGTATGGTATTATAGTAATATACATCACAACTCAGTAATTATATTTATGTATATGTACATAATAGAAGAATTATCTACATATCTGTAGCTGTCATCTATGTATCATTTGTTACCTATCATGTATCATCTTTCTAACATCTTTGTATTTACACATCTAACACCTATCATTTATTTATCTATCTAATCTATATATTTATGTGTCTACCATCTAATTTATCACCTTTTCAGCATCTGTATATACTTATCTATCTTCCCCCTCCCTCCCTCCCTCTTTCCCTTACTCCTCCTCCTCTTTCTTCTTCTTCTTCTTCTTCTTCTTCTTCTTCTTCTTCTTCTTCTTCTTCTTCTTCTTCTTCTTCTTCTTCTTCTTCTTCTTCTTCTTCTTCTTCTTCTTCTTCTTCTCTCTTTCTCTCCCTCACTCTCTCTCCCTCTCTCTCTCTCTCTGCTTTCCTGTCATTTATTTCACTCTTGACCTACCTATCTATAATGAAGCGGTTACACATAGCTGGCAAATTATAAAGATTAATGTCAAGGGAGGATCAAAAAATAAGACAGCTGGGAATGATGGTATATGCCCTTAATTCTAGCACCTGGAAAGGAAAGGCAGGTGAATCTCAGTGAGTTCCGGGCCAGACAAGGCTACATTGTGAGACAAGTCTCAAAAACTCAAACAAATAAACAAAAACAAGGTAGATAACAACTAAGGAAGATACCCAGATTGACCTTTGAGTTACACACACACACACACACACACACACACACACACACACACACACACACAAGAAAACACATGCTTGAACACCTGAACATGCACTTAACCACTCATGTCCCACACCCTTTTACTGGATCCCAGTGGTGACATGTCAGTGGGGCGCTATTTAAACTTCCCAACCCAGTGACCACCCATCATGAGTTGGCATATAAAACCAACATGGAGACATCACACAGACATCCTACAGGAAATAAGGTGGCATTGTTTACTTGATGAGGTTTGGGTATGCATGTTTCAGCCCACAGACAGTTAATCAAAGTGAGACTGAGCCAGGGAAGTGAGCTATAGGGATGATGGTCCAAAACTCCAGTTGTGGAGAGTTATTCAGTTGGTACATATTCAGAGAAGCAGAGATGGGAGGCAACAGAAGATCAAGAAGTCCCTGTCAGAGGTAGCAGAAGGGCCACTCCATGAACATTGACTGGCTCTTTATACCTGTGTGGAATGGTGTTCAGGAAGAGAGAGAGAGAGACAGAGAGAGAGAGAGAGAGAGAGAGAGAGAGAGAGAGAGAGAGAGAGAGAGAGAGAGAGAGATCAGCAAAAGGAAGGACTTTGCAGTTTGCAAGAAGAATTAAGAGAAGATATAGATGGTCTAGTATACTGGGATGGAAAAGATAAAAAACATTCAGAGTAGGCAAAATAAAGTGTCACCCCAGGGGAAAGGGGGAAAAGGATGTGGCTAAGAGCCTCCCCTAAGGTCTGAGGGTCCACAAAGCCTCAGAGGCTGTGATCACCAACAGTGACTGAGATGGCAACAGACCCCTGATGACTGAAATAAACAGGACCGCCCCATTACATGAGGATTTGATATGAACGTTCCAGAGAAAAATAATATGTAAACATACACTCGATGAATGCTAGCAAGCATGGACAGGGCATGGTAGTCCCTTAGCTTCTCAACTACTCAACCCCTCTAGAACTACTGATGGTAGCCACAGTGCAGAGGCAAAGGCCAAAAGGCAGTTCAGTGACATCAGCCAAAGAGGAGCCAGTGACCCAGGTTTCCTTTCCAGTTGCTGTGACAAAAATGCCCTGACAAAAAGAACTTAGCACCAACAGGCTGTGAGTCCACCATAGCAGGGAAGTTACAAGCAGCAAGAGCCGAAGCAACCAGTGACCCCACATGTGAGAGCAGAGAGAATGGTTGAGGGCTTGCCTACTGTGCCACCCACTTTCTCAAAGCCTATACAGTCCAGCCCCAGCCCCAGGGGATGACACCACCCACTTTCAAGCTTGGTCTTCTAACATCGATCACTATCATCAAGTCAGTCTCTCCCAGACACACCCACAGGACAGTCTGACCTAGAAACCCCCCTCATTGAGACTCTCTTCCCAGGTGACTGTGTACTGTGTCAAGTTCACAATAGCTATCACCTTGCTTTTCCTACTGAGAATCGAAGACCAATCTTCAGTTAGTAAGACCAACCTGAACTAAAGCTTGACCACAGGGTCTACCTCATAGGACAAACTTGCTCTACAAGCTTTATTACTGTTATTACTTTAAAAATTGGCGCAGAAATACATGATCAAAAGCAAATTCTAGGCTCAGGGTCATGGCCCAGTGAGCTAGAATGCTTCTTTTGTGAGCATGAAGGCCTGAGTTCCAATCTCTCCCATCGTGTGAAAAGGCAAAGCCGAGCCTGACATGCCTGCAGCCCCAGCATTGAGGAGTAGAGGCAGGCAGATACTGAGAACCTACTGGCCAGACAGTGTAGTTGAAATGCTAAGGCTGAGGTTTTGTGAAAGACCTTGTCTCAAGGCAGCAGGCAATAGAGGAAGACAACAAACATCTTCTGTCTTTTACTGGCCACACACAGGCACACACATCTGTACTGCCTCACACACAACATACACTTGCACAAAGACACAGAAAAGCAACTTCACACATAGAAGCATGGTTTATTTTTGGAAATGGGCCAATAATACAACCACCCCGTAGTATTTCTAAACCCCAAATAAGACTTTATGTGTGAAAGAAGAGCTAGAGGAGGGGTGTGTGATCCTAGATGGGCCTTAGGATTTCAACAGTGAAGGAATTTAGAGCCAATTATTAAGTTTTACCAGCAAAATGTGTGGCTGTTCACAGTAAATAATATAAGAGCTGAAAGTAGCCTTACATTTATTCAATTGTCAAAGTTTGTTTTTCAAAGACATTAAAGATGATGGATTTCCAGGTGTTCCTGGGTTTCAGAATTATGGGCAGAGCTGTGGAGTAGGCTGTCAGGGTGCAGAGAGTTGGCCATTGGCATGCTTATGATCTCAGTGGTACTCTGCTGGCCCGCGCAGCTGCAGAACTGTGTCCAGTTTTACAAGTTGACAGAAGTAAACCACACACTCTGTTTTCCATACTATGGTCCATTTCCCTGGCTTGGTGTTGGTTCAGCTGGGGTAGAAGGCTCAGCTCACCGTTGAACACATGCATAACCCTTGGTTTGCTGAACGGTGCCAGCAGGCTGAGAATACAGTCTTGGGTGCAAAGGACCCTCGACCTTGATTCTCTTCCAGGATTCCCATCTTCTCCTTTCCCATACTCAAATCCTCACCAGACTCAAGGATGCCATTGGCTTAAGGTTGCCACCTGATAGATTAGATGATGCCAAAGACACTGCTACTACCTCCTGGACATGTCATTTCTGACTGTTGCTTACAGGATGCTACTACTACCATTCTGAGCTTGTCTTTAAATGTGGCCTCTGCAGGTGACTCTGAGCAGATTTGGAGATGACTGGTGTACTGATGTTCATTTCCTCTTAAGTGTTTTAGCAACCTTCCTTTTACTTCTGCCTCTGCCTTGCTCTGTCTTTATGCCCTTCTGTCTATCTACCTCTGTCTCTCCCTTTGTCTTTCTTCTCCCCTCCCCTCCTTTCCTCTCCCCTTCCCTCCCTTCCCCTCCTCTCTTCTCCCTATCCATCTCTGTGCCTATCTCTCTTTTTTATGCATATTTTATCTTTGGCTCTTCATGTTTTTGTCTCTGTCTGTGTGTGTGTGTGTATTATATATATATATATATATAATATAAACATATATATAACAGATATATACATAACATATATATACATATACATATATATGTATATATATACATATACATATATATATGTATATATATAATATGAACAGGTGTATATCTGTGAAACAAAATGGTCAGACATTTCCAAGGCTGCCTATCTTGCTGTCTCCTGAGTTTATCATCTTCTCTGTAGAAACACAAATTCTCCAGGAAATAAGTCAGATGGCAGTCACTCATTACATTTAGCATAATGGTGACTCTCCTTCTTTCTAAGTTCCTACCTGTATCTACTTCCCTGAAGTCTCACACAGAAGTCTAGACAAGGGTGGACCAGTGAACCAGCGGAATTCCACATGTTCAAAATCATATTCTTGTCTCAATCAGGATTTGATGACAGCCAGTTAGACCGTAGATATGATGTATATTTACAGGTTCCTTAACCCTTGGGAAGTTTTCAGAATATGCTCTAACCCTCAAGGACTTCACCTGCTTAGCTGAAAGTAGTCATGTCTGAACTGTAGCCTGATGCTCAAGCCTGCTCTCTGTGTTAGTTTGATTTCTCTTCCTAAAACAGCCTGTTAGAGATTGAGTAATTATGAAGAACTGAAACTATGGAGGCTGAGTGACATGGGGATGTAGCATGGGTACCAGCAAAGGGTTCTCTGTGTGTCATGACATGCCAAGCATCACATGACAAGGAAATGTGTGTACACATGGAAATGGGGCTAGACTTGTTTTGTTAGGGATATGATGCCATGACAACTTCTTCACTCTTGTCATAATAGCCTTAATGTATCCACAAGACCAGCCCGCTGTGGTAGGGCCCACAACTTTTAAAAGCTTTGCCCTTATTGCTCTTGCAATGGTAATTACATTTCAAGGTGAGCTTGGAGAAACCTCTTGCATTATACTTGCATGAGTGTTTGGTCAAGAAATGGTATTTTATCAGTTGTTATTCCATCATGAAATGTCATTAGCGTCTCTTCTCTCTCCAGAAAAACAATGCTTAGAAACAACATATGAGCAAGCTGTCACAACCTTTTGTTTGTGTCCATGGCTACCCTGTCAGTGATTGTGATTTCATAGATATTCATCTTGGATCTATAAGTTTAAACCATATTAAGAGGCATTTGTACATGCCTAGTTTACTGCCTCTCTAGTAGATTTTGTTTATGCTAGTATGCTAACCGTGATAGAACTAAGAACAAAATCTGAAAAGTTCACTGAACAAGACCGGGAAGAAATCTTTTGTGTTGGGTAAAGAAACTTGTAAAGAAACCAATGTCATTTATGTCATATATTGCAGGTGCCCTTTGTCTAAAACTTTCTGGAAATATCAACCATTTATATGAGAATTTGATTTGCAACCAACTGTATGGTGTAAGACCCTTAAAATTAGTCCCAAACATAAAAACTACAAAGACACCTATGTATTAAATATCGACTGTTTTCCCCTGGAAATGGCTAGCACCATTGTCTGTCATAATTTCAAGTAACTCAAGACTTTTCAGTTGAGTCTTGTTCAAGTCTTCACTATAACTATAGCTGTACCCAGGCATGCAAATGCTGAAGCACTCACGCGCTAGTCTCCACATTGGCCGTTCTAACAGAGTGACTGTCTAATCACTTAATTATACATGAAACTATCAGTAATGAGGGTCAAAGCATTTGATCTCTCTTCTCTGGTGTTCAAGAAGTGACAAAAAGTCATAGGAAAGGTTAGATTTCTTTCTGATGGTTACGTATGGCATTCAAACAGCGTTAGACGACAGACCAACAGGAAAACAATAACAAACACACACAGTTTATAGCCCATAGGGGATGCTGTAATTAAGCTTGTGGATAGTAGTTTTTTGACTGACACATTTCCTGAAAGCCAGTGTGCCTTTAATATACATTGCACATGGAATTTATGTTTTTAATCTATCTACATATCTATTCATCTTTCATCCTTTTTCCCATCTGCTCACGTGCTTGCACACACACACACACACACACACACACACACACACACACACACACACACACACACACACAGTTAAAATGTGTAGTGGTGTATTGACCGCCATTTAGACTCTTTATCTATGCCTAGTCTCTGATAGAGAATTAAATATTTTTATTAGTTCTCTGAGAATCTCTAAGATGTGTTTTTATCATATTCATCCCAATACCTTCCCTAAACTCCTCCTAGATCTGGCCCTGTCTCCCTGCCCTGTAACTACATGTCCCTTTTCTGTTATGTTAATATCTCTTAGATTCTCACTGTGTTGCCTGTATGCTTATGTGTGTAGGGCCATCCACTGGGTCATTCCTGGACTACCTAGGGTCCTTGGATAAAACCAGATGTCCTTCTTGAGCATCACCACCTGCCTCTAGATCCTTGGTCAGGGGAGCTAGAGGTGGGGGGCTCAGGAACCCCTTGCCAATTCATGCAAGAATGTTGAGTGACTTGATCTCCTTCAGGGGATGTGCAGTGATCACAGCTGTTGTGAGTTTGTGAGTTTGTGAGTATAGTGAGTGAGTATAGTTTGTGAGTATAGTGAGTATAGTGAGTGCTCCAGCTATGCCCAGAGACACTGTTTAACTCCATGTCGTGCCAACCTCTGGATCTTACAGTGTCGCTTCCCCTTCTTTTGCAATGGTCCTTGAACCATGAACAGGACAGTGAAGTAGGTATCCCATTTGTGGCTGAGTGCTCTCTGCTATGTGGTCTTTTTAAGCAGAGTGAATTTAAGGAAGACAAACTTTTCTTCCCTTCAGCTGTAATATACAGAATCACCACCATAAGCCATTCAATGCCTAGAAGCCAAACTTCCTAGGGAGGAGACATCTTTTTTATGTACTGCTGTTACATGTTGTTGACAAGCAACTTTCTTTTCCAGGTATTTTGAGCATTTTCTAGTTGTATATTTTTTCTCCTTGGCTAGGCCAGCACACTCCACTTTGCATGGCATATACCTAAAGCCTAGGTGAATTAATTAGTTCTGAAAGCAAATATGAATTCTAATTTTGGATCTATGGATGAGGTGGATTCTAAGAAACTGTGAAGGCCTGTGTCCTAACTTGCGCTATTAACAGGCTGCCTGCCAGCCCAGGTTCAAATGCAACAGCCCTTTGGAGAAACTTAGTTTGAACACCCTGTTTATTCTGTAAAGGTCTTTCAGAAGCCTTAAAAACTGCAGAGATGCCCCGCGATTTCCCCGGAGACATGTCTTCATTAGCATTTCAATAATTCAGACTTCTCCTTGATCCTTTGAGATTCTTTAATCTTCAGCATTGAAACACCTAAGACATATACCACGGGATTGTGGAACTTGGTGCTGGCTGTGGTATTTCTTTTGCACGGAGCAGATCTGATCTGATCTAAGACTGGGGACCTTTTCCTGACAATCATGACTACTAATTTGCTGTAAAACGTATCAATTAAGGCCAGATATATATAAGAAGTAACTTTGTGTCCCGTTCCTGCAGGGAATAGAAAATAGTTAATTACATGTCTTCAGTAAAACAAATAAGTAAATAAATTTGAATATTTTGGAAGTAGTAAATGCTCATTATAAATCAATAAAAATTTAAAGCAACATCATAACTTGGAGATAGTATTAACATTTTATGCATTCTTTCTGATATAGATATATATACCTAAACAGAAAAAATAGAAATAAGTTTAAAGTTAGATTAAGAAGAAAGGATATGCAGATAGTATATTTTTTTTTTTTTGGTGTCTTTTCTCATCTGCTCTGTAAGCTGAGACTTCTTTTTTCTCTTTCTTTTTTCTTTTATTGGGTATTTATTTCATTTACATTTTCAATGCTATCCCAAAAGTCCCCCACACGCTCCCCCACCCACCCATTCCCACTTCATGGCCATGTCATTCCCCTGTACTTAGGCATATAAAGTTTGCACTACTAATGGGCCTCTATTTCCACTGATGGCCAACTAGACCATTTTCTGATTCATATGCAGCTAGAGACACGAGCTCCGGGGGGTACTGGTTAGTTCATATTGTTGTTCCACCTATTGCAGATCCCTTTAGCTCCTTGGGTACTTTCTCTAGCTCCTCCATTGGGGGCCCTGTGTTCCATCCAATAGCTGTGAGCATCCACTTCTGTGTTTGCTAGGCCCCGGCATAGTCTCACAAGAGACAGCTCTATCTGGGTCCTTTCAGCAAAATCTTGCTAGTGTATGCAATGGTGTCAGCGTTTGGAGGCTGATTATGGGATGGATCCCCACATATGGCAGTCTCTAGATGGTCCATCATTTCGTCACAGCTCCAAACATTGTCTCTGTAACTCCTTCCATGGGTTTTTTGTTCCCAATTCTAAGAAGGGGCAAAGTGTCCACACTTTGGTCTTCGTTCTTCTTGAGTTTCATGTGTTTTGCAAATTGTATCTTATGTCTTGGGTATCCTAAGTTTCTGGGCTAATATCCACTTATCAGTGAGTACATATTGTGCGAGTTCCTTTGTGATTGGGTTACCTCACTCAGGATGATGCCCTCCAATCCATCCATTTGCCTAGGAATTTCATAAATTCATTCTTTTTAATAGCTGAGTAGTACTCCATTGTGTAAATGTACCACATTTTCTGTATCCATTCTTCTGTTGAGGGGCATCTGGGTTCTTTCCAGCTTCTGGCTATTATAAATAAGGCTGCTATGAACATAGTGGAGCATGTGACCTTCTTACTGGTTGGAACATCTTCTGGATATATGCCCAGGAGAAGTATTGCTGGATCCTCTGGTAGTACTATGTCCAGTTTTCTGAAGAACCGCAAGACTGATTTCCAGAGTGCTTGTACAAGCTTGCAATCCCACCAATAGTGGAGGAGTGTTCCTCTTTCTCCACATCCTCGCCAGCATCTGCTGTCACCTGAATTTTTGATCTTAGCCATTCTGACTGGTGTGAGGTGGAATCTCAGGGTTGTTTTGATTTGCATTTCCCTGATGATTAAGGATGTTGAACATTTTTTCAGGTGCTTCTCTGCCATTCGGTATTCCTCAGGTGAGAATTCTTTGTTCAGCTCTGAGCCCCATTTTTTAATGGGGTTATTGGATTTTCTGGAGTCCACCTTCTTGAGTTCTTTATATATAT
Source organism: Mus musculus (assembly GCF_000001635.26). NCBI lineage: Eukaryota > Metazoa > Chordata > Mammalia > Rodentia > Muridae > Mus > Mus musculus. The sequence goes on from NC_000072.6 coordinate 143,583,886, forward strand.
TGGATATTAGTCCCCTATCTGATTTAGGATAGGTAAAGATCCTTTCCCAATCTGTTGGTGGTCTTTTTGTCTTATTGACAGTGTCTTTTGCCTTGCAGAAGCTTTGCAACTTTATGAGGTCCCATTTATCGATTCTCAATCTTACAGTACAAGCCATTGCTGTTCTATTCAGGAATTTTTCCCCTGTGCCCATATCTTCGAGGGTTTTCCCTATTTTCTCCTCTATAAGTTTCAGTGTCTCTGGTTTTATGTGGAGTTCCTTAATCCACTTAGATTTGACCTTAGTACAAGGAGATAGGAATGGATCAATTCTCATTCTTCTACATGATAACCGCCAGTTGTGCCAGCACCATTTGTTGAAAATGCTGTCTTTTTTCCACTCGGTGGTTTTAGTTCCCTTGTCAAAGATCAAGTGACCATAGGTGTGTGGGTTCATCTCTGGGTCTTCAATTCTATTCCATTGGTCTACTTGTCTGTTGCTATACCAGTACCATGCAGTTTTTATCATAATTGCTCTGTAGTACAGATTTAGGTCAGGCATGGTGATTCCACCAGAGGTTCTTTTATCCTTGAGAAGAGTTTTTGCTATCCTAGGTTTTTTGTTATTCTGGATGAATCTGCCGATTGCCCTTTCTAATTCGTTGAAGAATTGAGTTGGAATTTTGATGGGGATTGCATTGAATCTGTAGATTGCTTTTGGCAAGATAACCATTTTTACTATATTGATCCTGCCAATCCACGAGCATGGGAGATCTTTCCATCTTCTGAGATCTTCTTTAATTTCTTTCTTCAGAGACTTGAAGTTCTTATCATACAGATCTTTCACTTCCTTAGTTAGAGTCACACCAAGGTATTTTATATTATTTGTGACTTTTAAGAAGGGTATTGTTTCTATAATTTCTTTCTCAGCCTGTTTATCCTTTGTGTACTGAAAGTCCATTGACTTGTTTGAGTTAATTTTATATCCAGCTACTTCATTGAAGCTGTTTATCAGGCTTAGCAGTTCTCTGGTGAATTTTTAGGGTCACTTATGTATACTATCATATCATCTGCAAAAAGTGATATTTTGACTTCTTCCTTTCCAATTTGTATCCTCTTGATCTCCTTTTGTTGTTGAATTGCTCTGGCTAGGACTTCAAGTACAATGTTGAGTAGGTAGGGAGAGAGTGGGGAGCCTTGTCTAGTCCCTGATTTTAGTGGGAATGCTTCCAGCTTCTTACCATTTACTTTGATGTTGGCTACTGGTTTGCTGTAGATTGCTTTTATCATGTTTAGGTATGGGCCTTGAATTCCTGATCTTTCCAAGACTTTTATCATGAATGGGTGTTGGATTTTGTCAAATGCTTTCTCCGCATCTAATGAGATGATCATGTGGTTTTGTCTTTGAGTTTGTTTATATACTGGATTACGTTGATGGATTTTCATATATTGAACCATCCTTGCATCCCTGGGTTGAAACCTACTTGGTCAGAATGGATGATTGTTTTGATGTGTTCTTGGATTCGGCTAGCAAGAACTTTTTTGAGGATTTTTGCATCCATATTCATAAGGGAAATTGGTCTGAAGTTCTCTATCTTTATTGGGTCTTTTTGTGGTTTAGGTATCACAGTAATTGTGGCTTCATAGAATGAATTGGGTAGAGTACCTTCTGTTTCTATTTTGTGGAATAGTTTGTGAAGAACTGGGATTAGATCTTCTTTGAAGGTCTGATAGTACTCTGCACTAAACCCATGTGGTCCTGGGCTTTTTTTGGTTGGGAGACTATTAATGACTGCTTCTATTTCTTTAGGAGATATAGGACTGTTTAGATCATTAACCTCATCTTGATTTAACCTTGGTACCTGGTATCTGTCTAGAAACTTTTCCATTTCTTCCAGGTTCTCCAGTTTTGTTGAGTATAACATTTTGTAGAAGGATCTGATGATGTTTTGGATTTCTTCAGGATCTGTTGTTATGTCTCCCTTTTCATTTCTGATTTTGTTAATTAGGATGTTGTCCCTGTGCCCTCTAGTGAGTCTGGCTAAGGGTTTATCTATCTTTTTGATTTTCTCAAAGAACCAGCTCCTCATTTGGTTGATTCTTTGAATAGTTCTTATTTCCACTTGGTTGATTTCGCCCCTGAGTTTGATTATTTCCTGCCTTCTACTCCTCTTGGGTGAATTTGCTTCCTTTTGTTCTAGAGCTTTTAGGTGTGTTGTCAAGCTGCTAATGTGTGCTCTCTCTAGTTTCTTTTTGGAGGCACTCAGAGCTATGAGTTTTCCTCTTAGAAATGCTTTCATTGTGTCCCATAAGTACGGGTATGTTGTGGCTTCATTTTCATTAAACTCCAAAAAGTCCTTAATTTCTTTCTTTATTCCTTCCTTGACCAAGGTATCATTGAGAAGAGTGTTGTTCAGTTTCCACGTGAATGTTGGCTTTTTATTATTTATTTTGTTATTGAAGATCAACCTTAGTCCATGGTGATCTGATAGGATGCATGGGACAATTTCAATATTTTTGTATATGTTGAGGCTTGTTTTGTGACCAATTATGTGGTCAATTTTGGAGAAGGTACCATGAGGTGCTGAGAAGAAGGTATATCCTTTTGTTTTAGGATAAAATATTCTGTAGATAGCTGTTAGATCCATTTGTTTCATAACTTCTGTTAGTTTCACTGTGTCCCTGTTTATTTACTCTGTCCATTGGTGAAAGTGGTGTGTTGAAGTCTCCCACTATTATTGTGTGAGGTGCAATGTGTGCTTTGAGCTTTACTAAAGTTTCTTTAATGAATGTGGCTGCCCTTCTATTTGGAGCATAGATATTCAGAATTGATAGTTCCTCTTGGAGGATTTTACTTTTGATGAGTATGAAGTGCCCCTCCTTGTCTTTTTTGATGACTTTGGGCTGGAAGTCGATTTTGTTAGATATTAGAATGGCTACTTCAGCTTGTTTCTTCAGACCATTTGCTTGGAAAATTGTTTTCCAGCCTTCATTCTGAGGTAGTGTCTATCTTTTTCTCTGAGATGAGTTTCCTGTAAGCAGCAAAATGTTGGGTCCTGTTTGTGTAGCCAGTCTGTTAATCTATGTCTTTTTATTGGGGAGTTGAGACCATTGATATTAATAGATATTAAGGAAAAGTAATTGTTGCTTCCTATTATTTTTGTTGTTAAAGTTGGCTTTTTGTTCTTGTGGCTGTCTTCTTTTAGGTTTGTTGAGGGATTACCTTCTTGCTTTTTCTAGGACGTGGTTTCCGTCCTTGTATTGTTTTTTTTTTTTTTTTCTGTTATTATCCTTTGAAGGGCTGGATTCGTGGAAAGATAATGTGTGAACTTGGTTCTTTCGTGAAATACTTTCGTTTCTCCATCTAAAGTAATTGAAAGTTTGGCTGGGTATAGTAGCCTGGGCTGGCATTTGTGTTCTCTTAGTGTCTGTATAACATCTGTCCAGGCTCTTCTGGTTTTCATAGTCTCTGGTGAAAAATCTGGTGTAATTCTGATAGGCTTGCCTTTATATGTTACTTGACCTTTTTCCCTTACTGCTCTTAGTATTCTATCTTTATTTAGTGCATTTGTTGTTCTGATTATTATGTGTCGGGAGGAATTTCTTTTCTGGTCCAGGCTATTTGGGGTTCTTTAGGCTTCTTGTATGTTCATGGGCATCTCTTTCTTTAGGTTTGGGAAGTTTTCTTCTATAATTTTGTTGAAGATATTTGCCGGTCCTTTGAGTTGAAAATCTTCATTCTCATCCACTCCTATTATTTGTAGGTTTGGTCTTCTCATTGTGTCCTGGATTTCCTGGATGTTTTGAGTTAGGATCTTTTTGCATTTTCCATTTTCTTTGATTGTTGTGCTGATGTTCTCTATGGAATCTTCTGCACCTGAGATTCTCTCTTCCATCTCTTGTATTCTGTTGCTGATGATAACATCTATGGTTCCAGATTTCTTTCCTAGGGTTTCTATCTCCAGCGTTGACTCACTTTGGGTTTTCTTTATTGTGTCTACTTCCCTTTTTAGGTCTTGGATGGTTTTATTCAATTCCATCACCTGTTTGGTTGTGTTTTCCTGCAATTCCTTATGGGATTTTTGTGCTTCCTCTTTAAGGTCTTCTACCTGTTTAGCAGTGTTCTCCTGTATTTCTTTAAGTGAGTTATTAAAGTCCTTCTTGATGTCCTCTACCATCATCATGAGATATGCTTTTAAATCTGGGTCTAGCTTTTCGGGTGTGTTGGGGTGCCCTGGACTGGGCGAAGTGGGAGTGCTGGGTCCTGATGATGGTGAGTGGTCTTGGTTTCTGTTAGTAAGATTCTTACGTTTACCTTTTACCATCTGGTAATCTCTGGAGTTAGTTGTTATAGTTGTCTCTGGTTAGAGATTGTTCCTCTGGTGATTCTGTTAGCCTCTTTCAGCAGACCTGGGAGACTAGATCTCTCTTCTGAGTTTCAGTGGTCAGAGCACTCTCTGCAGGCAAGCTCTCCTCTTACAGGGAAGGTGCACAGATATCTGGCATTCGGACCTGCCTCCTGGCCGAAGATGAAGGCCCAAAACAGGACCTGTCCCAGAACCTGTGTTGCTTTCGCCTGTCACAGAAGCTGTTAGCTTCTGTAGTCCACACTCTCACCTGTGCAGACTACTCTCGGTGGAGTCCTGGAATCAAGATGTCTCCCACCGATGCTGAGGCAAAGCCCTCCAGAGCTGGGAGGACACCTATCCTCTGGCTGGGATGGTGGCCGGATGTCTGGATCCCTAAAAGGGGGCTTCCTCAGAAGCTCTGTGGCTCCTGCCTGTCCCAGAAGCTGTTAGCTTCTGAAGTGCACACTCTCACCTGTGCAGACTACTTTCGTTGGTGTCCCGGATCTAAGATTGCTCCCCTAGATAGTATATCTTTATCCAACTTGATATTATCAGCTTTGGCATCTTAGGAAGGTGCAAGCACTTGTACCCAACCAACTGTCCCATCTTTCATGTCGAGGGACAAACTTTTAAGTTCTCTTAAGAGTCTGTTGCTGAGAGTGGAGAAAAGAGAGGTTACCTCAGAGCAGTCTCTGAGACTCTGGAATCTCTGTTCCAGCCACTTGTCCCATTAGCCACTCCTGCTTCTTACTCTGTGTCTCTGTTCCCTGAAGCAGCCTGGAGTGCACCAGGTGGTAACAACCTGTCTTCCATTTTCCCATAGGGATATCTCTGTCATATCTCACAGCCTCTTATCTCAGGCTCTCTACTTAATTCTCAGTCAGAAATGATATGGAGATGTGATAGTTCATTTTCATGCCACCTTTGATTGGGTCTGTCATTACCTAGGAGACACACTTCTGTATGTGTCTGTCATGGTATCGCCCGAGAGGCTGAACTATGGAGGGAAGACGTACTCTGAGTATCAGTGACATAATCAGTGAGAGTTCTGGACCTAAATAAAGCAAACTAGAAAAATGAGCTTGGCCCTGGAATTGGCCTCTTTTCTTTTTGGTTCATGCAGATGTGAGGAATCCAAGTTACATGTCTATGTCACATCACAAACTACATTATGTATTGCCCACCATGCAGGACTGTATTCTCAGCCAAAATTCATTGTATATGTCTATATGTATGCATCCAACATGAGTGCGCGCATGCACGTAGAGGCCAAAGGACATTTTCACAGGTTGTTCCTAAAACATCAACATTTCTTTTTTCTGAGACAGATCTCTCCCTGGCCTGGAACTAAAACAAGTGTGTTCTGTCTAGCCATTGAGCCCCAGGGATCCACTTGTCTCCTCCTCCCTAGCAGTGGGGTTACAAGAGTGTACCCCCATGTCTAAATATTTTGACATATGTACTGAGGATTGAACTCCTGTCCTCGTGCTTGCAACTAAGCCATTTCCTTATGATGATATACTGGACACATCCTATTTACCACATCCAGGCTGAGAAACTTTGGCTATGTTAGTTGTTTTGTAACAGGGCTTGGATGCTTTAGTCTGGAATTTGAAGCCTGCCACAGTCTGACTCTCCTGTGAATTTATTCCTGTGGTCCAAGCCTGGACATTGAGGAGGAGAGATGAAGGAGAAACAGTTTCCATGTGAGTGGTTAGTTTTCTGATTGGGCTTTCAATGGTTCAGTGTAAAAAAAATATCATAATTCATCTCAGTAACTGATCTTACTGGACTCAATACACATATTAAATGTTCCATGCATTCAAAGCTTCAATAATACTTAGCTACAGGAATTATGCAGAAATACGTTCCATCTTGGCGAGTACATGATATAGTAAATCCTGTGGGCAGTTGAGACTATTGGAAAATTTAAACATCGTACTGTATCCAGAATAATATAGTGATCCCTCATCTTGCTGGGTAGGATCATCAGCAAGCAATGATTCAGAAAATAAGAGTGATTTATGTTTTTATTTTTGAGCAGTGAATTCTCTTTTAAATTTATGGAAGGATTTAGATTTATATAGTGGGCTCCAGTTTCCATCACAAGCTCGTCATCTTAATGGCCACTTTCGAATTCCATTCATCTTTACACTAGCCACAAAAGCATTTGCAGACGAAAATAAAGATTAAGATAGCAATTTGGATTCAGCACTTAAAATTTTGAGTTGCAGCCTGAAAAATCAAACCCAGATGGTAAGCATTTAGGGATAGTTACAGTCTACTTACTGTTTGAGGCACAGGAGTAACATTAGCCTCTGGAAGGTGTCATGTCAGGACATTAATTCTCTATCAGCATGGCGTTTAAATAAAAACATCTAGATAAGTTTTATAAATTCCCCAAATGTGTTGTTTCTGTGTTTTGTCTTCAGACTTTCCTCTGGTAAGTGACGAGCAACAGGGGTCTCCAGCACTCTTCTCAACACTCTTAGTGTTCAGCCCTGGGTCTCTCAGATTTCCGATTTATATTGGGGCATTGATTTGTAATAAATGTACAGCAGACTACATCACATCATTGTATTATTCTTTCTTTTCCTCTCCCTCTTCTCATGACCTCCCCTCACAAAGAGCCATTCCCCTTCTTTCATGACTTGCACATATACTTAAGTCTAAATTCTGCCTTGGAAAGAAAGTCCATGATAACTGTCAATCTGAGCCTGGTGTATTCCACATCACACAATACTGCCCAGTTCTATACAGTCTTCTGCAAACTGGACTTACATAACTGGTTCTTTATACATCGGATGTGTGTATATTCCATGTTTTCTTTGTCCATTTGGTTGTTAATGGGCATCTGTGCTGACTACTTAGTTCGTCGATTGTGAATAGTGCTGTAGCAACATGTATGCAGGTACCCCTGTACCTCCATGAGTTAGAAGGCTAGCTTGCTCCCAAGGAAGCCTTAGGTCCTTGCTGTGTGTTGACATGTAGGTTAATTCCTAACCTCTGACCTCTGACCTCTGACCCCCTAGTTTTCTCATCTGTGGAGTAGAGACAACAGTCGAGGTGTTGTTGTAGGTTGGCACATACAAATTGCCACACGGAAGATCACCCAAAGTCACCAGTTTTTATTGAGCACTATTCTCTTTGGGATGCTGCAGTGAGGATGGCTAGGAGAAGATCTCAGTGACAGATTTTAGACAGCAGCCAGGTGAGTTGGTGGTGGATGTTAGGGGCATAGATAGAGAACGTCGAAGAACGTATCATCTTACAGGTCTAAATACCAAAGGAAACACTGTGATGATGAACTAGACAACCAGCCTTGCCCAGGCCTGTGGACAGCTCACCAATTTCAACCCCTGAGTAGCAAACGGAGCATTAGAACAGGCATTGGACAAGCAGGTCCTGACTTTGGAAACCTGGGCCACCCTCAACTTGTAGTTTCCAGGGGAAACAGAATGTAAAGTTAGAGCTCCCTGGATGTCAAAGTCAAACATGCCACTTAGAGAAAAGAAGAGAGTTTTAAGATCCTTTCTGGAATTTAACAAGGTATGTAAATGGGACAGGGTTGATTACCACACTGGAGATAACTTTTCAGTGAAAGAATACATGTCACAGAGGCTCACAAGGTCACCTGAAGAAAACCTGGGTGTCGGTTGAGTTCTAATGTCCAAAGAATGCACAGGATGAATGAGGGGTAGGAACAGAGCAACCTGGATCCCAGGAGCCAGAGCAAACCTGCAGAGCTTGTTAGACATGGAGGTGATGGGAAGAAAACTTGCTGAGTAGGTGTTGAGAACCGATCAATATCAAATAATCCAGCTTGGGGTGGGGGGCGCCACAAGGTCTCAGAACCCAGGCACTTCCATCTACAGACATCGTTTTCTTCTCCCTCCTCTTCTTGAGGAGTCTCTGATATGTTCTGCTTTTCTTCAGGCTGTCTGTGATCTGGATCAGATTCTTCATTGTGGCAAATTACCCTTTCCAAAACGTATTCCCCAATGTACAGGCTCTCTTCAGTTGTCTGTTTACAAGGCGACCGATGAGTCTTCTCACCAGCTAGAGGGCCACTGCTGTGAGCTATGAAGTCAGGACTGAACCGAGGCTTTGGAATGTTGATCTGAAAAGGAACAGCTTGAGCTGGAGATCCCTCAGTGGATACAGTGCATGCTGAGCATACATGAGGACCTTAGATTTCATTCCTGCCACCTATGTAAAAGGCAGGCTTTAGTGCACACCTGCTAGTAGTAGATGGTGGAGGCAGGAGGACTCTGGAACTTGCTAGCCCCCTGATCTAGCTGAATTGGTGGTGAGGTCTAGGTTCAGTGGGAGACCCTGTCTTAGAGAGTTAGGTGAAGAGTTTCAGAAGACATCTGCTATTAATCTCTGGTCTCTGCATGAGAAGTGACCATTATACACACACATATCTACACAGGAAAGACGCGGCAAGTTGCTTCCACCAGTCTGTCCACAAGGGGGCATTTGGTTTAAGAGGTTGGTCCCTATTCTTAGATGATTATGTAAAAAGATGGTGTAGAGTCTGTGATGTTGCTGCCCCTGCTGAGAGACTTGCCTAGACTCCAGATCCATGAGTGAAGAAGCCTTCAAAGCTGTCGTCCCCAGCTAGTGTCTGATTGTCACTTCTTGGTTTGACCCCAACCAAGAGTTGCTCCATCGGTGTTCTCAGATTCCCAGTGTTCAAGAGTGGTGGGAGCTGGTTTCAGTCACCAAGCACTGTTTCCTGTGTGGAGCAGCACACTAATTTACCAACACACACTTGCATCTCTGTCCACATGGATTCCCATCTCCATGTTTCTAGGTTCTATTAGAAAGCTAATCATAGCCCATCCTTTGAGTTTGTCTTTGAGCTTCATCCCTGATTTCTATTAAACCATCTGCTTTTTTGTTTGGCTTGAAGAGATAGAAGAAAAATGACCATGAAACAAATGCCAAGAAATCATGCAGCTCTAAGGGGGAAGTTCAGATGGAAAAGAACCCTAACAATGGATAGCCCAGCCATATTTTTTCTCCCTCTCTGGGAGGCTGATACAGTGAGAGCATCAGCCTGCTAATCCTAGATTACCTTTTTTTTCCCTTTAATTTAGAAGATTCTAGAAATCATAAGAAACACACTGACTTGAGAAAAAAATCCTACTGGAATTTGAGTAATGTTATATAAATTCAATGAACTGCGCACAGGGGTTGTTCTTAGCCACAAGCCATCCACTTGAAGTCTTCGTAAGTTCTGAGTGACCATCCATGCTGTGAAGAGCTAATGTCCAGGACAGAAACTTCCATTTTACCAGGATGAGAAAGTTTCTGAAAAAGAGTACAAGACAAAAAAAAAAATGTCAGCTGGTGCAAGGGAATTGCCACCTCAGTGAATTGTGGTTCAGTCTTCAGGCCACTGCAGCCATTGGGCAAGTCTATGTGGCAAGTGAGTGGAACACCCTGGACATTGACATTGAGCCAGTATGACAACTCCAGCAGGTCCTCCTGTACTATGCATGAGCACCATGGCCCTTCATTGAGTTCCAAGGGATAATGTCTGGATGAAAGGCCATTGGTGTCTACCACAGGGCTGTTTGTGAGCCTGCTACATACAGGTCTTTACATTGCTCTTCTCCCCTCCCCTCTTTCTTTCTTTGTGTGTGTTCATATTGGTATGTGCACATTTGCCAGCAGATGCCCATGCCCATGTCTGAATATACATGTGGAGGTTAAAGACTGGTGCCAGGTGGCCTTCTGTGGTATTTTAGTTTCTGAGAGAGGCCCTCTCACAGAACCTGGAGTTCATACACTTAGCTAGATGGCTGGCTGTGCCCCAGGGACCCATCTGTCCTCACCTACCCAGCACTGGGGTGCACACCTCACTCACTGCCTTTGTATATGGCACTGGGGGTTGACCGCAGGACCTCTTCTTTACCAGGCAAGGACTTACTGGGTGGGTGACCTCCCCACCCCTTCCCCAGTCTTGTAGCCCTGCAGACCCCATCTTCCTTCCCTGCCTCCTAGAAAACATTTGGACAGGTTTTTTGTTTGTTTGTTTGTTTGTTTTTTAACTTGTTCTTTTAGTCATTACTTGCTCTTGTTAAATCCAGCTCTCTTTAAGGACAAAGCCTCTTAGTGTCTACCTAATCGGGGACTCACCGGTGGAAGGGGTTATCAGAACATCTGCAGCTACATCTTACATTATTGAGTTAAAACCTTACTAACTTATCTCAGAAAACTCTGCAGTCAGATGTGCTTCTTGTCAAAAAATACAGACAGCACTCACCTGGAGACAAACGCATCCAGCATTCACTACCCCAACCCCGTGGACTTAAACAACCCTCCCTTGGGGCAGCAGGAAGAGGACCAGAGATTAATGAAGTTCTTTGAGCAGAGCCCTCAAATGCTGACATTAATCTGCATGGGTAGAACTTGAAGCATTTTTTTTTTTAATACCAAGAGTTCACATTTTAGGAAAGCGGCTTCACTTTTTTATGTACCCGATAACCTGGAAAATAGAGTCATCTGTCCTCTGTTCCTGGCGATAGTGCGAATCAATAAAGAGGCCCCATTGATGGTGCCTTTGCCCACCGCAGCTGCCATTGAACCTCCGCTTTCCATCACTCGCTCACCCCGTTGTGTACAAAGAGGCAGATATGCAATGTAGCAGGAGCCCCGAGAAAAGGTCTGTCTGTTCTGTCAAAACTATTTAGTTCAATATTGTTCTCAACGTGGCACCATAGCCCCGGACATGACACACAGCACGTCCAAACAGACATGATTATATATGAGACAGGAAGGCACTTACATCACTGCGGGTTGTTGTGCTTGAAAGGACTCTTCCCCCCTCTTCAAATTAAAAGTTTTCAAAAATGAAATAAAAATAAACCTTTGAAGACAGCAGATTGAGACTGATTTCCGCGGGCCCTCCTGCCTGCTGTATACTAAAGAAACATTTTCACGGGTTTTCCCTGACGTTTCTCCTTGTAGTTGAGAAACACAATCCACTGGCAGCTTTTGTGGCAGAACAAGAATTTTATGAACACGAACTTTACAAAGACTTCCCTAGGAGATTTAAGGTCTGGAAATCAATAGATCAATCAGTGGCTTTTATCAATCTATAATGGCTCTCTCTCTTTGGAAGTTTGGAAGAAAATGGGATCAACGTAAATTGAGCACGGAATCACTTATTCTCACAAGTTGAATTTGTCAAACTGTTAAGGCACATAAGTGACATAAAATATAATCATTTTTTGAATCTGGGACCCTTCAGGGTGCATGTTGATTGAAGAAAAAAGAGCCAGATGTTTCTAGCAAGACTCGTGGAGGCAATCTAAATATTCCTCAACCCCTGACATGTCTGACCATTTCCCAAAGAAACCAATTCATTAGCTAATTATTGGACCCCCTTATTGTGTAATATATAATTGGCCCAGGGCAAATAGCCTTCACAAATGGCTGGCTGAGTTAGTAGAATCTGTTTTTGCCAAATTCTTCCCAGGGAAAGAAGGGAAAATTAATGAGCCCTACCTCATCTGGTTTCTACTTTATTTTTAATGATAAAGGCCTCGGTGCCTGGACCCAGCTCTTGTTTATAAAGTTAGCTTGGCAGGAAGTGTATGGGCAGATGAGGTATGAGAAAATATAGAAATCATTTTGGGAAATGAGAGCTATTTACCCAATGTCTCCTGGAAAAAAATGGTGAAAAATCAAGTTTGATTTCTATTTCCATCTTGGAGATGTACAAAACTATCTTAGGGAAGGAGAGGGGGCACACACCCTATGTTCAATTCTATTCTAAAGCTTTTAAAAAATGTTGGAAACTGAATTAGTGTTAAGAGTCTCTCAAATGGCCCAGTGACTCTAACCCTATAGAACAACAATAATGACCATGTCTTGAGCATTTTCTTTGTATAGAAACACAGAGTGTCATGTAAGCTGTAGAGTGAATCTCAACCACGGGTACTATGAGGACCTCTTTAAAAGAATCTGCATTATGTTTGTGTGTCTGCTACCTGTGGAGGCCAGAAGAGAGCGTCAGATCCTCTGGATCGAAAGCTACAGATGGTTGTGAGCTGCTGTGTCACGCACATGCTAGGAACCAAACTTGGGACCTCTGAAAGAGCAGCAAGCGCTCCTAACTGCCAGACCTCCCTCTAGAGCCTATGATGCTCTTTCTTCATCCCTATCAGGGAGGTGAAAAAATAGTGGCCAGTGCACACCATCCCACACAGGGTTCCCAGAGAAGTTACAAGTTCTGGGTATAAGTTCATCCTAGAAAATACAATACACACATGTATATTTAAATTTTCATGGAACCTTGTTTGTTGTGGGTTTTTGTGTGTGCAGGGGTTATGTGCAAATGTGTAGAGGTCAGAGGATAATTCCACCACGTAGAACCTGGATCAAACTCACATTGGCTGCAAGCTCCCTACCAGCCGAACCTTCCCGCTGACTCCTAGATATATTGCCATACTAAAACTTACCTTTGTACATTTGAAGTTTAGAACTAGCCCTGTACCCAACTGTCTAATTATGGCTAAATGAGGCAAGTTGTTGGGAAAGCCAAACAGGGTTTTCTCGTTTCCAGCAAAGACCACTTAAAGCAACACTCAACTGCATCTTACATAGATCTAGGCTGGGAACCCCAGCTTAACAAAGGCAGCTTCTCACTTAGATTGGAAAACAGCAGTGAAGGTAGAATGGAGAAGCTTCTGAGAGTGACCAGACTGGGCCAGCAAGGGCCAGCAGAATGCACTGAGGAGCCAGTGCACAGGGAAGAGTGATACTGGCCTTGGCTCGGACATTGGCAGTGCCTCTCTCTGTTAGAGACAAGACAGAGAAGGTCCGATGTCTAGGTCTACATTGACTAGAGGGGAGCAGTTTCTTTATGTAATTCTATCTCCACCTGCCAGCTGGAACAGAGCCTGCTAGGCACTGCCCTTCATCTGGTTCCTAACACAACATGGGGAATTAAAGCACTTACGAATGGCAACCCTTGGGGTTGACTGCTCGTGCCTCTGCCTGTTCTCTCTGCTTCCATTTCTTTTTCTAGAGGATGGAGCTGACCATACTCTCTATAGAATTTGAGCAATTTAAATGAGCTTGTATCTGTGTTAACAATAGCAACTGCATCCAACAAAATTTTTCTCCATACCCTACACCACTTAGAGTTATGATGAATTATTTAATACTTGTATACCATGTTGCCACATGGGTTAAACATTACTTTGCTCACTTTCTGTGTGATGAAACTGAAGTAGAGATGGGTTAGTTTGTCTACATCCACACACTCAGCAAATGACAAGGGTAAGATTTGTGTTTAGACTGCATGGGCCCTGAGGACACGTTCTCACTTCTCCCCATACACACATGGAACACACCAAAACCAGCACTTGGCGTGGGGCCAGCCCACACTGCCTGTTAGCTATTACTGTGAACTGGCAAAGACAAGGCTGGGCACTGTTCTAATTACCCACTTTGGTCACAACACAGATTGTACCCATAACAAACTGCACTACCATACTTATCTGCATCCAATTCACTCCCGAGGTTACAGGAGCTATGTGGGATTCCTCTGACTCCATTGGCTTTACATCTGATTGGTCACTCGATTGAAATGTCATGAAGCATCCACCAAAGAAGACCATTCAGACACAGGTTCAAGCCAATAGAAAGTCTCTATTAGCTGAACAGCTGAACATTGAATGTTTGGGGCCCAAATGCAGTACCAAACCTTTCTCAGGGTTAGATTCTAAGCACAAAAGTCACATCCTGGATCGACACACATCAATTATCAAAAACGGTTAGCTGGAAGCAGAACAAGAGAAACCAGACAGCAAGGTTAATATATTTAGGTCATTCCCAGAGAAATGGACTTTGACTGATTAAGTCTTTGATTTTGCTTTGGCAGGTGATGCTGCCTGCATGCTGGGTCCCAGAGTCTGAATGATACTTCTATCATGGCTTCAGTTGTGCTAATGTCTGAGAACCTTACAGCACATAACTTCAACATATTAATTACCTCTCTACTTCTGATGCATTGGCTTATTTCTAGCCTGAATCACTATCCTGTATCATGTCCGAAAACAAACAAACAAACAAACAAACAAACAAACAAACAAACAAACACCCTCCAGGTGACTCATCCCCACTCCTCCTCTATGTTGGCAGAAGAGACATTATTCTACAGTAGAAATTTGGCCACAGCGCTCTTCAAGCACACGTCCTCCTTTGATTCTCAAGTGGTTTGTACAAAATAGCTCAGTCAGGAAATCTCTTGCAAGCAAGAGGACCTGAATTCAGATCCCTGGAACCTACTTATAAAAAGCCATGGGTTGTGGCCCACACTTGTAATTCCAGGGTTGAGGAGGTAGAGACAAGTGTCTTGTTGGGGCTTACTGGTCAACCTAGCCATCTAGGCAGGTCCCAGGTCAATGATAGACCTTGTCTCACAAACAAACAAAGCAAAAACAAAGAAACGAAAACAAGCAAATAAGCAAACGGTATGAATGTCACCTGGCCTTCACACACATGAGCTCAACAGGTGTATGTACATGCAGACACAAAAGCAACCAACCAACAAAACTCATCCAACAGTCCCTTTGAGGCATACCTAATCTTCTCAATCTCCTTCTTAATAAAGCTATCACCTCCTCTTGGAACACCCATCTCTTTTGGTCAGATTTTTAAACCAGTTTTCAAGTAGAGGAACCGTGGCCAAGTCCCACACAGTCTCAGAAACATAGTCTGTCACCCCTGATTTCATTCACAGCATCTGAGTTCCTTGCTCGCTGTAGCCTCTGAATTATTTATCTTATCCCCAGCTCTGAGCAGACAAGTTTGTTAAATACAGTGAATGTTTTACCTTTGTTGACACAGCCTTAATACCACTCTGCCCACACAGTAGAGCTAAATATAACCACCCTCCCTCACTGGACGTGGTATGAAACTAAGATCATAAGATTATACTCATTGCTTGCAAGGCAGTCCAGGAACAGAAATAGGTGAATGGTTAGATTATGATAATCTCTTTATGCTGGTAGAAGGGCTGGCCATTCAAAATTACATGCCTTATGGCTCAATAAAGCTCTGGGACCCGAAATGCAGGAATTAAATTATATAAAGCATATAAATATCTGCAAGGGTTCTGTAGAAGAGGCAGAAACAGCTGGGTATGCCTAAGCCTTAAAAGACACCACTGTAAATGTGTTTCACATAGCAACCATACACAGGGGAAAGAATTTGGCTGACTCCAAGATAGGTAAGGTTGCTTGGCAATTCGGCTTACATCTTGAGAAATACTTTTGAGAACCTTTTAGGGAAGGGTTGGGAGAAAAGGAGCTTGGCTGAGATCAGGAAACAACAACTGTTTCTTAAAGGGTTCTAAGCCCCTCTTCTTTGCTGCTCTCTTCTTAGAGGTGGATCATAATTAAGACAGAATTGTTCAGTTCTCCTGTCTTAACAAGAGACCGGTTATGATGCTGCACATCAATCATAATTCCTTACAAAAGGCTTCTGGCCCTCAGCATCACTTGCCGGGTAAATGCTTCACAGTGCTTGCAAATATTGTTCTTTAACATTGATTTAACAATATTGAAAAATAAATTCCAGAGTTTGAGGAAGCATTTTCATTCTTGAGATTCCAGCTTAAGCATCCGAAGCAAGGTTACAAAAAGCAATAAATCGGGAGGTAATGGGGCCCTTAGAAACCAACCTCATCCTGTCCTCTGGAGGCTTACAGTCTCATCCACAGCACAGTTCTGCCCTGCCTGTGCCCTGTATGGAGATCTTACATACTTAATGCTCTGGGGAGCAGCCATATTTTCCCCAGAGACCCACTGTCACTTTCTTTAGAGCCATTCTACCCTGGTTCAGTCAACACAGTCTTATTTAGTGAGAAGAGGCTTGAGTCATATGTGAACTGGGGCACTTAAAGCTGCTATAAACGTGACAGTCTCAATGATGGTGGTAGCCAAAGAGCAAGGAGAGAGTGATATCACAAGGCAAAGCTTTGGGGCCAAGAATGGTCTTGAGAAAGCCAAATTGGCTGAGGTGGGAAATAGATAACATCCCTCTATGGTTTTGCTGATCAGAGGGTTGGAGGCTGATCCAGTCAATGTCTTCACTCGCCTGCAGTCTGCACATGGTGTATAACTTTCTTGAAATTGTTCTCTTCTATTCTTGGACTGAATAGAAATTGTACACCGCCTTTTCTTTTATAATGCTGCGCCATTCTCTTGTGCTTGCCCCTCAACCCGCATGCTTTCTCGTTATTTTTCACCAAGTTACTCAACTCATAATTGCACACTTATCAACTCTTTTATAGTCTACTCATTTTCGTGATTCCACACACTCCAGAAAGCTGTGGGCTGCTGAATATCTAACACTTTGCATAGGAGAGGTGTCTCTAGCAAAAAGTCAATAAATGCTTGAGGATGAAATTTGTAAATTGTGGCAGAAGAGATATGTCAGTGGATCAGAGTATGTAATGCTTTTTTAGAGGTCCAGGTTTCATTATAAACACATGTGTTGGGAGGTTCACAACCACTTGTCACCAGGTATTTGTCACCTCTATTGATCTCTATTGGCACATGTGTCCTACACTCAACTTATACATGTATACATACACATAAATAAAAACACCATTTTACAAGGAAGCTCACACATCAGTCATTTTGCTCTGATGATTCTGAAGTCATTGTGATCTGAGGAAGCCACACTTGTGGGATGGGGATGATGTCCAGTGACAACTGCCGTCTGTTGTGACAGGCTGAAAGCCCTTTACAGATGCAAGTTCTTCCATGAGCTTATAAATGATCTGAAACATGAGTGAGGCAAATATCTAACAAATAACTTCCTGGTGTGAATTAAACCCATTGGCTCCTGTGTAAGTTAGGGCTCACTGATTGCTCTGTCTCTAAGTTCAGTACAGCTCAGAAGCAGCATCTCCTTATGACTTTTGACCGGGGTCTTTCTCTCTGTGGAGTAGGAGTCTATGTAAAGAGCCAAGCACCAAAGCCTGGTTGCACAATGCCTTGTAGATTAAAGTAAATAAAACAAATGATTGATACTCTTCTATACAACCAGGAATGGGAATTAGCTATCCAGTAACCCCCCAAAGCTAGTACTGTTCTGTTGACTCTGGAGAGCCAGCACACACTTCTCTGGCGGTATTTTGAAGCCATATTTGGGGACCTGACAGTGGGTAAGCTTGCTCCAAGTGCACAAAATATTGAGATTAAAAAACAATCTTTGCTAAATCATTGTGTCTTCCTTCAAAGTGTTTGCACACTTGTTTTTGTTTTGTTGCTGTTGTTGTTGTTGAATTTGTTCCTACAGGAAGTGTTCTCTGTGTTTGTCAGGGAACTGAACCCGTGTCCTGCCTGAGTGTTCAGATGCTGTCATGTTCATCTCCGCACTGAACTTTCAATGAGACTTTCCAAGACTGTGTTGTTTAAAGATGTCAGAATTTCTACACAAAGGCAACTCTGTGAATTCTAAGGTCATCTTCTCTATTATCAGTTACTCAAAAGGACCAATGGTCATTGCTGGGGCACCAAATCTATCACAGACTTTGAATCTCATGCCACACAGACCAATGCCTGGGCAGACTTGTTAATATCCTAAATTCACCTGGAAGTATTGGAGGAGCAGAGGGAAAGCTGTCATTTTGTGCTTCTTGCTATTTCCTGTCAGGCTGGGGAAGTTGAAGACCGCTGAGCGGGGGACGCTGAAGACCGCCGTTTTCTTGATATTTTAGCTTGCTGGCTTCTGGTCCCAGATGGAACCAAGAAAAGCAGAGAAGTGTGAAAAATAAAAATATTTTCAGTGTTGTTACCCCAACCTTTCCAAGCCTTGAGAGAGTTCCTTTGGATTGGTGAAAGAAGTGATTAGATTTTAGGGCACTCTTTTTCTCTCTGGGCTGAGTAGCATACAGTCTCAATCCTGTCAGTGTGCTAAAATGTACCTAAAAAGTAACGAAAGTCGGGACATGCTAAGGTTTAGATTAGAAATTGGGCTTTTAAAAGAAAAGCATTATTCTTCAAGCTAGGATCCTTTTCCACGTCCATGGAAGTTTCTAAAATAGTCACGTTGAGCTTTGTGCCACTGTGGATGACTCTGCCAACTGGAAGCCCCAGGCTGAGCCCCCACAATCTCCTAACAATTTGTAACAGGCTCATTGCACAACATAAAAAGCTAAGGAAGCAATAGATCTAGCAGAACTGTAAGAAAACAAAAGGACAAGTCAGACTTTCTCTGCAGAGTAACCCTAGCCAGCTGCTCAGAACTCTCACGAGGAAGCCTATGGTTTTTACAAAGGAAAAAAGTTCTCAAAGTCCTCCAGTATTTGCTACCCATAGAGGTGTTGGTCACTCAGGTATCTATTAATATTTTCAGCTTTTTATTCGCTTAGTCGAATCAGTTGGTGATTCCTTTGTTTTATTATTTAAGAATTTTGTTTTTCCCGAATCCTTACCATGTTCTGACTCAAGTCCAGGCACTGGGCTGGTTGTACGTGTGACCTCAAGTTATTTGGATTAACTTCTGGCTTACAAGGGCTGTTGCTAGCACTGTGGTAGGCTTAGTGATAACACTCCTCACATCTGTCTGGAACCTACTTCCCAGAAATGGTAATGATGACAAGTGACAAAGTCAAAGGGACCTGGCAGGGGACATGGTCAAGGTGTTGTACCTGAGAGGGTGGGATGGCCCTGGTACTATCTAATGACATGTTATCTGGGAGAAGGTGAGAGGGTCAGAGAGAGGCTCCAAGTGCAGAAACAGAGAAGAAAAGTATGCAAATGCACCTGGAAGTCAAGACTGTGGCCAGGGATGCAAGTTGCCTCTTGTTGGCAGAAAAGGTAAGGACCTAGCTCCGGGCTGAGAAGGACATACCTGTTCGTATTGCGTTTTGGTCCAGTCACATTGGTTCTCAACTGTTTTTTTCCTGCAGGGAAGGATGCTGGGCACTGAACTCTGGTCTGGGTATAAGCTTAGTAAGTACTATACCATCGAGAACAGTCCCAGTCTGCTCTTATTGGGCCTTTGGCCTCTAATAGTGTAAGAGAACCGATCTGTGTTGTTTGGGGCCGTTCCATTTGTGGTAATTTGTTAGAGGGAAGTGAACAACTCGTGTCAATTGTTCTTAAGTGTTTGCGGTGTGAACCGCAACAATCACAGTACACATTTCAAGAGATGAAGAAGTCAAGGGGCAGAGAGATTGAGACTCACGGGTATCGTAGAACTGGAGCCGAGATCCCTGATGGATAGGAACACCTTGAATCTGGTAAAATACCAAAGCCAGCACTTCATAGGCACTACCACTTAAAACAACTGTACGTATCAGATGCCTACTAACAGAGTGGAAGTCGCAGGTCATAAAGACTGATGCTGAAGATCACAGAACCCGGGAGCCAGAGCTAAGCCTTTAACCCTAGATCATGTACATTACACTGCATACGCGCCCAGGTGGCACAACAGACTCGGGTTCCTACCGACGATCCCTCCAACAAGTAGTCTTCATTTAAGAGCTTCTCTGGCTGTCACCGAGAGGATGGAAACAGTGATTCTAGTTTTGGGGGGATTTTGTAAGAGTGAAAAAGTTAGGTTTTCACATTTATTCTGACACATGAGAAATTCACAATGAATGGCACTTTATTGAAAATTTTATGATACTAAGAAAGTTTTTCCTTTGTCTCTTCAACCACTGAAAAACTGCATCCCATCTTCCAAAAAGCTTGGTTTCTGGGAGGAGGCAAGCACCTACCTGGAAAGTGTCCTGTTCATTTCCTCTTTTGTCTGGGCATGTCCATGTTCTGTGTTCATGCAAAGTGAGTAGAGGATGCAGCAGTTATATGTATCAATAATTACAGATGCAGTTGTACCTTTTCTACTACCCTAAATCCGAGACAGGACTGTGAATTACTCAGAAATGGCAGAGCCATGGATGGAGATGCAGAGGTGCCTGGATCACCATAAAGAGGAGAGCTGCGAATCAATTGGAAGCAGACACATGGGTTGCTATAGGAATAAATTAGTGCTTTCCCAAACATTAGGCAGAGCCTAGGGAATCTTGCAGAAGAGGGGGAGGAAGGATTGTAGAAGCCAGAGAGGCCGAGGACACCACAAGAACAACCACAGTAGCAGTTAACCTGGGCTCATAGCGCCTCACACAAACTGAACCAACAGCCAGAGAGCCTACTTGGGACTGACCTAGGTCCTCTGCTTAAATGTGACAGTTGTGTAGTTGAGTCTTCACGTGGGACTCATAACGGTGGGAGCAGGAGCTGTCTCTGACTCATTTGCCTGTTTTAGGGACCATTTTTCTACTGCTGGGTTGTCTCATTCAGCCTCAGGAGGAGGGGAGGTGCCTAGTCTTACAGTTTGATACGCCATGTTTGGTTGATATCCATGGGAGGCCTGCCCTTCTCTGAGTAGATTGGGGGATGGGCAGAGGGGAGGTGTCAGGGAGGGACTGGAGGGGAAAGGAGGGAGGGAAAATTGCAGTCAGGATGTAAAAAACAATTTAAAAATAAATTAGTGCTTTGTAAGCCTTTGAGATTGTTGGGTTTGTTACAGGTTTGTTAGTTGGTGTTAGCCTAGGTATTATGTGTATAAAAACAAATAATTTCTTTAAATGACTAACAGAAGCTCTAGAAATTTTACTGCTACAAATATAAAAGCTAAATGGAAGTTAACTAGACTCATCTGCATCAGGATCCCCATCTTTTATCAGTTCAGACTTGGCAACTCTTAGCAATCAATGTGGAGGCTAAGTTTCTCAGAAATTTTTGTAGACTCTCCAATTGAGCATGATAGGTAAATCTTATTGCTTTTATTGGAATTGCTTTTTCCTGGATTCCCTAGAACCTGAGATAAGGATTAAATGCTTAAATCTTTACTGGTAAATGTAAACTCAAGGCACATGGAAGAGAAAGTTGGAAGAGAGGCTGAAGGAACAGAACATGTGTGGTGTGTTTGATGATGTCTCTACCTCTGTCTCCAGTGAACTTCAGAGGGTCAGTGGGTCACCAAAAGGCTTCCTATCTCATTAGTATGCAAGGTGTTTCTCTAGGTGACCTCACCCCAGACTCAGGACTTAGGGTTCACCATGGGGCGTTATTCTCTGGAAATTCTTGGCTGCATGTGATCAGAATTATTTTGTGATTGCAATGGGAATATATTCCATATAATACAGAATTGGCGGAATCTCTAAGTAAGAGGTGTATTGAGTAGAGTGCATGACCGGTTGGCCCTAGGCAGTCAAGCCACATGGACAGAGCAGATTGACAGGCCATCGCCATGGATATACACAGAGGCATGGAGAAGCTTAGTCTCTTTGATACACAGAGGCTCTTTGTTGGCTCTGTTTCCTCCATTTTTTTTTTTTTGCCACACATGACTATTTTAAAGTATCTTCATTGCAAACTTCCCAAGCAGACGACCGACATCAGTGGAGTGACTGAACCTGTAGCCGTTTCAGTTAACCGTGTGTGGAGATCTGGCTTCTGAGATGATGGTTCAGTCACAGTGAAGAACAACACACCGACTGAATATTTGATTGTATTTTTTTTCCTTTAAAGATTTTACAGGACAGTGTAGTGGGAGGGAAAAGAAGTAAATTTCCTCTTCCAGGAACAAAAGAATCAACGTGGAGAGTCCTGGTGTCCTAATTCAGGATCATAACGATTTTCAGAATTATAGTATCTCAATGACAAAAGATACAATAGAAAGACCTCCGTTGTTACATTTCCACCACTTTTCCCTGGTGAAAAGTACGCATAGAAAAACTAGAATCCAATTCTAAGGAATGATGGATACCTAACTAGGAGTTAGGTAAGATAAAAAAGTCTTTAGACATTTGGAGAATCCATAATCCAGAGACACACTACACTGATCTGACATTCAGAAGACACTAAGGGTGTTTTGTGATTTGGCCTGGTCAAGGCCAGCTCTTCTTAACGCTTAGAGAGGAGGGAGGCACAGGAGGTAACAAGGAACACGTATTAAATGTAGACAAGAGGCTCACCCCACAAGGAAAATAGTGTCCAAGCATCAGCCTCATGCTTTGTGGCAGGGAGAAACGGTGAATTAAATCAGCAGTAAAGAGTGAATGGAACTAGCTACCTGCTTCTGTGTGGGGGAGCAGAATAATTAAAGAGTTAACTGAGAGGGAAACATATGGGATACCTTGGTTTGCCTTCTGGTACCTTCTGGAGCATAAACAAAGGTCTACTTGTTTAAGGTCTCAAACAAAATAATTCTAAATATGGCATTTAAAAACAAACACAATAAAATTCAATCTCTAACCAAAGATCCATCAGAGACAAATGATTAAAGCAATGCTTTTACTGCTCTTATTCTGACTATTAATTGCCTCTCTCTCATGGTGAGTCTTGCTTAGCTACAGTGGCTTTTTTCTTTTTTTCATAAGAGAATAAAAACACTGGCTTTAGGGGTGTTAATGAAGAAGAAAGAATATATAAAATTTTAGAGTGGGGTATTAATTATTTTGAGAAATAATTAAGGACTATGAATTATTTGAAAGCAATATAGCTTTGGAAACACTAGCGGCAGGCCCGTAAATATCATTTTAATAGTCATTTTGCTTGTGTTGCTAGAAGTTTGTATCGAACTAAGCTGGGAAATGGAAAAGTCACTCAATAAGCACGGCATCGCGGGGCTTCCACGGTCTCCCCCAGTGACTTCCAGATCAAATTTCCTCAGCGTCTAAGTGAAAAGATGATGCTTCTAGCAGTCAGCCCCGCAGCCTCAACCTGAGATCTGGAGAGCCAGCTGTGCTCGCTCTGTCTCATATGCCGCCCCATAATGAACACGGTACATGGCTGACAACCGTGTTGATGGTGCGTGAGCCTGAATAACATCTAGCTGGTCTCTGCTGTGAAGGATTTCAGTCTGCCTGTCCAAGAGGAATAAGGAAAGCCCCCGATCCCACCCCGCACCGCGCCCCGCCCCCACCCCTTGGTCTTTTAAGAATGTCTGTTTGTGTATCTGGGGGAAGGATTATGAAAATGCTGGAAAACACACAGAGTGTGAAATGATTCAGTAGAGAAATTCTGTGATCAGGGAGTTGCTCCGAGTCCTTCACGCGATCCACTCTCTATCAAGTGAGAGTAATTGAGGCTCTGCGCACTTCACCAAAGAACAGCCCACATTATAACTGCTGCGGTGAAGCTTCCGTGGGCAGCGAGACGGTTAATAGTCTAGTTTTCAGCCAATGTCACGAAATATGAGTAATTCGAAACTATCCATGTGCTAAGAGAACAGCGAGGAGCTGTCAGCCTCTCGGTGAACATCCGACGTGTCCCTGTTGAGATAGTTTCCCTCTTACCTGCGTCTGTCCAGACTCATACACATTGTCTGTCCAGAGCCATTGCTGGGGTTATTTCCTTTTGCTGTCCACGAAAACCTGCCTCTTGCTCCTTTCTCCCCATCCTCTGCCACGCCACAGGGGTCAAGAGAGATACCAATATGAAGAACTTATAAAACAGAGCTACTTAAAGAGAAGGGTGCTCAAGACTGCCAGTGGGAGCGATTGGAACGAGAAGACAGGAAAAAAGGAGGGCGGAAGGGGAGTCTGAGCATGCGTGAACATTGCTGTGGGCTACAGCATCAATCGTGCAACATACTCCAACTACGACGAGATGGAATGCCAGCAAGGTGAATTATAATACCATGTGGTGCAATGCCAAGAGCCTCTGGGATGGGTCCGAGAAGTGCTCAGTCGCTGACCCGCCTATTATAAGGTGCTCTGCGGGCTCCCTGTGCCATCCAGGGCCTCCAGGTTCTGTCTTCCTCCACCATCATCGTTCTTTGCCTTCCATTGACTTAGCACAGTCTTCTTTCCATGAGATTGGAAGCTGTCTGAGCCAAGGGACTGCAAACTCAGTTCATAATAAAGATATTAAAGGAGGGAAGAATGTGTTCTATAGAGCAGAGGAAATGTTGCAAGGGTTGAAGAGGCAGAGAGTATTGGCATGAAGGGACAGAATATATTCTATAACTAGAGGCTGCTGAGACTCTTATTACAAAGCTGCAGTGTGTACTGATCTGAGCACCTGCAGACATGGGTTGGGTAAAGGGTCCACTTTAGCTTCTCTATTCACACACTCTAGAGCTCTTAAAGTGTGGAGCCTAGGGGCGTCCGTCATGTTTCTGAGATGTTTGGAGTGCTAGGAGAGGAACCCACCAATATCTCAGTGGTAACAAGGATTCAGGAAGCGTCAGATTTTAAATGCATAAGCCGCTCATGTAACAAGGAGACTTTCACTACTTGCCCTGGAATCTGGGATTGGTGCTCTGGTTCCTGGAATGCTCTGGAAGGTGAATCATGGAATACTGGAGCTTTTCCATGTGGGAAACACACAGGTGTCCCTGGTTCTACTTTAGATGGCTCCAGGTGTCAAGAAAACTGGAACATCAAACATGTAAAGGATGAAAACTTGCTTTTTGTAACAAAAAAAGCACGGGAGACACTTTGTAGCTTCATATAATCACTGTACTTGAAAACAACGCAGCAAATCCAATGTAGAGCTTAATTGAAAACATGAATAGGTGTCAAATTCTAAATCCCTACCGTGTTGGGAAGTTTAGGTGCTTGTTACATTTCCCTTGGGTCGTAGTTTCTCAAGAATAAACAGCACTGAGCTGTGTTAAGATTTTAACATTGTAAAATCTCTAACCCTGAGAGCCATAAGCACATAAGCACCACACTCGGCCCAAGGGTTGATGGCTCTGTGCACTGCATGACTGGGTAGATTAATGTTGATGATGGCTTAATTTCTGAAGATGTTGCCTGCGTGTTTAGACTGCCAGGCTTAGAAAACTCAGTCACTCAATTCCTCAAACTTGTCATCCCTAGAATGGGTTGAAGGGCAACATCAAGCTTGTATGATTATCTTAGATGTTAACTATAACGTGATCCATGCAGAGCCCTCCACACTACCCACAGGGCCCTGAAGAAAGGAAAATCAAGGCCTGTTGGGGTTTGGTTTCACTCTGCAGGATGGACCTGGAGATGGTGAGTCCAAGTGCATTTACACATCATGACCACTAGATGGCACATGTAGCTCTTTCTCCCTAGTTGGGCACCCAGCAATTTTCTTTTATGACTCCTCCTGGCCTTCAATGACCTTGGGGAACCTCAGAAACAGTGGTGGCAGCTACACAATAGCATCTCTTTTTCTAAATAGTCATTAATTGGTGAGGTATTTGAATGAGTCTTTTGATGTAAGTTATTTGGAGTTTGTGTGTGTGTGTGTGTGTGTGTGTGTGTGTGTGTGCGTGTTATACCTTCTGAACTATGTAAAAGTGAATATATGTAGAGTAACGGAAAGTTCACAATGTGAACTCAATGTTATGTTAGAAGTTTGAGGAAGAGAGAGAAATATAGAAGTAGGCAATGTGGAGTCCCTGTCTTCATGCATCATCTTATAGTCCAGGAAGCAGGAAGTATACAGTGATATGTCAGGGATACAGCATCAGCAACGCACAGTGGCAGGGCTATGATGGAACGAGAGTAAGGCCAGATACAGTACCATGTGCTCAAACCTCAACTGGTTGCTATGACACCTCAGTTAATCTTGGGGAGGGCCTGCGACATTCTCCGAAGGAAGCAGTGATGAAGAGAGTCCAGCACACAAAGGCAGGCAGCTGTCTCCGGTTTCTCTGTCTCCAGGCAAGAGGAAGGCATACAGATGTGAAAGGTGCTGGAGAGACAGGGAGAAGCGCCAGGCAATGCCATGCAAACCTTGTGTGTAAGAAACAGCAAGAACACCAAGAGCTTGCAGGGCACACACGGCCTTCTGCAGCTCACCACGCTGACAAGCCCCAGACTCTGTGGAGGCTTGTGATGGAAATGAACCACAACCCATCCGTCATGGCTCCATAGTTTGAGGAGCACATGTTGGTAGATACCAAGTGGGCTTTTGCCAAACATTCAAAACCAACTCTCTAGTAACTGATGGAGACATAAGCAATTTTTTCCCCTGTGAATCCAGGACCCTGAATGAAGCATGCGGGTTGATGTCTTCCATGGCTGATTGTCTAGGGTTTCGGTAGCTGCTGTATTCAGCTTTGTTTGTTAGGATGCTGTTGTTATTTGTTTCTTCTTCTTCTTCTTCTTCTTCTTCTTCTTCTTCTTCTTCTTCTTCTTCTTCTTCTTCTTCTTCTTCTTCTTCTTCTTCTTCTCCTCCTCCTCCTCCTCCTCCTCCTCCTCCTCCTCCTCCTTCTTCTTCTTCTTCTTCTTCTTCTTCTTCTTCTTCTTCTTCTTCTTCTTCTTCTTCTTCTTCTTCTTCTTCTTCTTCTTCTTCTTCTTCTTCTTCTTCCCCTTCCCCTCCTTCTCCTTCTCCTTCTTCTTCTTCCTTTCCCCTTCCTCTTCCTCTTCTTTGTCTTCTTCCTGCTTCTGCTTCTACTTCTGCTTTGTCTTCCTCCTCCTTCTCTTCACTTTATATGGAGAACACTAGGAAATTATTAAAAAGATATGACATTCAAGTGACAAGAAGTTGGGCCGAGCTGAAGCAAGTGGATAAAAGAACACTTCAAATGAATGTTGTCATCTGCATGTGATAGCTGACTTGAACACACTGCCAGAAGACAGATTAGCAGTGAGTTTTGGGGATGAAATCCCAAGTGTGCTGCCAAGTAGACGCCTAGGCTACTGCTAACCACTGGCCAATATTTAATGTCAAGTGGTGTCCATTACTGACTCTTAACATCAGAGGCTATAGCAAAAAGATAATTGTACGTGTGCACTTGTATACACACACACACACACACACACACACACACACACCTTCTCCCCACAATGATTGCTAATTACTAGCAAAATAACTAAACAGTTTGGTTGCTTCAAGTGGCCATGAAAAGTTTCTTCTTCGTGTGACCCATTTTCTCATTTTATAAAACTGTGACTGCAAACCATTGCTACAAAGAGCCACCTCTATTACTATTATTATAGTAGAATATGATCATGTGGGAGTTCTTTTAAATATACTGGGGGTAAAGACACAGTTCCATGGTTAAGAACACTCACTGTTCTTGTAGAGTTCATGAGCTAGGGTCCCAGCACCCAAGCCAGGCAGCTTACAACTACCCCTGACTCCAGCCAGCTTCAGGGGGTTCTGATTTCTTCTGGCTTCCACACGCACCTGTCCTCACGTGCACATACCCCCTCGCAGAGGTATACACGCACATATAGTTAGAAGAAAAGTAAATCTTTAAAGCCTTTTATTAACATAACCACCCTTAGCAGTATGCGTCTTCTTTTCCTCTCCATGCTAGATGATTGAAACAGGGACTTGGAAGACCTGGACCTCTCAGGAGGTCCTACCACACACAGTCCTCAACACTGTATGGAGTTAGTGGGCGACATCAGACAGTGGCTCCCAAGCAGGCTTTTCAGTGTAGATGAGCCATGTTCTCTGAAAGCTAGAGCATGAAAATCCATGATCATTGCTGCCTCCTTGGCAACTCCCATTTTCTTTTGTGAGACAGATTCCTATAGCCCAGGCTGGCTTCAAACTCATTATTTATGTAGCCAAGGCTGGATTTAAATACCTGATCTTCCTGCATCTACCTTTCAAGCCACTGGGCCTAACTCTCTGGGGTTCTTTTTTTTTTTTTTTTAATAAGCTCTTCAAAAATTTTTTCCAGAACCAAAGAAAATTCATCTTTTTCACTTTTAAACGAGAAGTCTGGAGGTGCCCTGCTGTGTCCATTGTTATAAAATGCGGAGTCCACCAAGGCCTCAAGCAGCTCCACAATCAACCAGAGTGTTTAGGACACCACTTGGTTAGTAGGTTAAGAGACACTTTCTCTGGAAACACAGTTTTCATTATCCTTGAAATATATTTATTTATGTCTTAAATAATGAGGATTTGAAGTGTTATTATGAAAGGAGAGACACAGATTTTCTATAAATGTGTTTTTCTTGCGATAATATGTGAAATTACATTCCATGTTAAATTGCTCGAGGCAAGCAAGGTTTAATATGTATCTAAATAATTAAGCTAATTGTGTAAAAATATATTTGCAGAATTCAGCAAATGTGTTAATACATTTACATCATATTTGCCCACTTCTTCACATAACTAAAGTTTGCTTTGCGGAAACAGCCTCCCAAGTACTGAGCAGCCTCCATCCTCTTCATAGTTAGCGTCCAGTGCTTTCTGGGAAGAACGGGGACTCAAGGGGCATGGCATTAAAACATGGCTGACAGTCTGCCTCTTGCCTTCGAGCTGTTTCTTCCCTTCCTTTGTGAGCTAGCATCGTTCTCTCTTTCAACCCCTCCCTTCCTCCAGCCCTCCCCTTCCTCCAACCAGACCGCCTCATTTCTTCCTTTGAGACAGGGTCTTACTCGGTAGCCCAAGCTCGCCTTAAACTCTCTGTGTAGTTAACGCTGCTCTCAAACTCACAGCTACTGCCTTCCCAGGAGCTCGGCCCATGCTCTGACCTCTCCCAGTTCCCTTAGCTCCATCTGTCTTAGCCCAGGATCAATCTACCAACCTCCAACCCAGGAAAGCTGCTTCACCCGCTCCCTCTCAGCTTCTCATTTGCTCCTCCACGCCAACCAGCTTCGCCAAGCCTCCAGCTACCTCCCCTATCTCTCTTTCTCTGCCTTTGCTCTGCAGATGAAAAATATTCAGATGGCTTTATTATTTTAGAACTTGCCAGGTAGAATCTCCTGCCCTAACCTTATCAGCTAGCCTATAGCAGACAGTTTCCACTGGTGGCAGAGGCCGCTGGTTCTAGCTTCCCCAAGATTCACATGGTTGCTTCGTGCTTCTTCCAAAGCCGAAAAGATTCCCCCTCCCCCACGACCACCCCCACCCCCACCCCTCTCCTGAGTCTCTTTTTCCTTCCCCTGGGACCCGGAAGTCCCACCTGTCCCTTTTGTGCAGCAATTGGCTCCAGGCAACCACGAAGCAATTAGGGAATCAGCACCTCCTCCTACAGCTAGCCTCCTGCCCTAGACTTTTGAGTGCTGGGATTTTAAACTTGAGCTGCCCCACCCAGCTCTTCGGTGAATTTCAAGGTCGCATTCTTAAGTGAGGACTGCAATACTCACACTGTAACCCCGAATGACATTGTGAAAAGAAAGGCCATTGCTCAAAGCCGTGTGTCCCCTTCTCCAGTAACAGTATACACCCTAGACCACCTGCACAGGGTGGCACCACCCACAGTGGGATAGACCCTCCCACGTCAATGATTAAGAAATTGTCCCTCAGGTTGCCCACAGGCCAGTCTGATGGAGACCATTGTCCCAATATAGTTTCCTTTTCCCAGATGACCCCAATTTGTGTGAAGCTGACATTAAAACAGACCACACAAACAACTCCAAGAAGTCGGTTCTCTCCTTCTACCATGTGGGTCCTTGGGAATAGAACTCAGGTTGCTAGCATTGGCAGCAAGCACCTCTCCCTGCTGAACTGTCTTACTAACAAGGTAGAATGGAGAAAACACAGGCAAAACAGTCAAGCAGCCCACGGTATTGAGAAGAAGTGAAGGAATGAAGAGCAGTAATAAATATGAGTTACCACTCTCCTCCTCCTCTATACCACCCCAACACCTGCCTCCTTCACATAGAATAACGCATACATGAACATGATACAGTAGCTCACTTTCAGTGACCTCTTTAGGAACTCACTGCATGATAGAGGAGCCACGGGCACTATGTGGTATCAGGAACGACAGCTGTGGTCAGTCCCAGCTCGGGCTGCAAGAACAGAATGCATGTGGAATTTAGAAGGCCTAAGACTCCACACAACATGTAAAATAGCTCATGTGTATCATTAGAATTAATTACATATTAGAATAGTACTTCCTTCAATTGAGTGGATCTTCTAAAATTCCTAAAGGCCAGAAGTCCTGTGCCAGGCTCCCTTTTGTCCCCATGGTACACATGGGTTTGTTAGGGTTTCTTCAGCCTTTCCCTCCAGAATCCCACAGTAGACTGTGACTAAGTGGCATTCCTGTTTTCTGTGTTTGGGTTCTCTGGGCATTGGATGTCAAGGGCGTTTAAGCCCAGCCTGCTCTGCCAGGAGAAAATAACAGGGAAAATCAGGAAGGACCGGTAAGGTCCATGACCTTTACGCAGGGCCGGAGTACAGGCCTGCGCATGGCACCTTCCTCCCTGGGAGTGAGAGGCAGGTCTATTTCTAAAGTCATTTAGTATCTTCTGCTGAAAGGAACCATATGTCACACAATGAAATATATTCCGGGCAAGATGCACATACATCTCACAATAAACATGTATGCAAATCGTGCAAAGATTCGTTTTAGGGACAGGGATGGGCTGATGTTATCCATACCAGTTCTGTTGAATGTGTCCTGGGGCCTCTCCTCTGAAGTCAGATCTAGCTTTAGTGCCTTCCTACTCTGCCCTGACCCTTGGCAATGGCAGTTTTACACGAGAGAATGCTGAGATTTCTGTTTCGTTTTGTTTCTGGTGAAGGGCTTGTTCCTGGTCACTGAAATTTAAGTCTCAATAAATCACAATCTTGCAAAGGATTGGCACATGCCCAGCGGGCCTGGCAGATCTCTGAGTGTCTCTTGGGAGACGTTTTGGGTGGGAATGGCAGCAGGCACAGCTCCCAGGACCCAGAGCTGGGGCCTGCCCTGGTGCCCTAGAGCTGCAAGTGTTTCCCTTTAACGATTTGGAACACAGAGCTGACTCCTAATTGCAGCCCGTGCTGAAATTAGGATGCTTTTGGAAATGCATCTTTGCAAGGGTCCTGCTGCCTAAACGAGTCTCCGTTGCAGGTGACGGGGAAGAAGAGGCGCGTGGGGTCCCAATCATGTTGTGCTGGCTGCAAATCAACATGAAAATTCAGAAATCAGTGCAGCTCAGTGCAGCCCAGGAAATTCCATTCAGGGAGTGGAAGGTTCTGGCTGCGTGGTGCTGTCCCCTTTAATTGTCCCCTGCTCTGTCTGTTGCTTCCTATCACGCATCCTTCTGAAAAGCCATATTGGCACAAATACACATTTAGGATTTGATTACAAAGTTCCCTCCATTTACATGTACAAGACAGAGCCTACTGTGACAGATTAGTGCTCCTAAAGTTTGGGAGGGAGGCTAAACAAAGTGTTACTTTCACAATGATGGAAATCTTCAGGAAGATCTAGTAAATCACAAAGAGCTCCGTGATGCTGCTACCTGTGGGCTGGATGCGTCCTGCAAGCTGACAAGAGGCTGCACTGCCGATTGTCCTACCTTTCCTGCCAGACCACCCCAGCTGTGGTACATACCACAGCATTCTTCAGGCATTCCAAAGAAGAGCAGCCTGAGGCCCGCCTGTGTGAGCCACCTCAACAATCCTGGAAGCTGTTGAAGCTGGGGCAGAGGCCGATCAAGTCAACTGTTGTGCAAGGCCAGGGCTGAGACGGAACTCCAGGACCTCATGAAACAATTCTGGGTGTGGTGGTTGCTGCTCATCAGCATAGCGCATGTGGATCCGTGGGACTTGCAGGAGAGCCTCAGTTCCTGGAAGAGAGACCTTGACTCAAAACTCAAGGAAGATGGTGCCCAAGGAATGACACCCAAAATGCTCCTCTGGCTTCCACATGTACCCTCATATATGCACAACTATATATACCCACAAACACACACACACACACACATGCACACACACATACCTGTTATAAACAGCATATAAAAATACCATTTCTGAGGCGATTCTGCCGTGCCCAACTTAGTACATTCACACACGTATACATTCATACATGCACAGTAACACATGCATGTGCATGCATACGTGCACATAGACTGAGATGATAGCTAACAGCCAAAGCCCTCCCTCACCCACATTGCCTCTTCCCTGCCTTTCCTCTTCCCGTGAATGCCCACTCGGCCCAGATCCCCAGTGCTTCCTCCCACTGGAAGGGCCTCAAGCGGCCTCTGAGCCTCTCCCACCACAGTGGTCTTCTGCTTCTCTTTAACTCCTCTAACAAATGTCTGGGCTGCATCTTGCCATCCGGTCAGACTCAGCTCTCTTTTGTGGAGCGCATCGGTGTTAGCTTGTGCTTACTGAACCCCAGTCTCACATTAAGAGCTTCTGTCTACGGACTTGAGGAGGGAGACCTATCCCTACCCTGAGAAAATCTCCACCTCCACTAAGCTTTAAGGCCCAGGCTTCCATGTGTCTGTTTTCCTTGTTGCTTTTGTGGATAGATGGACAAATTAATTGAGGCTTTTGCTAGTTGTGGAAGTCAAAGGAGGAGACTTTGTACTGCATTTTATGTGAGGGACTGCGGTGAATGAAAGATCTAAACAATGGACATGATACTAGGACATTTTCACTGCATTGGCTGAGGCCCCAAGATGGCGGGGGAGGCCAGCGCTACTCTCTCTGGCACTTTCAGCACCTTCTATAAACAGTGTCATGGAGCATTCTGGGAAAAAGAACATTTCATCCTGGTGTGTCAGCACTGGGTCAGCTGAAGGAAACTCTGTTGTCAGGGTTAGATGACTCTTCCTTTACTGGCCTGTAAGGAGATGAGAGCTGATAACGTGTTGCAGGCTGTCTGTGGTGACTGTGGGAGAGTTTATGTCCTGTTGCTTCGTGTATTTTCTGTAGTGTAGAATTTCCTCCCATGAGCAGTGGCTACATATGATCCATGCATGAAGCAACATTAGGACTCTGGGAATTATTTATCTTGTTATGACTTCATGGGTACACTTAGTCTGCAAATTTGGGGTCATTTCTGCTGGTGGCTAAGTTGTGTGTCACTGACACATGGTGCTGTGTATTAAAAATGCATGGTGGTGAGTTATTCTTGGTGCTGAGTTGTTTACCAGCAACTCGGTTACATAACGCTAGTGCTTGGTGTCGAGTTGTGAGTGTCTAGTACTTGGTACTGAGTATTATATCACTAGTGCTTAGTGTTGAGTTGTATAGACCTAGTGTTGTTCTGAGTTGTATGTTTGTAGTACTTGGTGTTGAGTTGTGTGTCTCTAGTGCTGTGTGTTGAGTTTCCCGTCTCTAGTGCTTGGTGCTGACTTGTGTGTCTCTAGTGCTGTGTGTCTCTAGTGCTTTATGTCGAGTTGTGTGTCTCTAGTGCTTGGTGCTGAGTTGTGTGTTTCTCATGCTAGATATTGGGCATCAGTAAGGCTGGGTGCTGAACCAACAGGAAACAGGTTGAGAGAAGAAGAGGGAATTATTGTCCACACATGAGAGATGTGTCTTCTACTATAAAGTAAATTTGTTACAGAGCACAGATGCAGGCCTAGACCTTGAGCGTTCTGGTGGAGACCTGAGCAGGCTGAGTGGGACAGGTATTAAAATCACAGTCTGCCCCCCCCCTCACCCCATCCCCCAGATGGCTGCCTCACAAAGTAGATTTACTTTCAGTGAACACTGAGCAGGCTTTTCAACCCCTCTCTGCCCCCATGGAGTCCCCTACAAAGTCAGGGAAAGTGACAAAGTACAGATGAAGTCACTCATCTGGGGGGACCTAGTCCTCTTGTCATCCAGAAGACCCAGTCCTCTGGTCATCCGTGGGCTGTGTGTGACTCAGTCCCCCCACCCTGTGCTCAGAAGCCCACTGGGATCGCAGGAGACCGAGACCAAACTGAATCTTTATTTCCATTCACTAGCTGTGATTAAATCACTCATAAAGATGTCTTAGAATGCCAACAAGCTCAGACCACACCACTCAGCCCCTCGTAGCAGTCTTAGGTCATGTTCCTGTGGGGTGCTAAAGAGACAGAGGTCCACAGGACCCTTCCATTTTTATTAAATCTGTATGTCTGAGGGCATTGGGGGGTCTGCAGTGAGGGCAGTGAAGATTTTTTGGAAGTTGTAAATTATGGAACAGAAATGAGAAACTAGATGCTGAGAACCTAACAGAATGTGATTCTCTGCTGATGTGGGTAAGTCAGGAGTTGTGGCTAGTTATGTAAAAAGTCCAATTGTCTTTACTGTTTAGAATATAGCCACATTTAAGGGGAGGATACTGCACACACACACACACACACACACATGCACGCACACGAACACACACATGTAGGTGTCTGTGAGTGTGCATGTGAGTGTGCATATTTGAAGGTTAGATACACACTGCAAACTTCGAATATAACCTAGATTTTAGGAGGGGAGGATCTTAAATCATAAATTAATTTCTATAGAGCTTGAATATCTTTAGAATACATGGCTTTGATTGTTAGCTATTTCAGATGTGGAAGTCTCAGAAGATGGCTTAGTGGGGACAACACTTGTGGCACAAACATAAGGACTTGAGTTTCTCAGGGCTTGGCATTGTGGCCCTCAGCTGTGAACCTGGACTGGGATTGTTTGGGAAAGGGAACAGGCGGCTCCCAGAGGCTTGCTGGCCAGTCGGTGTCAGCAAGACAGTGAGCGTCCAGGGTGGAAAGACCCTGGACGAGTTGCTTTTTGCTGCCGAGGTAAATACCATGGCCCCTCAAACAAGTTATAGACGAAAGTGTTTATGTAGGGTTATAAAGGGAAAGAGTGTAGTGTCTGGGAGGCCCAGCAGGCTGCGAACAGGAAGCTGAGCAGTCGTGTTTTCATCCACACCAGAAATGTGAGGCAATAGGAAGTGGGTGAGGCTGTAAGCTCTCAAAGCCCACCCGAAATGACACACTTCCTCCAGCAATGTTCCATTTAATGAAGGTTCTATAACCTCCCCAAAGAGATCTGGATGCCAGACGTGGGGATGCAATTATCTTTTGCTGGTGGCTGGGCTCTGTAGCCGAATAAGAACATTAACTTTTGTGTTTTTTCAATCAGGAGTAACATCCTCTTCCCACTGGATCGTAACAGACAGCGAGGAGGCAACCTCCTGTCCTTTCGGTTCTAAAGTATTTCCACGGACTGAATCTGTTTCTGCTCGAAGTGCTTGGGATGCTCTCTACTGCCTGGACTGGACTTTGGCTTATCCATAGACAGACAAAAATGTCCAGGTAGAATTTCACAGGGGAGGAGGTTCCTGCAGAAGGGTGGAATGGACCGAGTCACAGGCTTACTGGGAAATATGTGGCTACAGCCAGTGACACTTTAGGAGGCAGGGAAAATTTAACCGGAAGAGTGACTTAAATGAGATTTTCTCAGATAGTCAAATACAGAGCTAAAATTTGGAGGTTCTTCTTAATACACTTAAATAAAAAGGAGATGTGCTTTTCAAGTTTAGAGACTACTGGAAACGAGAAAGAGACCGAGAGATTTTGGCTATTTGTGAGAGTGTTGCTATATGTGTATTTTTAATGGGAGTTTTAAGTTCTGTTTAGTAGCCTGTATTGAAAGAATACTGTGTATCTGGCACCAAATGAAAGATAACTGGCCTGTTTCTATTCCTAGTAATAAGACATAGACATACCTCTGTCACTGATCACCAGATATACCTGAAGAGGTAACAACCAACAGTCAAATGTGATCGAACCTGATGCTAAAAAGAATCTGAGAGTTTACCATTCTAGTTTCCAGAACATCCCTTGAATGTTAAGGTTTCTGCTGCTTATAAATGTAGACCTGGCATCATGACATAATAGCATTGGGGAGTCCCTGATCCATTCTTTCTTCCCCAGTCCTTGGGGAATTGGTAATTTATCCATTAAGTGATACCTTCATTTGACCATTGAGAGAAACAATGCTAACACCATCAAAGTTCTGGGGAACTAATTGAAATTATATGTGTAAAGCATTCTGAATGGAAAAGCATGTGATAATATGAAGTAGGCACATGTATTTTCAAGTGGACAGACTTATGCTATGTGAAAGGATTCTTGCAGAATTTTCTATTCACAGGGTGTCAGAAGTGTTCCAGTCTGCAGCATAAATATGGTAATCGGAAGTAGATGGCCATCGTCTGTGACATTTTTGTAGAGGTTCATTGTATGGACCTCTAATTCCAACTGTGTGGAGTTAGGAGAAAACTTTGATTAGAACAATGGATCTGAGATCCTTTCAGGAGACATCAAAACACATCAAGTCCATAATGCCCAGCGACACCAATGTCTAAATTATAAAATTAATCTACAACATTTTCAGAATTCAAAGTGGAGTCTCAGGCACCTCATGCCTCTCCTAGAGCTACTTAGGATGGGGAACTGCTGGGACAAGGAGAAAGGTGGGGATGCCCATCTGCCAGCAGGACATGGAGGTGGACCAAAGAACACGCTTCTCATTTTCTGTGTTAGACCTGCAAGTCTGCCCAAGGCTCCTGTCTCTTTGAAAGTGGCTTTGACCACACAGAGGATCTCTTGGTTCTGGTACCAGGGTCTTCTCTCATATCATAAATTTCTTCATATGCCCTTCCCATATGAGCTTCTGTTTGTATTCTGACGAGACACCATCTAGATCTTGGTCCCTCACTAGGTGTGACCATAGAGAACAACATGCAGGAAGCAGTATCATGCCAGGAGGCAAAAAAATGAGGAGTCTGCATCAGTCACGTTTCTGTTGCTGTGAAAGAATACCATGACCAAAAGCAACGTAAGGAGAGTTTTAACTTGGCTTTCAGTTCCAGAAAGCTAGAGTCTGTCATGGCTGGGGCAGCACAGCATGGCAGCAGGAACAGGAAGCTGGTTCCATCATGCTATGACTACACACAGGAAGCAGAGACAGAGCAGGAAGTGGGATAGGGCTCTATAGTCCTCAGATCAGACCCCAGTGACATACTTCTCCCAGCAAGGCTCCACCTCATTGAGATTTTACAAGTTCCCCAAACAGCACCAAATGAGTACCAAGTGTTCAATCAAATACATGAGCCTGTGGGGGAACCTTCCACTGAAACCACCACAGACTTTTTCCTGGGGAACACCTTAAGACGTGGTGTAAGGACCTCCCTGGCTTTTGGAAGGGATCTTGAGTTTTTTCCTTTGGATGATCTTTCAGTGCCTGCCTTCCCCACTCTTGCACCGAGAGATGTTATTGACTGGCTTTGTTTTCCATTCTGTGGAGAGGAAGCCCTCCATTATTGTCCTAATGACTTGCATGTGAAATGTTCCCCAGGGGCTGATTGGTGAAGTTCATGTTTTATATATGCCTCATTCAAATAGGCTGGAGATAATTTTAAACACCATTATTACAGCACCTGCACTCTGACTGGTCTGTCACACGAGGTCAGAGATGGGATTTTGAGTCATTACTGTTCAAAGAACTGAGGGGTGCTGGAACATTGCGGATTTTCAGATTAGGAATGCTTATGGCTGAGATGAGGACCAAGCTCAGTGAAGGGTGGTTTGAGATTCTAAGTGATGCCTTTCAAAGTTCTGTTCAGTTATGCCCTGTAGACGTCACCTAGCTCTTCTTTCATCATCTGGGGTCAGAGATTAAGTTTTAAGATGAACAGTGATGGCTGTGGCATCTTTGCTGTGAGCTACACACACACACACACACACACACACACACACACACATACACACACATACACACACACACATACACACACACACATACACACGTACACACACACACACACACACACACACACACACACACACACACACACACGTAAAACTCGTTGTTTATAATATAAGATTATCAACAGAACCCAAAAGTATACTTTTCATCCTACAAACTGGGCATCCACCCTCCCTCTTCCCTCCCATCCTGGGCTCCTTCCTTGCTTTGGTTACATACTGACATGTCACTCATGTTTTTCTTGTTCTGTCAGAGACCAAGTTTGCTTATTGGACAATATACTGAGTCTCTTCTACTAATAACTCTGATAAGTGACATTTAAAAGCTAATCTTTTTACAGGCAAAATAATTAATATACTCTATCAAACATCCTGGGTTATAGAATAAGGGCTTCCATTCTGGAAAATTCAGGGGGATTTTCAAAGAAGAAACAGTGGTCATGGCACTATGAACTATGTCATTTCTCTTTTACATAGGGGAATCACCCATAGTCACTTCTCTCCCCCCACAATATTAGATTCAGGAACTGAATTCAGATCACCAGTCCTGGCAGCAAACACCTTTACCCATCTGGGCCACTTTGCCCACCCTTCATTAGCTCTTAAATGACACATCCCATCAAAATTATCAAGCTATTAGAAACAGACTAGATTTTCATTTTGGCCCAAAGAATTCTGAATAGCAGTTTTACAAAACACACACACACACACACACACACACACACACACACACACACACACACACAATTGGCAGAACAGATTGCAGAAATTATAACTAAGCTAGAGGACATTTTCTATTTCTAGAATAAAACATTGCTTGTATCCAAGGTGCATTGTTGTTTTGGATTTGGGCTCTCTTTCCACGGAAGCCTGGGATTTCATGTTTCATCTCAGCCTGTGAGGAGAGCAGTTAGGGGCTAGGCTAACCCACGAGTCAGACTGTCTGGATGAAGTCTAAAGGGATGTGAACCTTCTGGGGCCTGGGATGAGCTCTACACTCAGGTCATCCTGACCTGGGACGGAGACACCAAATTCCTCAGAAAAGCTGTTTCCTTTGGGGGATCAAGAGACAGTTGGAACTAGGAGGCTCCAGAGAACCCACGGATGAACCCTTTATTTTACAACTGGGGAAACTGAAAGAGAGAAGGAGAAGTTGTTCATCTGTGGACCCCGTGTCCATGTATTCAGACTTCTGTGCCCTCTTTTAGAGACCAGCGAACTTTCCCTGTCTGAGTTATATCTTTGGTTGGCTCTCCATTGTGTCCCAGTCAGCGTTCCAGCACCAGATGACTTGGAAACAGACCCCACCCACTAGGAATCTGTCTCTGACTCAGGGCCTGGTTTTCATCAGGGACATTTGCAGTTCCCATTCTTACAAAGGTTAAGTTTTCTCTGAATCTTGGTGTCTCTTCTAGTTTGCTTACTATTGCTGTGATAATATGCCTTGGCCAAAAGCAGCCCAGGAGAGAAGAATTCTGTTATCTTCTACTTCCAGGTCACAATCCTTAGTGAGAAGAAGCCAAGAGCAGAGAGAGCACATACATTCCTGCTTGCTAACTGGGTCTCTCTCATCTAGCTGACTTCTGTCTGATATAATTCAGGGTTCCCTGCTTAGGGAATGGTGTCACCATGATGGGCTGTATGACTTTCTATGTTGATTTACACCCAAGGCTGTCCCCTGCAGAGAAGTACACAGGCCAACCTGATCTATATGTTTTCCTACCTCAGGACAAGTTACAGAAGTAAGTTCTCTGCTTCCTGGGTCCCAGGAATCCAACTCAGGTCCTCTGGCTTGGCAGCAAGCAACTTTATCCGCTGAATCATCTAGCTAACCATAGACCTCACCTCTTGAATGTCAAAATGCCTTGGTGCTAACACCCTTTCAGCACATGAGTCTCTGAAGAAGAGCTCAAATCAGCAATAGCATATGGGAAACAAAGCTTATCAGTAGTTATTAATGTATATACCGTTAAGTAGAAGTAACTATGCTGATCACTGGTGATGTCATCCATGCATTTACTCATAGGCTGTTTCTCAGCACCATAGTCTATCCCAAGTACCACATATTGTCTTGGGAAAGCAATACACCCAGCTCTTGTGTTTATCAAGAATAGGCAGTTAAAATATGTCTACCCTTAAGGATTAAAATACATTTCTTCTCTTAATACTCATTTTAACTCTTTTACTACTTCTTAAAGTCAAGATAAGCTTGTTATTTTAATATGTAGACATATTATTAATCTTTTAAAATGTTTATTAAAAATTAGTAGTTTATTTAAAATTGAACCACTAGGGCTGCTGAGATGGCTCAGCAGTTAACACTGGCTGCTCTTCCAGAGGTTCTGAGTTCAATTCCCAGCAACCTCTCGACTGTCTATAAAGGGATCTGATGCCCCTTCTGGCCTGTAGGTGTACATCCAGACAGAGCATGCCTACATTTAAATAAATACATACATAAGTAAATTTTTCAAAATTGGATCACTACCTGGGTGGTGGTGGCAGCCCATGCCTTTCATCCCGACACTCAGGAGGCAGAGACAGGCAGACCTCTGTGAGTTCAAGGCCAACCTGGTCTACAAAGCAAGTTCCAGGATAGCCAGGGCTGTTACACAGAGGGAAAAAATATTGATGTATCAGGCTGTATAAATTTGTAATCTAAGCTACTCTGGAGGCTGAGGCAGGAAGAGCTTATGTTCAGGGCCAGCTTAGGCAACTTAGAGATAACCTATCTCAAAAACAGAAAATACAAATGGGAAGGGAAGTGCAGCTTAGAGTTCTTGCCTGGTACATGCCACATCCTACATGCAACTGGGGACCTAGAAAACAACATGCGAAAGAAACTGTCTTAGGTTTCTATTCCTGCACAAACATCACGACCAAGAAACACGTTAGGGGGGAAAGGGTTTATTCAGCTTACACTTCCATAGTGCTAATCATCACCAAAGGAAGTCAGGACTGGAATTCAAGCAGGTCAGGAAGCAGGAGCTTATACAGAGGCCATGGAGGGATGTTCTTTACTGGCTTGCTTCCCCTGGCTTGCTCAGCTTGCTCTCTTATAGAACCAAGAATACCAGCCCAGAGATGGTCCCACCCACAAGGGGCCCTTCCCCCCTTGATCACTAATTGAGAAAATGCCCCACAGCTGGATCTCAGGGAGGCACATCCCCAACGGACGCTCCTTTCTCTATGATAACTCCAGTCTGTATCCAGTTGACACATAAAATCAGCCAGTACAGAAACAAAGAAGAACTTGGTGATTGAGATTTAAGAATACAGCACACATACAGATACGCTCAGTATCATGAGCCAACAGAGCAATGCAAAATAAATAAGATCGTAATGCACTTCCTTCAGCAAGTGGGCAAAAATGTCACAATTAAAACAGACAAATCCTACTATCTGTGTGGCTTAGAAACCAGGAGAAACTCATTTATTGCTGGCAACATAGTACAACATAGTCCCTAAGTTATAACTGTCTTAAGGAATCGCTTGAAGGAATCTAGTACACACAGATACACACTATCCTACGTGTCACAGAAATTCCACTTCTGATTATGTATTCCAGAAAAATAAGTGCTTATGTTTTACCCAGAGATAAATAGAAGAATGTTTATGTTAACATTATTAACAACAGCAAATGTCTGGAAATAATCCAAATATAATAAAATATAAATACATTAAAATACAATAAACAAATCGTATTACATGTAAACCATCTAAAGCTGAATAAGAATGAAAATTAACGAATACATTAAACAACAATGAGATCTGTGTGCCTTATGCTGAGTGAAAAAAATTAGGATACTACAAAGTATTTGATTTATATCCAGGAGCAGATTAAACAGGTTTAGGGGGCTAGAGATGACAGTATTGAAGCAAACAGACAAGAGTGGGGGGAGATGCTCAGGATCCTGACAGAGACTGTGCAGATAGCTTATGTAAGTATATATTAAGACGTACAATAAATATATTCTTTACAGTGTGCAAGTTGAATCTTGATTTAAAAATAAATGTAAATGTGCTCTTAACATTTGGAAAAGTGCTTGCCATTCATGAACAAGGATCTGAGTTCAGAGCCCCAGAAGCCGTATAAAATGCAGGGCATGGAGGTGCACCCCTGTTATTTCAGAGCTGGCAGGGAGTTGGAGTCCCTGAGGTTTGCTGCCTGTCCAGTTCAGCTAACTGGTGAGCAGCAAGCTCACTGAGAAACACTGGCTTGAAAAGAAGTATGGGGAGCTACTGAAAATGATACTCGGAATCAACTTCTGGCCTTCACATGCATGCTCACGCACAGACGCATGCATGTGTGTGTGTGTGCTTGCGTGTCAATGGTCAGACCTACAATTGGCCCCTCATTGGAATCAATGCCTAATGTTCCCCAACTTGTTTATGAAGTCTCCTGTCTTCTCTTTAAAGACATCAGCAAAAGCCCTTTAATATTTCTTGTGCTGTCAGATTTATGGGGCTAGGGAAGGGAGTTGAAACTTCACACC
Organism: Mus musculus; assembly: GCF_000001635.26. Taxonomy (NCBI): domain Eukaryota; kingdom Metazoa; phylum Chordata; class Mammalia; order Rodentia; family Muridae; genus Mus; species Mus musculus. Next base: position 143,626,098 of record NC_000072.6, read on the forward strand.
AAAAAGTAGCATAGAGGCCAAGGTGATTCTCAAATAGATACCGGAAATGAACAGTGAGTCTGTGTGCAGAGAAGCCCCTCCCCCCGGAAATGAACAGCATGTCCGTGTGCAGAGAAGCCCTCTCTCCCCACGTGCTAAGCTTAGCTCAAGAGGACATGGGGTTTTATCATTATAACAACAAACCATAATTTAGTTTGCATGCGATTCTTAACTAATCTCATAAGAGTGCTGTGTTATATGTCTGGTCTTAGGCTAATTATCCTCAGATCAGTCATCATGGAAGGCTCTGAGAATTTGTATCACAACTCTTGGAAGAATTAATGTCTCCTTTGGGTGTGGAAGAACAAGGGCTTTAATCGTTCACAAGCCTTTTCTCACCTTTAAATGTGTTATGGATTCAAAATGTATTTCTCGGCAGAAAACTCTAGATTTTTGGCTCACAATGTAAAAAACCCATGTGTCCCACCCCAGCAACTGATAGCTTTTCAAGCTATTAATAGTCTGATCCCTGTATACTTGGTTCTCTGATATTTTTAGAGTCTGTATTTGAGTGTAATAAAATCGTTCCTCTTTCTTCTTAAAAAAAAAAAAAGTAATTATTGAGACCAGATTCTGCCAACAACAACTTTCAGAATAAAATAATAGTGTGCTATGGTTAAAAACCACACTATCATCAGGTTTGCATTGTTACAGCGACAAGTATTTTTAGTGGTTTATTTCATGAAAACAGGGCGTTCTGTGTAGGCCATCATTACATTAGTTTATGTTTACTGCACTTTCCTTAAAATCGCCCCTGTAGGGGGTACAAAATGCATGCATTCTTTCAATAGGGACTGTAGCTCACTAGAAAGTCAAATCAAGAGAAAACCACTTCAGGAAATGATTACAGCCAAAGGTATGAAATTACACCCACCTTGCTAATTACTGCTAATCTGATTTTATTTTTAGCTTCCAAGACAACACCTCAAAATCTCACTCCTTCTAGATGACCTGTATAGAGTGATTTTATTTTCTCAATAAAAGTAGCCAGATAATAATAGCGAAGACAAGGTAAGTATCTTGGTGTAGGGGCCTTTAACCAGAATTCAAGTGTACAGATCATCATTTGCTCTGCCGTCCATGGTGAAGAAGGCACGTCAAAACCTATACAGAAGATAGGTGGGGTTTATGTACCAATACTGCTTACCTGCCCAGGGTGGTAGCAAGGACGCAGACAGAAAGACTCAAAGGTCAAGAAGGGTTGAGTACCACCAACTCCCCATCTTCCCATGAGCCAGGAACCAGGGACTTGAAGTCTGAGATGGGATGCTGTACTGTTAGGCATTTAGGATTCTGAAACTTATATTCCATAGATAGGTTTTTGAAAATTCTAAGTCTTTGAATATTTGTAGATGTGGAAAGATTCATGCTAAGGGGAAAATATTAGGACCTTGCTCACTAGATCACCCAGGTAGATTTTCCAAGCTCTCTTTTCTTTTTTGTGTGCCAATTGTACATACCTTGTATCCCTGCCCAGCCTTCTCCGAAACTCTAGATAATACATTCTGATACTCTCTGGAACGTCTTTCTTTAAGTATCAAATGTCACAGTTACTTATTCTGCCCAGTAGTTGCCTTGCTAACCAAGCGCCATAGTGCCTCTCCTCTCAACATTATGTGTATGTCTAAACAAAACCTCAAAAAAAATCAATTTTCCAAATCATTTCCTTATTTCAAGAACATGTTTTCACATTATGGGTCAGCATTTATTGTTTTCTTTCAAAATACAAATATCTTAACATGCAAGCAACTCCCCTGTTGCCCACAGCTCTCTCATTCCTACTGGGTTAGGTGCTGCTTTCTGAATCCTGAATTCTGATGGTAATCCAGGAAGCTCCCCCACACCCCTCCTGTGTGTAAGCACTGGTTGATTTCACTGTAATTGTGTGTGTGTGTGTGTGTGTGTGTGTGTGTCAGTGCCTGTGTGTGTCTGTGTGTCTGTGCATGGAAGTGTTAGTCAGAACCTCACTAGAGATGTTTCTAATATGGTTGCCAATGGCTTAGTCAGGAGTTTTGCATTTGAATTTATTAAACTTAGGTAAAATATAAAGCCCCATGTTTGCTCAGTCACTCTAGCCATTTATAGGTAGCAGCCACACTCTCTGCCCCTTAAGAAGGTTCCTTGTGAGTGTGATGTTCTACCGAGTGGGCTGCCTGGGGGAGAAGTGTGTTTAAGTCAAATCCCAGAGCTTAGAATGTAAAAATCCACAGGTTTCAAATGACTAAACATTTCCTACAGCAGCCAATCAGGAAGCGCTCGTGTTAGAGGTCCAGTGAAGGAGGATTTAGCTCTCTGCGGACTCTGATCTTCTGCTGTTTCCCAATTGTGTTTGTTTGTTTGTTTGTTTGTTTGTTTGTTTGTTTTTTGGTGACTTAGATTATCATCTTGTTGTTCGATATTGTTAGAGTTTTTTTCATTTTTAATTGTGTGTCAGTGTGGGAGTGTGTGCAGTATGAATGCAGGTGTCCTCAGAGGACAGAGTTGTGTTCTGGATCCCCTGGAGTTGGTTTTACGGGCAGTGGTGAGCTGTCTGAACTGGGCAGTGGGAACTGGCTCCTCTACTAGAGCAACTCATATTCTTAACTGCTTAGAGACCCCTCCAGCCCAGGTTAGCTGTGCCTTAATTACACTTTCTTTTCTAGTCGGTCTCTGCCCAAAGCCTAGAGGTCTTCCCAGATAATATCACTTCGATTAAGTTTTGGTAGAGTTGATATTGCTGAAAATGACCATCCTACCAAAAGCAATTTACAGATTCAGTTCAATCAAAATACCTATAACATTCTTCACAGAAACATTAAAAAAATTGTAAAATTCAAACAGAACCAGAAAAGACTCCTGGCAGCCAAAGCAATCTTGACCAAAAAGGAAAATGCTGGAGAGATTTGCATCCTAGACTTCTGTAGCATAGAGCTATCCTGTTAAAAGCAGTGTGGTGCTGACATAAAATCCAAACATGTAGACCAATGAAATAGAATAGAAAGACCCCAAAATAAGTGTGCTCATAATCACAGCCATCTGATAGTTGAAAAAGAGGCAAAAACCACACATTGTAGAAAAGATAGCATCTTCAGCAAATAGTGCTGGGAAACCTGAGTATCTCTAACAAAGGAAATAACCAGTCAAGTGAAGAGGAAACTGCAGCATTAGAGAATCTTTGCAAATACACAAATACATACATATATAAAGATGTGAACCTTCAGCTCACCCCAGTCAGAATGGCTACCATCAACAAAACAACAAATACTGGTGAGGTTATGGCAGAAGGACAACCCTTGCTCTCGCTCTTGCTCTTGCTCTCTGCTGGTAGGAATGTAAGTTGGTGCATATACACAATGGGAAACTAATGAACTATAAAGAATATTGAATTATGAAATCTGTAGATAAGCAGAGGGAACTAAGGATCATATTGAGCTAGGTAACATGGACCCAGCACGACAGAACCCACATGTTCTCTCTCATCTGCACCAATCTTCATATATGAATATGTAATGGGAGGTAACTAAAGGGAGCAGGAAAACATGCAGGAACCATTTGGTGAGACAGGAATAGCAGGAAACAAGTGATAGAAAGGGCAGAATGGGAAGGTGGAAGGGGATGAGCTCAATACAGCGGGAGAAGGGATGAAGAACAAACACCACCAAGGTTAGTTGATAAAGCCGGAGGGATCATATTATGTTTACCTAAAATTACACACACACATACATACACACACATAGACATACATACATGTACTCTGACACAATACACAAATACAACACACACACACATAGAAATACATACATGTACTGTCATACAATACACAAATACAACACACACACACACACACTCTCACACACACACACACACACTCTCACACACACATACTAAGCCACTTGGGTTGACAGTGCATCCTATAAGAACCATAGACTAACAAATGTCCCATCACCAGGTATGAGAAAATTACTTTTCAATAATCGGTCAGCAAAATCCAAGTGATTCTGACTCTCTTCCTTCCTCCCTCCCTCCCCCTCTCTGATCTCTATCAATCTATTTATATCTCTTTCTCCCTATCTCTCTCTCTTCCTCTGTGGTTTTCTCTCCCTCCCTCCCTCTCTCTGCCTTCTATTTCTCTCTCTCACCCTATCTCTATCTTTGTCTCTATCATCTATCTATCTATCTGTCTGTCTGTCTGTCTATCTATCTTTCTATCTATCTCTACATTTGTCTGTCTGTCTGTCTGTCTGTCTACCTATCTCATCAGTGTAGCCCTCTGTTATCTTCCAGGGGTTGAGTGTAGACTCCTATTGCTGAAGAACCCACACAGATAGGATACTGATGAGGATGACGAGCCCATATCTAACCTGAAACCCAGCTTCCTGTAGTCTAGCTTCTATAGTATCAGCCAGTACTGTGTAAGCCACCGAGGGAGGGAAGCATGGAACAGTCCTACCCAGCTGGAACACTGTGAACACTGTAACACAGTAACACTGTGTAGTCTAGCTTCCATAGTATCAGCCAGTACTGTGTAAGCCACCGAGGGAGGGAAGCATGGAACAGTCCTACCCAGCCGCAACACTGTGAACACAATGACCAGCATGCAAGATATTTACAGTGGTTCAATAAGTGGCACTCACATGCTTGTGATAAGCAACGCCTATGTAACGGGACTGAAAGCCCACTCTGCAACAGGGAGCACATTCGTCCCTGGGACTGGAAGCGAGCCCTCCTCTCAGGGCTAGTGCCAGTCGTGGGCATTATAAAGTCATCTGCCACTTCCACCTTACTACCTTAGCATGACTCCCTAGCTATATTCTCAATCCTATCCATGCAAGTCTAGCAACCACCTCTCATCGAAGAAACCTCTCTTTACAGTAAATGGAAACTGTCACAGAAAACCACAGCTGGGGACACCATGCAAAGAACAACAGAGCATGGGAAGACTAGTCCTAACTGCTGCAGCTACATCGTAGATCCTGTACCCGTGATTCAGAAAACACTGTGGAAGATGAGGCAGAAAGATTCTAAAAGACAAGACTCTGGGAAGTCTGCTGTGAACTGATCACTCCTGGAAATGATTACCAATGGACCTGTTAACACTGGAGGGGGCATCTCACAGAGTCCCACTCCAGACCAAAAGAAATAAAACAATCGTGGGCATCTGGGTGTTTGGAGAAAGTATATTAGCCTGCTCCATGATAATGGACATCTTAATTATTATCTGCTACAAAGTAATCAGCCCTCAAACTGTGTACACACAAACAACACCCACAATAGGACTCAGTGCTTAAGTGTACATAACAGCAATCAAGAAATGGGTATCCGCTTGAGGGCAAGTGGGCATGTGAGGAGTTGTAGGAAGCGGGCCAGAGAGGACTGGAAAGAAGACAGGAAATGGGAGAAGTGATGTAATTCTATTTGAATTAGAAATTCATAAAAATTTTAAAAGCTGTTAAAATGTCTGTCGTAAAGCACTGCATGTAATAAACTACCAATTGTGGTTTTAAAAAGAATGAGTGGGTGAGAGAAGTCAATATTATTTTAATATCCATAGGAGGATACGTGTTACTCAGACGAGGATATGATGTCTTGGGTTAATAGATGCCAGTACTCGACTTGGTACATAGTACTCACTGTGAAACTCAGGAAAGGCAGGCGACCAAGCCAAACAGAAATGCACAGGAAGTGGGGGAGAGAGTCAACACGAGACTGCAGTGATTTAACAATAACAACACTCTCTAAGGGAACAAGGCATGACACACAGAGTGGCAAAGGCAGGGACTGTTGATGTGAACTTGTGAACAATGCGGGCCACAGGACAATAGAGCGGCAATTTACTGTGAATGCAAGGCATAACTATCAACCTGGAATTATATGTCTAATAAAAGCATCTGCCGAAAGTGAAAGCAAAAGACATCACATTTTTTACTCGGAAAATGTTGAGAGGGTGCATCTATGAGCATCTATGAGCATCTATGAGCACTACCATAAATGTTCAAAGAAAATCTGCTGAGAAAAAATGGATCAGATGGGAGTGCAACTCAGCGCAAGATATAAAAACGAGAAACAGCAAATATATTGGTAAATATCAAAGGGATTTCCCCCCAAAACTTAAAAGACAATTACTATATGTAACAAAATGAACAGTGATATCGAATAGGGTAGGAGCAAGCACACATGTTACCCGTGTGACTGTAGTACAACATACAGTGAAATATATATAACAACATGCAGTAAAAATATATATACTTATATACATACATATATATACATACACATACGCATACGCATACGCATGCGCATACGCATACACATACACATACATATACGCATACGCATACACATATACATATATACACACACACATTAAAGGTTCGTATATTATCCACAATAAAAGATACTTTCCAAACACTGACAGTGAGAATTTAAAGCTATGAGTTGCAAACTCAGGAGCTACTGAGAACAAAGTGATACCACAGTCATGGGACTGAGGATCTAAATTTACACTAAAACTAATCTTTAAAGGAAAGGAAGGAAAGGAGGGGAAGTCCAAGGAAAATGGGAAATAAATGAGAGGATGGGATTTCGAAGCAAATCCAGAAACATTGCAGTGGAAGAGGCCTTGCCTTAGACATCTGAGGCACTAGGTCTGGTATCTAACACCGAGAAGACAGCAGATAAACAAACAATTCTGAGAGTAAATTCTGTATAGATGGGGAAACTGCAGTTATGTGAAGGAATAGTTCCAGTTTAGTGGAAAGGGAGCCATGAGTAGACCCAGACTGCCTGTGAGAAATGGGCACTGAGAAATAAGTCACACCGAGCAAACACGGTCATTAGACAGGCATCGTAGCCAAGGTGCGTTCCTAAGGCCCAAATGGGTTCCTGCTGCCCTTTTTGGTTGGCAGTTTCTTTAGATTTAGCTATGTTGTTTAAAGTTAGGTTTCTGCCCCAAGTGATTAAAATCCAGTTCCTATAAATCCTGAAAGTCTAGAGTGTTGCTTCGGTCCCACGGTCACCACTGTGGTGTAGACCACACTCCTGGAAGACTCATGGTATAGCTTAAAGTCATTATTGTAAAGACATCCCCTCATATTTCCAATTTGTAGGACTTTTTATTTGCCACCAGCATCTTGTTTTCACAAACTGTGTGTGGTTCTTATTTATTTGTTTTGTTTGTTTTCTCTTTCTTTTTGTTTTTACATGAGATTTCACTAAATGATGAACAATTCATAAAACACAGACTTACTGGTTGAAGTTAGATGCATGAGTTTGTAAAATAAGGTTATCTTGTTTACTGTATATTTTGACAGGTGCAGTTAACAAAATAGACTCACTGGTGACCCCAAGATAAGTGACAGACATATGAACATTAACTGGATCAGATTCTTAGTCCATTCTCTCTAAGGCAATAAAGTTGTCAAAACTTTTGAGCAGAGAGGGCCTTGAGCTCTCAATATATGGTATATTTGGAACAAACATGACACAGGTCTTAATGACCAGACCATCAAATGTCAGGTAGGGTTCCATCCACAGGCATCAAAGCCACATGGACCAGTGGTATCGTGTCCCTGAACCAGCTGTGTGCTGAGGCCTGGTGACCTCAGGAGGTCTTGGCTCCTTCAGCACGATGAACAGAAAAGGGCAGTCTTGCACATTTGAAACTTCCCGAGCCTGTGTCTCTGAAGACAGGGAGTGTGATTGGCGGTTTCAGGTCACCCTGATTATATATTGACTCTGTCCCTCTGATAGCGGCTGCCAGATCCCACTTGCAGGGCTTCTATCCTGCCACCCTCCCTACCAGGTCAGCATGACATTTTTGTTGAAAGAGACTCATCCCAGCGCTGATTGCTACGTACTGTGGGTTCTGCCTGCTTCAGCCCTTTCCCCATCCATTGGAGCATCTGCCCTCACCCCCATATTCAGCTCCATTCATTCAACAACACATACATTCCTCAGGGCTACATGTCAGAGATGCAGCCCTCAGCAGACTCAGGAATGCCACTTGCAGAGAAAAAGCAAAGAGAAAACAAAAGGCACCTACCCTAAGAATGTTTCACAATTAGTCTATGGGCAGGTACCAGCGGGCAAGTTATGAGAATATTATGAGTATTTTCCAGAGTTCTTTTTCCCCCAGAATCTAATAACTTTCATTCTGAAGTCTCTTTGAAACAACATTCACCTGCCATTATGTGCACACATACGAGTATAGCCTATATAAGGTTTCATATATGTGACATATAGATGCCTTTTAAGTGAAAACATTAATTATGGCTTTTTTTCTTCTAAAAATGTGTTTAGAAAATTGAATTCCTTTGAGCGATATGGGCCCAATAGCCAGCTGAGTGATTGATATTTTTCAGTGGCTTTGTGTAGAGAGGGGACTTTGGTCTCAGATCTGACTTTGCCCCGCAGCTCTCTAAGCTTTCTGTCAACTTTTAACTAGCCTCAAAAACCGTCTATGAAACCGTGAGATTTTCGGTGTGAGTTTCATTCGCTTCTGCACGCAGGTTGTCAGCGTGGACTTTCTCTAAGTTTAAATAAACTGCTTCTTGCTTCTAAGGAGTCATGTGCAGTATAGCTTGTTTCTCCTGGGTAATAACTATCTTTCCGCATCGATTCCCAAATGAGGGAGCTGTCAACATCTGTTTCTGGCAACGTAAGAAAGAGAAGGGATGTTGGAGCCAGTGACTTGTTTCCTGTGGGAATAATTCAGGGTTTGAACACATCCTTGACTGTTAATTTATAAGCACACTCACCATTTTCTCCTCTCCATCAAAATGCATGCCAGTATTGAGCAGTCTCGGGGAATAGAAAGCAACATATCGCAAACCCAGAGTCGAGTCTCGAGCTTCTGTTGAGGGAAGCAGAGGTCAAGGGAAATTTAGCAAATGTTCTATTGTCTGCTACACATTTGAAAATCGGCAGTATGGATAGTGACTAACAAAATGAGGTTACACTGCAGCAGCTGAGTGATCCAGCTCTCTCCCCATTCCTCCAGGTGTGACAAGAAAGCCCCACCAGATGTGGGTGGCAGCTTGGCAGCCTGGCCAGGCAGGGACCAAAGAGCTGAGTGTGCAAGATGAAGGCTAAGTGTCGAGGGCTAGAGAATTGCTAAAATGTGGGAGAAGCTAAGATTTGCAATCCAGGGCACCCAGCCATATGCATAGAGTTAGCAGGTCTTGGTAGCCAAGAGCAAGCCAAAAAAAAAAAAAGAGGCTCATGGCTCATGGGAGTTTGTTGAGGAAGGCTGGGACAGATTGGGGTGTTCTTCGATGTTAAACAATAGAGAGGTTGAAAGGGAGTGACCACATATTTTGTAAAATTATGTAAACTTGAATTCACTCACTCACACACACACAATGTATATGTTATGTTCAACATGGTGTCTTGAAAGAATACAGCATTATGTGACGGGCAAATCAAGCCATAGGTATTAGTTGTGTCTGTCACCCATGTAACCAAATGTCTGAAAATGCAGCCCAAGGGGAGCATTTTGGTTCACAGTCCTGGGGCATAGTCTGTCATAGTGTGTAGACATGGTGGCGGGAGGTCCCATTGCATCCGTTTTAGAAAGCAGAGAGGAACGCAGGCTGGGCCATAGGATGTTATTGCCAGGGTGGGCTTTCCCCCCTCTGTTAACCTTTTGGGAAGGATGTGTTGGTAGATCTCTGTCAAGCATTGGTAGAATTCTACACTGATGCTAACCGCCCCACTCTCTACTCTCTACCAGAGCTGACAATGAAGATAGCCGTCAAGTAGGATTTTTAAACAAATTGGCCACATCAGACCTATGGCGGAAGAGAATTGTTCCCTTTTTTTGGTAAGTGAGCTTGTGGAACTCATCAGGTTTAGATCATTGGAGTCCGAGGCCATCAGAGGGAAAAGTAAATGGCCTTTGGTCCTTGGAAGAAGGAGAAAATGGATACAGCAGGAGAGAAGCAGATTTGGAGATGTTCCCAGCATCTGGAGAAGGCCAACAGGATGGCAGCATGGCTGTCTCAGGGCTCTGGCAACAGGTCAAAACTGGAGGTCTGGGCTTCAGGTGGTTGGCATACAGAGCAGGCAGAGCACAGGGCAGGCAAATGTTGGCAGCAGCAGAATCCAAGACACGAACTTGGGCTCATGTCGGGACTTTTGTCTTTAAAACAATTAGTACTGATGAGTGAGAATGGCAAAATGAGCTGGCAGCCTGGTGGCTGTGTCCACGAGCCTCCACTGCATGGGTACTGGGAAAGGATGAAGTGAAATATTCCTGACTAGAAATGGCCAGAAAGATGGCTGGCTGGTGGGCAGGCTCATCTCCTCCCCAGAGATGCTTAGTTATCTCAGATCCAAGGAGTTAAGAGGATCACAGGGCAGCAGAGGTCCAGAACACCGGACAGTGAGAAACAGATGAGAGGCCCCGACACGGAGTTGGAATACACAGTCCATAGAGGGTCCCAGTACTGCTGTCCTCCTGCACCCAGGGCAAGGAAGGGGAAGAGGAGCCCCTGAGAATCCTTACGGTGGGACCCTGGGGGTGTCCTTGGTGCTTTTAGATCCTAGGTCTGGGGATTTTTGAGAATATGTGATTCCTGTTTCTTTCTCTTCCTTGTTCTGTTTCCTATTTGGTATCTTTCCAAGTTATGCTGCAGAAAGGGTCCTTAAGACACTCTCCCCACCTCTTAATCCTTCTATCAAGAGAGAGAGGCAAGCAGGTGTTCTGTCAGTCAGAAATACCAGCACGTTGGAGGCTGAAGCAGAAAGACACAACTGCCAAGTTTGATAGCAGCTTAGGTTATATTGAGACCCTGTCTCACAATATAAACAAACAAAAAGGAAGGAAGAAAGAAAGGAAGGAAGGAAGGGAGGGAGGGCAGGGAGGGAGGGAGGGAAGGGAGGGAGGGAGGGAAGAAGGGAGACAATTATAATGGCCTCCATCCTGTACTGTCATTCTCCTTCCATTTTTTGTTTTTGAGACAATGTCTCACTATATAGCCTGGGCTAGACCAGAACTCACTATGTAGCTAAAGCTGGTTTGTTATTTACCAGCCTCTTGCCTCAGCCTCCCATTTGCTGAGGTTAGAAGTGTATGCCCGCCCCCCTATACCCGAATAAATTTTTGGTCCTAAACGACATCACCTATGTCATGCTGGCTAAGTCATAAGGAGAGGTCATTTGATTAATAATTCCCATTGAGAATTGTCAGGTAGAGTCAACAACTAGGCAGACACATACAGTCTGCGGGATGAGCCTTACCCAGCCTGATTAGATGCCATCTGATTTCAGCACTGTGTGTGTGTGTGCACACATACACACACACACACACGCACACATGCACACACACACACACGCACATGCACACACACATACACACACACATACACACACACACACACACACACACACACACACACACACATACACACGCACACACGGTTTCCTGTTTCCTTATTTACTTTAAAACATTCCTTCCACACTGGCAAGTATTTTATTATGTCATATAAATTAGAACTTACACAAGCATTTATGCAATTACTACAGTACAATTCTTTATATTCTAGTTATAATATATTGTAGTCTGTATGTACAGTAAAACTTGGGCTTAGGTATTTAAATTCTTACTTTAAATAGCCAATAGTTGCACAGGGAGATTTAATCATGCATCTGCAGTATATCTTATGTCTACATTCTATATATGCTGGGATAATATGAAGACAAATCGTATGTGTGCTGACCTAGTGCTTGTTCATGCTTTGACATTTCTTTCTTTAGATTCACGATTTTAATTTAATAGTTTGCTCTTTCTGAATACCTTCGGTCTTTAATCCTACACCATAACGTAGATTTTCTGGAGACAAATCCTGTTACCTTTTGTCTGACTTTATTCTAACATCTCAATTATTAAAGACTCTCTTAGTGGATAAAGTCTTGGGTGTGCATGAGTGTTTGTGTATGAGTGTACGTGTGTGCATGAGTGTGTGTGTACAGGAGTGTGTATATGTGAGTGTATGTGTGTGCATGTGAGTGTATGTGCATGAGTGTGTGTATTCTGTGTGTGTGTGTTTGTGTGTGTGTGTGTGTGTGTGTGTGTGTGTGTGTGAATCCAGATAAATAGAACCTTCTGGCTGTCTTCCACTTCCATTGTTATTTTCTGAATATACTTCTCTTGTAGCTTGATGCTGACTTGCCCTCAATTTGACGTATTTTCCTTTATTGAATTCCAGAACTTCAATCTTTAATAATTCCAAGCAATCTAAATAGCAGGTCTGATCTTCCTCTACGTGTCCCCAGCGTTGTGACTGAGATTCTTAGACCTATGTTTTGTTGTCTTTCATTAATTTTGGAAATTCTTGGGTGCTATTTCTCCAGAGCTTTTCTTCTCTTTTGTTCCCGGTGTTCTTCCCTTTGTCAGTCTGAGTGAATGAAGCTCTCTGACATTTTCCCGTGAGTCTGCAATGCTTTGGAAGGCTTCTTTTTCTCACTGTTTGTCCTCATTGTTTTGCCAGTCAATGACTTGTATTCACATGATTTTCATTCCACTGACTCTTTTCTCTGTTTTGTCCCAACTCCTGATCTACTCATTCTGGAATTTCTTATCTTTTGAAGTTGTATATGTCTTCCTGGAACATTAAATGTATCCCCTCTAAATTATTTTTTCTGAAATCTCTCATTTATAACACCTATTTTTCACTAATTTACATGATCAAATACAAAGGTAGAAAAGAAGAGCAGTATTCTAGCTAGAGTGGAAACTTAGCTGATGATCAGTATTGAGGCTAAATTAATGCAGCAATAATCACAAACACAGAGCAAAGTATGAGTCCACATTATTAGAGGAAAAACTTAGAAAACCTGAAGACAGTTTCAAGAAATATTACAAGAAGGTGATTGGATTCTAAAAAGGTAAAGAAAAAGTACAGAAATAGTTAATCAAAATAATAAAAGAAAATCATCCAAATCTGAGGAAAAAGCAAGGAGGCCGAAAAGCCTTCAGTATTCCAGAGGAACTGGTGACAACATTTATGCACCTGCAGAATTCTTCATGTCTAAACACCAAGAGAAAATTGCTTTAGGCTTCCGGAAAAGTGAAGAAGTTACTTTCAAAGGTAAACAAGCCGTCAGACTAGCTTTCTCTTCCCATTGGGAGCATTTGCTGTTAAAGGGGATTGAGTCATGTCCTTGAAATGACAGCTTTATAGGGATGGGAATCAAGAAGAGATGGAGGAGGAGGTGGAAGGAAAGTGGAGCAGAAGCACATGGCCCGGAGAAACCGCAAGTTAAAAGGGATCTCATAGATGGGGAAGATGGTAGTGTAGTGGGAGATCTACCCAATCTAGGCTTGCAGCTTGTATTCATATTAATTGAGTTGTGTTTTCCTTGCCTTGGCTTATTTGGGTTGGAGATTTACTGCAACAAAATGGCCCCCAAATGCCACACCCAGCTCCTGCTACATTCATTTCTGGAGAAAACAAGAATGCACTCATGCATCAAAAATTTAGACTTAGGATTCCAGTTAAAGCAGGTTTGAGAATGCACAATTCGATAGTTTGGAAAAAGAGAGTTTCTTTTTCATGTACTACTGAGGAAAAAGTATGAGACAGACGTTCTATTGGGTGCTCATTCCTCACGGCCTGTTGTTCTGTCCCTCTGTGAGGCCTGCTTTGACATCCTTCTGTGGACCATGGAATCTATTGGGAAGCTGCTCAAACCTAAAAAGCTCATCTCAAAATGCACGTAGGTGTGTAATATAAACACCAGGTATGGACTAAATAAACTGACTTAATGATGATTACTAACATGTTTGGTTTTATTTTTAAAGATTTATTTTATGTATATGAGTACAATGTAGCTGTCTTCAGACACACCAGAAGAGGGCATGGGATCTCATTACAGATGGTTGCGAGCCACCAAGTGATTGCTGGGAATTGAACTCAAGACCTTTGGTAGAGCAGTCAGTGCTCTTAACCACTGAGACAACTCTCCAACTCACATGTTTTTAAACCAAATCATCATAACTTGCTGCAGGGAAATATTGAATCCTGATCGTGATCCTAACAGCAGCCATTGTTACCCTGAAGTGATGGTTAGGGAAGGAGTTTTGCCATTTTCCCTTTCTATGGGTGGGAATATTGAGTTCCTGGGAATTAAAATGTGCACCCAAGGTGTAATGATGAAGAAAAAGTTACAGGCTGGCAAGCAAACTACAAGACCTGTTGCTAATGCTAAGGGGAATTGCAAACAAAAAGCAAACACCTGAAAGGGGAGTATAATTAATCCATAAGCAAATTGGTGAAATATAAAGGTAAGTCGATACCAAAATCGGTGATCTAAAAGGAGAGCAAAAGTCATCTAAACAAGGGAAATACAGACTGAAACACTGTCTCTGAGAGCAGATAAAACGAGTCAAATGGCAGCCCCTCCAGGTCCAGGGAAGTCACAGGGCAAACAAACCTGACCCACCAATCAACCCCTGACACCGCTCCCTTGCCCCAGGGTGCCTGTCCACATTCTCAGGCATGGAAGCTGCACTGAAACACCCTGAAGAACCCTGGTGGAGCCAGGCAGGGACTGAATGGAAAGTGAGGCTGCTGGTTAAATAGCATAGATCAGCCCAATGTCAGCAGTATCTGGAAATGTGGCCAGGCTCCCGGGAATTCTCACCCAGCAGTGAGTCACAGCAGCAGAGGCTCTGGAAACCAAGATGTTGCTCAACAAAGAAATGAATAAGCGTGTTCCCGAGGTCAAACAAACTCAGGCCAAGAATCTGTAAGGTCAGACTGAGTCAGAAGCACCATGGGGCGAGAAGTCCAAAGCCAGCCTCACGTCCAAGCAGGCAATATTTGTTCACCAGTGTCCACAGCCCAGGAGGAAGCCAGGAGCAGGCCAGAGTGGCCCAAACTGGCCCTAGTGGCAGGGAAGTAGTAGAGGTAGATTCCTGGTGAGTTTCCCAATCAGAACCCACAGCTGTTAATCTCAGGAATAAAATATGTACCTGTTGATTTATTGAGACTGGTTCTATCCGTTCCTCTAAAAATCTGGCCCAGGAGAAAGGACTGCTGCAAACACAGGTCATCAAACAGAAGAATCTATCCGTACTTTCCTTCAGGTATAAAAGTTTGACTTCTCCTGTGAGTTAACTATAACGAAGGGGTTACGTTGTTGAGGAACTTGATCTGAACTGAATGCATCCATGTGAAGCGGTGGAATTCTTCAGGAAGAGTCTCATCTCCAGATGTGCCTGATGATCTGTATTCACTTGCACTGACAGCTGGTCTTGACTGAATTAGAAGTTATTTGAATATAAACGTGAACTTGATAGAGTTCATGAGGCTTTAAGAAAAAGCCTCAGAATTACGTCTAGAACCGTTGTGTCTGCGGATATGTCTGAGATGATGACAAAGACAACCAGGGTGGGTGGAGGCATGGTTGGTGTGATGGACCACTTCCGTGCATGTGCGTTGAAGAAGCAGGATGGATGAGGAGTGTGCAGCATCTTCTGAGGATGACTTTACTAATGTGGTGTGACCCGTATCACTTGTGGCTCAAGCAAACATAAGACCAGTTGCAGGTTGTGGCTTATCCCAAATGGTGGGTGGCAGGGGACGGGAAGACAGTGCCTTCAGTCTAGCACAGGGAGAAGGGGCCGAGGCAGGGGGAGGTGCATCTGAAAGTCTTAGAGATCCTATGGAAGTCCATATGTTTTCTTAAGATTTTCTTAAGCAGTTGCTTAAGAAATGGCCCACCAATTGTGGGCAAGAAGTTAAGATCAGCAGGAAACAGTTTTCTTCATATATATATATATATATATATATATATAGAGAGAGAGAGAGAGAGAGAGAGAGAGAGCTCATGAGATGGAAATCACTCCTAGCTCCTAGAATGGGAGACACTATGTTCATTACACTCTGAGTTTTGGGGAGGGGCGCTTACTTCATTCACTTATTTTAAGGTCAAATTTTAGCTGCTGTTTTTCCTGAGGTTGTGTGGACCACTCTACATTGTTCAGCAGTGATTTCTATGTACTTAGATTAACATCTCCTAAGAATTTCAGGGAGGTTTGAGTCACTATCCAAAGACACAAAACTATCACAAAAAAGAAACGTGAGGCAGACATACTCAGAGCACATGTTCTGAGTCCTCCCAGGTCATTGCTTAAGCATGACGTTAGTTAGACAAGAAATGTGAGGTCAGATGAGTCAGACTCTGGATGTTCGCTGTTTAATGTTATTAGTGTCAAGTACTGTCTTCTACCACCCCCACTCTCATCCCAGACTGCACCTGAGCAGATGGATTCAAAAGTATACCCCATCATATAGGGAAGTCATATAGACTTCCAGGCTCACTCAGAATAAGTAAGTCTACAGACAGAATCCTGCCTTGAATTTGACCCTTGATGCTGTCAAAATGGCAGACTGTGACAGCAGTCAGAGAGATTGCTTGCACAACCACATTCACTAACGCTTTTCTTTTAATGTCATCACACACTGATACACACACACACACACACACACACACACACACACACACACACACACACGCCTAAGACCACCAAAAAAGCAAAATGGCAGACACTATTTAACTATACAACTAGAAGATAAGAAGATATGGTTGTCCTTTCTCACCTATTTTTTTCATGGTCTTCTGCTCGCCTTGGTGAGCTTTGGCACGTTGGGTGGAATGTGAAAACAATCCCCTGCTGATTGTCCACTAGCTGTGCCTTGCTGATCGAGTGTCGGAAGCTCCGGGCAGAGCTATCTTCTGTTTTCTCTCGTCTGGTGGCCCCTGGCTGATCCTGGCTGATCCTAAGGTTCTTCCTCTACTTTGCTGAGCTGCTCTCTCTGGCCGTTCCTGCAGGGTCCAGCGCTGGTGAAGCACAAGACCTCTCCATGCTCCCAGGTCCTGGTGAAACCACGCTTTCTTTTGTGTCTCCCTGCCCTTGTGCTGTTGCTGGTTCCTAGGTTACTTTCCTGTTCTAAGTCTCTGTTGTTCTTCCCACATCACCACCATCCTCAACTTTGTTCACCAGAGTGCAATTCCAGTCCTTTCTCAGAAGATTTCCCTCTATCCAGAATCAAAGGGACACACAGAGAGCAGAATAGATGTGGAGAGGATTCTGTGAGCCGGACTGACTCCTGCCATGCTCAAACGTGTGCCATTTTGTACACAAATATTCGGACTCTGAGGATGGCTAGGGGTTGACACCATTCTTTCCAGAATGAGCCTCTATCTAGGCTCTGGATTGTGGGGCAATCAGGAGCCACAGGCAGGTTCGGTCTAGTCATTCTAGTTAGGTATCTGACAGGGTGTCTCCTGAGCTCAACTTGACAACTAGGGACTCTATAAAATAAACACTTCTGTAAATTCATGTCAATCTAGAAGCTTCTATCTCAAGAGAGATGTGGCATAGTGTCTGTGTTAAGATATAGTCAGGATGAGTTATTCTTGTGGTGGCTAGTTTTATGTCAACTATATAGGGAAGCAGGCTGAGCAAGCCATGAGGAGCAAGCCAGTAAGCAGCTCCCCTCCATGGCCTGTGCATCAGCTCCTGCCTCCAGGTTCCTGCCCTGTGTGAGTTCCTGTCCTGATTTCTTTTGATGATGAACGGTGCTGTGGAAGGGGAAGCCAAATAAATCTTTTCCTCCTTAAGTTGGTTTGGTCATGATGTTTAATCACAACAACAATCATCCTGAGTAAGATAACTCTTCTATAAACATATTTTTTAATTGAATAACAGTAGTGTGTTAGGATTCAAAGGCAATCCAGGTGCTGTAATCTTTAACCATCTTATCTTGTGAAAGGAGAAAAGTTCAAACCTGGGGATTATGGGAAAGCAAAAGACAATTCAAGGGTAGGTGATAGGACAACTACTGTTACTGATAATTACATTTCTTAAGTGTGTCTGTATGTGTGCTTGTGTGTACACATGCCACGTGAATGCTCATTAGAGCTAGAGTTATCGGCTCAGTGTTTGTTATCAGCTCAGTGTTTGCCGGTGACTGACTAGGTTCTCTGGGAGAGCAATGCATGCTCAGCTGTGTGTGTGTGTGTGTGTGTGTGTGTGTGTGTGTGTGTGTGTGTGTGTGGTGTTTATATGTGTGTGTATGTGTGTGGTGTGTGTAATTGGGTGTGTGGTGTGTGTATGTGTGTGTGCGCGCATGTGTGTATGTGTGCGTATGTATGTGTGTGTAGTGTGTTTGTGTGTGTGTGCATGGGTGCGTGTGTGGTGTGAGTGTGTGTGTGTGTGTATGTATGTATGTATGTATGTATGTATGTATGTATGTATGTATGTATGTATTCTCTCCTTTCACCATGTGGGTCCCAGGTATCAAACTCATTTTCTCAAGAACCACTATCCACAGGGCCATCTCACCAGCCTACAACTGTTATTTTTTTTCCCTAAGGTTCACCAGCCTTTATTGGTTCAACAATGAACAGTAAAGGAAACGTTAGCTATCCAGGTATTCACACAGACATGAAAGCCACCCTTCGAAAAAAGCCACAACTGCTATTTTAAACAAACTTCAAATGCAACAGATCCAAACTGAAACGTGAGATGCACGCGCAAACAGTAGGATGAGCCCCCACATGCTCTAGAATTACAGAAAGAGGCCAGCATTTCTGAAGAGAGTTCAGCGGTCTTCATGACAGAGCAGGTGTAGCATTAGCGTTCCTGTCACATAGACCCTGTCTGTGTCCCACACGAAGGTGATACATTAGCCCAAGCAGAAGTCACATCACACCCAAGGGCCTGCAAATGTCCCTCCCAGCACAATGCTCCTGAGAATGTAATATTCCTCCACTAAAGATCCCCTCTGATAGTACGCTGGCCATCCTTTCTCGAACTGCAGGCCAGCCCACCATCTTAGAATTGTTTCACGTTCACTACACCTACATAGGGCAGCAAAGTCTATCACTATGGAGTGGAGAAGCTGCCCTGAGTTAGCACTTGCCTGCCAACCCCAACACCATACTCTCAGAGAGCCCAGAAATCTCGGCTGTAGAGTCCACAAAGAGATTGCAGAATTACTTAGTTGCAGGATCTGCACAATTTTCCTACATTTCTGATGCCAAGTTTTGTGTTCTCTTCTACCCAAGAACAAAAGACTGACAAAATTTTATAAACATACGAGAATTCTATTTAACTGCATTCTGTTTAAAAATAAGTGAACTGGGGCTTATAAATCTATCAGCTATGTTGAGATATTATTTTTAACAATATCACTGTTGTTCTTGGATTCCCAGACATGAGTAAACACCCTGTCCCCTAATTAATACAAAGAATGTAAGACATTTTTAAATTTCTAAAATGGGCCCTTTTTACAAATGGTCATAAAGTAGAACGTATCGAATGATCATGTGCGAAGCAGAGCTGAAATAAATCAGGATGCCTTTGTAGAATGAAAGCTAATGTTGGTTTCAATGTACGCAAACTGTTCAGGGATTTAAAAAACAAATCTGAATCCAGCGATACTCAGTTCTCTGTAAGTACATTCTTGAACCGTTTTCAGATAATTCTTCGAAATAGGCCACTTGATAGTTCACAAAAATTAACATGGAATCAATTTCCATTAATATAAACCCAAACCCCAAGAATTAGCCACTCTTAAATAATATTCCTATTCTTTCCTTTCTTAATGTATTTTCCCCAAAACAGTATTAGCTATGTATTTTAAGAGACCTTTTTTTTTCAGAAAAAGCCCAGCCTTTAAAAAAATAATACTTTCATTTGAAAAGAATTAATCTATTCAGTTATAGTTGGCTGTACACTTTAAATTATATGGCTGTATGTTTTATGAAAAGTTACGTTCATTCATTTTCAAACATGGGGGCCTTCTGGTTCTAATTAAGGATTAATAGTGTTTTGATAAACATTTGCAATCTGAAAATTTAAGATTCCATGCTCTTTGAAACAACTTTAATTGAATTTCTGTTAATCCATTTTAAAATCTCCAAGTTAAACCTAAAACTATTTCTGAACCAAAAGCTTATCATAGCATCAAAGAGGAGGAGCGAGCGTCTTCTCAGCCATATAAAGTGTATGATAGGGCTGGAAAACTGGCTCTGCTGGAGGAGAAGGCTCTGCTGCTCTGGCAGGAGACCCAACTTTGATTCCCTGCACACACATCTGGCGACTCCCAGCTCCTGTAAACTCCAGCTACAGGGGTATCTGATGCCTTTGCCCTCAGGCTCTGTCATCGTGTGTCCACATGTTCCCCCACATGTACATACACACACACACACACACACACACACACACACACACACACACACATACACACACACACACACATATACATACACCCCTACACATGTACATGCACATACACAGACATAAATACCCCTACATATAATATAATTTAAAGTAAAAATAAACTTAATTTTAAAATATCAAATGTTCTTTAATAGTTAAGCAAATAATTAGATCTTCAAGTCTGTCAGTTTGTAGCTGGCAGGGGAGTTTACTCTAGCCAACATGTCTCAGCTATAAAATATTAAAAAAAAATAATCATTAAATAGACGTTAAAACAAACAGGCAGGAGGTGATAAGCCTATGTAAAAGTCAGGCTTGCCTTAATGTTTGGGCTTTGAAAACTTGTGCTCCTGTTTGTTTAGTTCACTAATCTCACCTGTTTTTCCCTTAGGAATACACACCCAGCCAGCAGACCATTCCTAAATAAACACACCAGGTAGAAACATAGTTTAGTGCAATGACAGGAAGGCTTGCTAAATGCAACAAAACTAACAGTGAGATTATACACCGGGACATAGAAAACTACAAAATCTCTTTCAGCTGATGGAGTTTTTTCTTAGTTTAAAAATGATTTATTTATTTATTTTCTATGCATGAGTAGTTTGGCTCCGTGTATGTATGTGTACCATGTCTGTGCCTGATACTTTTGGAGGCTGGGGTAGACCACCTGCAAAGGAGTTACACATGGTTGTGAGCCACTCTGTGTATGGTGGGAATTGAACCCAGATTCTCTGGAAGAGTGGCCAGTGTTTTCAACCACTGAGCCACCTCCCTAGCCCCTCTCTTATTTTAAAATCTTTATTTTCACCAGCCTCTGTCATTACATGCCCAAACATTTCATCTTACTCACTGAATCCACTAGAGGAACTCTTTAGAACCCTGGCACATAGTAGGCCCCCACAAATCTGGAAGATGTACTGACTAAAAGACCCGGAGACTTGTGGCAGCTGGTGATGCTCTGTGGAGGAGAGCCATGACTCATGAGAACTTCATTTCTAAGAATCCAACATGGTCAACTGATTTATTCAAAACCCGTTATCTTTTTTATTCTTTTGTGGTAAGATCAGACTTGAGAACCAGTACGGTGGTGCCAACCTCCAACCCTAGCACTGAGGATGAGACCAGACCAGGTTGCATCCTGGGGGAGGGGCTAGCAGGAAAGTGATACTGCGAGGGAGTACATCTACTGGGTACAGCAACAAAGTCCAGGCATCATTTATGAGTATTTTAAATATTTCAATCAAACCATCACAAACAAATTTGAGGGATTTTGCTGGGTACAGAGATCTTGCCTGCCATGGGGAACTGCAGCTAACTGGATTTCCCTTCCTGCCTCTCCTGTCCTGATACACGTGTTTCTTATTCTATAGCTGTAGCAAAATGCCCGATGACATCAACTTAAGGAGGAATTTATTTAGGCTCACGGTGCCAGAGAATATCATGGAAGGGAAGACCATGTTTGAATGCTGGGCTCGATCCTTCTCCTCAGTCTACAACCTCCGCCTGTGGGGTAGTGCCACCCACATTTACAGGGAGGGTCTTCACAAGTCAGTTAAGTAGCTCCAGATTATCCCTTTCTTCTTCCCCTAGAGATTTGTTTCCATGGAGACTCTGAATCCCATGGAGCTGACAATCAAAATTAACCCTCAAAGTATACTGTACTGGTCTACCTTCCTTCAGGCTCTTTCATGCCATATGATCAGGTAGGTTCCATATATGTCATGCCTATCTGAACCTACACAGAATACTGCACGGGGCATAATATATATTATGAAAAAACATAGATTGTTTTCTCTTTTTTCCCCCACAAGTCTCATTTATAAAATATCTGTCTGTCCATCTGTCCATATGTCTATGTGTCTAGTATTTTTCTGCATTATGCAAGTGTTCTATTTGCATGCATGGTGCCCAAGGAGGTCAGAAGAGGGCATCAGCCCCCTTGAAACTGGAGTGACAGGCAGTTGTGGGCCACTTTGTAGGTGTTGGGAGCTGAACCCTGGTCCTCTGCGAGAGCAACTCATGCTTGTAACCCCCAAGATGTCTCCCCAGCTTCATCATAGATATATTTGTAAAGGTCGTATCAGATAGGAGCACCAGGAATTGACTTTTTATATACACTGTATGTTTTTCTCATGTACATTCGTGCTTATACTTAGGGCTGGTTTCTTTTACACAGGGTTTTAGGATGTGCACATGGCCGTTCTGTGAGGACTAGACTAGGAAACACTTTGACATATAAACTGGAGCTAAGTGTTGGCTCCTCCCAAGCAGTCACTGGGAGGGTAATGATTTGACCTTTTTCAACCTCTTATACAGAGGACACATACACACAGCCTCTATAACAACTGCCATTAGTTTAATCTCTAATGGCTCACTGATGCATGGCCCTACCACAATCCCCTTCTGCTGTCCAATGCTCAGCCATTTCCGCAGACAAGGATCACTGCAGACATCTGACATCTAAATCGTTGAACTCTAGAGAGACTATGCTAGGGCCCTGCTTCTCCCAGCACTTGTTTATCTTGGGATCTGTTGGTGTGTTACAGGAATATATTAGACTCTTGATCCCAGGAGGAAAGTGAGACTGTGAGAAACACAGACTCTGGCTGGCCTTCTGCAAAACCTGCCAGGCGGTCCTGCCGAGAGGCAGGGGCAATAGGAGCAGATCAGACTGGCAAGTTTTTTGTTTTTTGGTTTTTGTTTGTTTGTTTGTTTGTCTTGGAGGATGGCAATTTGTTAAATATTTAACTGGGGAAGGAAGTACCTGGGGTCTACCCTCCTGCTTCATCTGTGTCAGGCAGATAACAAACAGCAGCACACAATCAATAGGGGTAATAGTGTCAATGAGAGATCAAGATTATCCATGATACTGGCTAAATTTGTTATGCCTCATTAGTGGTAGGGCTTATTACAGAGAGTGACCCTGTTCTCCAGCATTCCCTCATGGGCCATCTGATGGATAACACAGATAAAGAGAGGGAAGGTGGCATTGGCCCAGCACTCACACAGCATAGTCAGGGCCATCATTAGCTGGGTTAGGCAGGCTCTGCTTTTCCAATCATGGAACTGAATTTGCATGCACACTCACTCAGCTCTGCTGTGTTACCCACGATGGAGTTCTCATGAAGAACTCATCGCATCCAGGCCAAACTTCCCACATGATTACCTCAATATTCTAATCTGAATAGGATAGGGCAGCTGAATCCTTTGTGTGCCCTTGGAAGCTGAGGGAATGTTTAAATGTTGCTCTATGTTTCTTTCTCATGATGTGACAAACACCATGAATTTAGGGGAGGAAAGGGTTTCAGCTCACAGGTCACAGTCCATCACCACAGGAAGTGAGGAGCTCAAGCAAGACCTTGGAGGTAGGAATCATGAAGAAATGTTTTCTTATACAATCCAGGACTACCTGCATGAGGAATGGTGTCACCCACAGTGGGCTGGGCCCTCGTATATAAGTTAACAACCACAACAATACCTCAACAGGAGCCCACTGGCTAGTATGACCTAGGATCAGCCGAGATTCCTTTTCAGGTGATTCAAGCTGTGTCAAGTTGACAGTGAAAGCTAACTAGGACAATTATGGATATATTGAGAATTCCTCATTAAAAATGGGAGAAGCTAAATGTGGTAATACATGCCTATCATCCCAGCATTTATAGGTAGAGGCAGGAAGATCAAGAGGTTACCGTTATCCTTGACTACATGGCAGCTCAAAGCCAGCTTAGGCTACATGAGGCCCTGTCTCAAAAACCAAACAAAGCAACAGCACTAAGACATATAGGACATGTCCTGAAAAGAAGTGTCAGCTGGTGACATTCTTGCTGCTCAAGCAGGAAGACTTGTCCTTATCTCTCCTTGAAGTACAAATGGTCATAGGTTGAGTTTAACTATGTACCTATCATTAATACAGAAGTGTTAAAATGTTGCAAGTTATTTGTATATATATCATGGAGCACTGTAGCCTTATCTAGAAGTCCTTACAGGACACTTGGGGAACAGAGTCAAAAAGATTGCTGCAACTTCAGTATAGCCTGGGCAACAGACAGTAAGGCTGGCAACAACCCAAAGTCTCAACAACCCAGTGAAACAAGCTAGATGTGGCTACTAAAAGGTGGGGGTAGGGGTTCATGGAGTTCAAGATCAGTTTGGGCTACAGGGCAAAGTCTCAAAAACCAAATTGGCAAACAGATAGACAAACAAACAAAAAAAACTCAAAGTAAAACAAACAAACAAAAGAAAAAAATACCCAAAGTAAAACTAAATATACATCAGTCCAAACCAACAGAATTCAACGAATTCATAGCTGATTTAAAGAGACAGAAGTGGGCATCATTTTATAGTATCAAGCTGGTTTGTATGAAGGACATTAGGTAACTAAAATAATCGTAGATAGAGGCCATGAGACTAGAGTAAGTCTGCCTTTATTTAGGATCAGTGGACACATCACAAAGAAGCTCACGTGCCACTCTCCCATGATGCCATGTCTCAAAACCTTTAGGAATTATCTGCTGGCATGGAACACCAACTAAAAACCAGAAATCCAGCAAAGCATTTTTCTCGTGACCTGGCAACTACACACTTACTTCTGGAAAAACACTTCTTTCAGAAGAACGTGATGGTAAGAAAAAGAGAAAGACTTTTGGAGGTACTTATTTATACTTTGGGAACTTGCCCCTGAATACTATGCATTTTGAACAGACAAACTCCCATTACTTTTTTATTCTCTTTCTACTCCCACTAAGTTTCTTCTTCTTGAGTCCCACCTCCTTCTTCATGATCATGAGGGCTGAGTTGGTTTACTTGTTGAAAAATGAAGAACTAAGCAATGGCTGTGCCCCTGAAGAAACCATCTCCTCCCCTGGTAGCCATACCTGTCAGTGGTTCCTCAGGCAGATATAGGGCTTCCGAAGCCCACTTGCCATTTAAGATGGGATACTGACAGGCTCAGTCTCATGCAGATCTTGTGCAGGTGACCACAGGGTGGCCATGTCATAATAGCAGAAAGTGTTCACCATTTCCATCCCTCTGGCTCTTTCATACAGCCTACACACTCCTGTATAGTCTTCCTCTGAGCCTTGGAGGGAGTCAAACACATGTCCTATGTGACCAGTGAGGGGTATAATCTGTGAACAGATATCTGTAGAATTGCATAAATCACACAAGCAACAAAAGCTATTTGTATTTGAGGTTTTTTCAGGGCCACCTCTGACAGCTGAAGTGTCAGAAAATATTTGGGATTTTTATTTTAAGCAGATTAAAGAGTCTGCTGCCACGTTCATTGAGGAAACCTAGCTACCAAAAAGGAAGTTAGCGTGATTAATTAGCATCTCAGACTCTGTCTTAGTTACAGTTTCCATTGCTGTAAAGAGACTCCATGACCAAGGCAACTCTTATAAAGACAAACATTTATTTGGGGCTGGCTTATAGTTTCAGAGGTCTAGTCCATTATCATCAAGGTGGGAAGCATTGTAGCTTGGTCTTGGAGGAGCCTAGAGTTCTACACCTTGACCCAAAGGCAGCCAAGAGGATACTTACTCTATAAACAGAGCAAAGCCTGAGCACTAGAAATCCTCAAAGTCTGCCTACACAATGAGACACACTTCCTTCAACAAGGTCATGCCTCTTAATAATGCCACTTCCCTTGGACCAAGCATGTTCAAACCACTGCCATACTCCACCATAGT
Organism: Mus musculus; assembly: GCF_000001635.26. Classification (NCBI taxonomy): domain Eukaryota; kingdom Metazoa; phylum Chordata; class Mammalia; order Rodentia; family Muridae; genus Mus; species Mus musculus. Next base: position 143,652,036 of record NC_000072.6, read on the forward strand.
AATTGCAAAGTTAATCATCAATGATTGTCAGTGAATAATGAGGCTAGATGTTCAAGATATAAAAGTTCTATCAAAAATGCTTGATTGTAGAATTTACTATAATATGCTGTTACACTTATTCATCTCAATCTTTAAAGGTATAAATTATATATACATAATTATGTAATATATAAATTATATACACTTATTTTCTTATTTTTGTATGTTTGATCATTTTGATGCATCCTTCCGTTGGAGTGTCAAACTCTAGAGGACGGTTCAATGCCAAGTTCTACAGATGTCCTTGGTTAAACTAAATGGCTCACAGAGCAAGACCAAATGTTATGAACTTGTTAGAGGGGAATAGCTGTTAACAGGGTAGGAGAAAGGTAAGACAAAGACTGGGGAGAGTGATCAGAGAGTGTTTTAGAGATATGTGAAACTGTCATAAGGCCAGCTAGACAGCGTAGTGGTAAAGAGTGCTTGTTGCCAAGTCTGGCCACTTGAGTTTGATTCCCCCAAACACACATGGTGGCAAGAGAGAACCTAACCCTTTAAGTTGTCCCTTGACTTCAATGTATATGTGTTGTGGCACATGTATAGACACACATATACATACGTGAACACGCACGTGCACGTACACATACACACACACACACACACACACACACACACACAATAAATATAAAAATTGTCAAGGAAAACTTAAATAGTAATACTTGAGTTGTAGCATTACTATAATATTCCAAAAAGTTCAATTCATTCCTTAATAACCTTAATGGATATAAATGATTCTGTCAGTTGTACTGCTCAATTTCTTCCATTTTCATAGGTTCAATGATCATTATCATATTGAAGTAGTATATTAGGCAGTATAAGACCCTGTATAAGCCCCACAATGAGTTAAGGACAATGATGGTATTGTTGGCAAGTAGATACTATGCCAAGGACCAGCCTTGGCTTAATGAGGGGTTCCTGAGAGGAATAGCCTCACATTCAGTCATGGGGTATGAGCTGACAGTCTCTATTCTGCTTGAGACAGCTTTCTCTGGAGCTCTACAGACAGCTCAATGAGATAGCTCAGCTCTTAAAGATCAAGGCCCAGTCTTTTGTTTACATATCAATTCAGTCATTTACTCCAGGTTCCCTTTTGATTATTCTAGAAATCAGTGTTTTATGATGCTAGACCTCTGATTCACAGAAAAGGCAAGCACTTTTTTTTTTTTTGTTACATGGCAAATGAATTCAGAGATCTGAGATCTGCCTGGCTTTGTAAGTACAAACAATAAACTTAGCTGGGTGGGATCCCATTCTGAGATTACCATTCTGACCACACCTAGACTAAATTTGCTCTGTCCAAGGCTGACCTTGAACTCAGGAATCTGACTGCCTTTGTGTCTTTCTGATGAGCCAGCTCACAGTGCAGCTGCCTGTGTTCTTTTAGGTCTATGAAGCCACTTATACAATTCATATTACATTCTTATATTTTGCATGGTTGAGAAATTATATATTTTTGAACTCATGTTTTCAGAGTTATTTCCCACAGCCTTAAGGGTTGTCCTGAAGGTCATGGCACTTGCCAATTTTGCTAAGACATTAGACATACCCTTGCCTCCTGAACTCCTGCCGACTCTGATTATCTCAGAGTCATTAATCTTGTCAGAGAGGACATTCCTTATAACCTTGGCAGAGAGAATATTTTCTGAAAGAGAAACATTAAGTTAAAACACACACACACACACACACACTCACACACACACAAGCCTTATGCCCGTATCAACACTCATGGAGACCTTGATCTTCTGGCTTTGTTTCAGGGGCAGGAACTGTGTTACACTGAAATTTCCATGACCACGCAGGACTTGGTAAGACATAGTTTTGGAGTTACCACACAGACTATTCACTTCTGTTTCTATTACTGAAGGCATATGAGAGCTTTCTGCCTGAGTTTTAATAAAATCTAGTATGTTATTAGTAGGAGTGGAATGTATTATACAAAATTAATGCTTTCAGATTATAGCTTGCCTAATAAAAAATAGCTGCAAGTCACAGTAGGATTATTAAGTTAAAACCTGGATTCCAAACCCGGGTCTCAGAATGAGAGGCCATGGCTAAATATTGGCTGTCATAGTATCAGACATAGTCTCAGGATCTGGTCTACTAGACATCAGCAGGGCTTCCTGAAGTTAAGAAAGTCTACCCATCCCTCTTGAGAACCATGCAGATCTTCCTTTTTACCCATATACCACATTGCTTTCCTGAGACTCTTTCTAACTTGGTTTTGCTTGCCTTTCTGTGTTTCGGTTTGACCCCTGTAGGTTCATGGGGAATACCACTATTAGGAAGAGGTGTCTCATTGAAGGAAGTGTGTTACCGGGGAGGATGGGCTTTGAGGTTCCAGATGCTCTGTTCAGGCTCAGTGGCAAGCTCTCTTCCTGCTGCATTTCATTGCAGATGTAGAGCCCTCAGCTACTTTTTCAGTACAATGTCTGCCAGCATGTTGCCATATTCCCATAATGACAATGGACTAACCCTGAGTTTTCCTTTGTAAGAGTTGCTGTGGTCATAGTTTCCCTTCACAGTGATAGAAACCCTAACTAAAACAGGAAGCCAAGGACAGTGTTTGTCTCAAGGTAGATTATTTTTTAAGTAATTTTACTTATATAATTTCCAGAGATGAGCTCACAATAAATGCAACACTAAAATACATCCATCATTGGCACTCAGTCAATCTCTTAAAAGAAACATGATGTTCAGGCAACCCAGACTGAGAAGCCAGCTTGGAAAACTTTTTTCAGAAAGCTACCTGGGAAGTTCAACCTTCAAGTGAGGTAAGATCGTGGAATGTTACATAATTTTCCTTTAATAAAACACATTTCTCTGTATAAGACATGTTGCTAGAGTTGCAGAATTTAAAAAGTGAGACTATATAAAGGGTGGTTTAAGAACTTCATACTTTGGAAAGGGTAATTTTTTCAAACATCTAGCAACTCAAAAATATTACAAGTACACCAAGAGTACAGGAGAAACAACTAATTTATGACATGTCCTGAGTGACTACAGCAGTTAAAATAAAGAGCATAGGCTGTACAGTCAAATCCAGGCTTGGCACTTAGATGAGAGTGAACAGGACCACAACCTGATTGGTCTCTCATTTTGTATGAAAATGAGCATGCACACTTGGGTGAGCAATATATAAGATATCTATAGGCATGAGATTAGATGCACAGGGAGTGTTTGAGATTTTCCTTCACACAGAGAGAATGCTCCATTCTGGCTTTTCCTTCCCATTCATATCTTATAGCAGTCCTGACGTATGTGTGGTTGGTAGCGTCATGGGCAAGGGCTTCCATTTCCATCACCGAGCTCATGTTTCCTCATTCCACACTATGCTAGCTGTTCTGTTGCTCAGATATTCCTGCTTTCATGGGGAACGTGCTGGGGGAGAATAAAGGTCAAAAGGCAAAGGTGATGTGATGACTTGTAAGAAATAGTCACTCTGAAGGGCAAAGGGCCACTGTGATGGAAAGTGGTGGTACCCTAACTCTCTATCTCTACAAAGACATGGGTGAGGCAGCATCCTTTCTATGTTCACCATTTACTACATCCGTTATTATATTGTGGTGTGAATGTGTATTATATGAGCACACACAGGCACATGCATGAGTTTGTTCACACCCACACCTGCTATGCAACACAGAGAGAGATATCACAAACCAATTCTGCCCAGCTAATTCTCTCCTTCTAATTTGACATGGGTCCCAGAGGTGGATCTTTGGTTGTCAGACTGACATGGCAAGAGCTTGTGAGGCATCTTACTTTCATTCAGACCAAAGATTTATTTAGGTCACTGTCTTGGGAAAGGTGTGGTGACAGGGTCTTGCTATGTAGCTCAGGCTGGCCTTGAACTCACAATCCTCCTGCCTCAGCCTCTTGTTATATTACTTTTCCTAGAGACATACATAAGAAGCACCTATTCACCCTAGATAAAAATGGCAGTAACAGTCCTGGACTATAATGCCATCTAAGACAAACATGGTAAGCCATCACATTAATGGGTGTTACTTATAAGAGAATGGATAAAGGGCTATTCACAGAAACATGGAGCATGGAGGCCTCAAAGATAGTAACATGACTACAAAGCCCACTGCAGCACAGGTGACTCACGAAAGCTGTACCCTTGGGAACTCCTGCATAATATGTAGGCAGATCCATTGAAGGGTCTCCTCTCCCCAGCAACTGTTTACTGGTTTTAGTAAAGATGACACATTATGATGATAATTATCCTATAATCACATGCTTAGATTCTTTTAGTTCTTGGTATCTATGTGAGAGAAACTCAATCAATGCTTGTCCAGAAGAAAGGGCCCACTGTTTTCAAACCCCTAAAAAGCCCAGACTGTCTGGAACAATATCTGGACTTAAGCTGTTTCCATTAGTCTCTGTATACATTGTTTCACTAAGGACACAGGGAACTGCAGCTTAGCAGGTTCTCTGAAAAGCACCACAGTTAGTATAAGGAGTACGAACATGGAGAGGAATAAGCAGGATAGCCTAGCTAGTGTGCTCAGCTTAGAGCATGGTGTCAAGATGGCAGCCAGAGTGCCAGACAGACCCCGGGAGTTCAGGACAGGAGAGCTGTAGAAAGTAGTGATTTCTCTATAGAAAATGCCTTGCAAAGATCCCAGGACATATTTGCCTGAACTAGATTTAAAAGGTTTTTCCACTGTTCCCAGAAGCTGAAACCTGCCATCTGGCCACCACAGCTGTGAGGAAAACCTTTGTTACATTTTTTTTTCTTCTTTCTTTTCGTAATTTGTTTCCACTAGACAGAACCTCCATGCAGGAGGAGAGGGATTCTGCACAAAATAATTTAAAATAGACAGAGGGAAATGAGGTCCTCATAAATGCCTGGCGTGCCGGTGTGCACCACTGGAGCACACAGGACGACTTATTCTTAGAACATGGGCTAAACAGATTTCCTTTTAGGGCGACCAAAGCTAGATAACCATATTAAAATCAAGATATTCCCATATTTGATATAGGAGTGAACAGCGCTCTTTTCCTTCCCTGGTAAAAGTTCCCTTCATCTTAGTTGTTTTTACGTTTGGTTCGTTTTTACCCTTTTACTATAATTAGGTCTCTTTTCACCTAATATGGCTCTCTTTTTTATCATTGAACTTTAATTAACCTGGAGTATGTTTTAGTTTCCGACACAAGTGTAATGTACGTTTTTCTCAAATACTTAACTAATTAGATTCATTTGTCTAATCATCCATGTATTATCTGCTAGGTAAAATGTACTTTATTTATATCTGATTTCCTTGTTATTGTTATGTAATTCTGCTAATTCCTATGCAACTGTGTACTGCGCTTCAGCCTATTTTCAATATCACTGTAGTACCTGCTTTATGAGGGACAATAAATTTTGCTTCATTTTGCTTTTCTACAAATTGTTTTAGACTATTTTTAAAATGATGAAGATGAACATTTTAAGTTTCAAACATTTTGAATTTTGACTTTTAGTACATAAATGAACGAACTTTAAGAGCTCCGATATGTTGTATGTTATAGTTTCCCTAGCAGGAGAATGCTAGAACACTCCAGAGAAACCATTGCACAGTTTGTGGCTTCCTGATACATACCTGGGGTTTTTGTTAGTTTTCTGGGTTTACTTTACATTTAGCAGCTTCAGATCTGATGGAGCCTGAGACCTGTTCTTGGGCATGTTTGTATCAAGATCAAGGGACTGTTATTTATTATCATTCTATATTATGCTCCTTTCAGAAGAATTTAGACATGTGACATTTACTTCAAGCTTAAATACATGTCATTTAAAATAAACCTGCGTTTGGCTTAATTGTTCAATGTGTGTTCAAAAAAAATTTATCATTTTTTTAAAATTTTATTTCTGAATTGTTTGCATCTCTAACAAAATTGTGTAGAAAGCGTTGCATTTTTGATGTTCTCGTGTAATTTTTTTTCTTTCTCACCAGAGAGAACAGCTCTCTGAGGCTACATAGGAATCTCTACCCAGCTCTCTGGATGCAGACCACACATGAAAAGCTCTATCTCAAGGTGCGGCATGAGCAGCAGGTGAAGGGTCTTCATGATCTTTGAATTTGCAGTACTTCTTTTGGAAATGTTTAATGGTGGGTTCTTCCAGGGTTTCAGGGAAGATGTGGGAAAGCTATGCACTGGCTAATGTCAGTCACTTCTAGTCCAGGGGCTCTTCTTCAGCTGTGTTTCTGACCATGACCAAAGGGTCTCCCATTTCTACTCCTTGTTCAAATGTCTGTCTTCTGATTAAACTTTAACCTGTATTCACAGGAGTCCAAACCTCTTATGTTCATGCCTTTATCCTTTCTCTCTGGTACATAAGGATGTTTTAAGCTGTGTTCACTAAGGGCTCATTTTCTGCTCTGCCCCTCTGCATTGTGCTGTCTCAGGTTGTCGAAGGATGGTTGCTTTCTCCATTCGTGTGCATCTGGAAACTATCCCATTGACTAGTTCAGTTTTGCAAAGTTATTGTTTCTACACTCACACATACATACTTACACACACACACACATACACACACATATATATACACACACACACACACACACACTGATGCACACACTTATACAATGTGCACTTACACACAGTTATATACACACACAAACACTTGTATAAACACGCTCACAGACATACTTACACACAGAGGTACACAACACACACAGCAAGGTGTCTCCAAACTTCCTACTTACCAATGAACTTGAGAGTCTGGCTTTCCTAAAGTATGGGATCGGGGTTCTTTTGTTTTTCTTTTTAGCTGAGATTCCAGTTGACTTGCCTAGAACTCACTTAATATATATTTTTGGAAGGTGTGAATATGTTGTTTAATAATACGCGGGGCATGTAAAATGCTACTCCTCAGAGCTGGCACAGCTCTGGGCTCCTTTTAATTTTTATTTGACTTGACACACTTTGCTTGTAGGAAGTGTGTATCAGGCTGCAAAGCAAGGTTATTTTAAATTTACTGTCCTGTGGCTTTGGCAGATTGTTAACAAGAGAGGATGTGAATAACTAAGATGGAAAAGCCAGGTAGGAAGAGTATTGGTCACCTCCTCAGGTGGAGGGTTTAGTCAGCATAGCTGCTAGTACTAAGTCAGTGAGGCCCAAAGCACCTTTAGCTGCCCCAGGAACATCTGTTCGACAGCAGACGCTGGGTGTGGCCTTTCTCAACTCGGGTTTCATCGGCTGTACCTCTGCTGGCTGTACCTCTGCTGGCTGTACCTCTGCTGGCTGTACCTCTGCTGGCTGTACCTCTGCTGGCTGTACCTCTGCTGGCTGTACCTCTGCTGGCATGTCTCCAGAGTTCTGACTCATGTTTATCTTTCTCTATTGTCATCCACATTCTTGAGTCTTTGGTCTTCAGCTCCTGCTATACAATTGTTTTGTTACATTAATTTATGTATGCTAGGAGTGGATACACAGATGTCTCACAGCATCTGTGTGGCGGTCAGAGGACATCTTGTGAGAGTCTGTTCTCTCTGCTTACCTTTGATCCTGAAGATCAAGCCTGGAGTACCAGGCTTGGCCGCAGACACCTTCACCCCTTGAGCCCTCTCACCAGCCCATCTCTCGGTTTGTAAAACTGGAGTTGGTGAGGATGTTCACAAGATCTAAAGTCGAGACCAAGTACCTAGGTCCAGGTTGTGGTGTTTTTAGAAAACTTTACAAAATCCACGTATAATTGTGTAGCAGAAATTTAATTTTGGCATTGACATTTTCCAAAGGGATGAGCAAGTATTAATTAAGGATCTACCAAAAAGTCAAAAGATCTACCAAAACATCAAAAGTGAAAAGTTATACCTTAATATATATTTCATACCAATTCATATTTTATAATATAGTATCAGTGTAATAAAATCACTATTTTATAACATAAAAAAGGCATTAGTAATGTTGGTCCCAAATTCAGACATAGAGAGATGCCCTGAAGGCTACACATAGCCCTGTGATCCCTCATCTAACTCTCCTGCCAAACTCTGATTGACATCCCAATATTAGTAGTAGCTGGATTCAAACTTTAGTAGACTTTTTTTCCTTCCTAAAAGTCTAGTTTCAGCCCAAGCACATGGTCTAACGTACTTAAAAAATCTCAAATCTCACCGGGCACTGGTTGCACACACATTTAATCATAGCACTTGAGAGGCAAAAGCAGATGGATTTCTGAGTTCAAGGCCAGCCTGGTCTACAGAGTGAGTTCCAAGACAGCCAGGGCTATACAGAGAAACCCTGTCTTGAAAAACAAACAAACAAACAAACAAACATCTCAAATCTCACCATACATTAAAATAATCTCTTCATTTATTAACATGCTTGTGATGCACACGTGTGCATGTTATGTGCATGGAGATACATGAATGCAGCCATGCATGTGGGGGGAGGGGCTGAAGAAGGTAACTTAGTGGACCTGTCTTCTTATTTGTCCTTAACACATAGTTATATCAAGGAGAGGATGTAGGCTTAACAACTAGTAAAGCAGGGAGCTATTTAGGAATAGGCATAAAGAGATATATATACAGTAACTACTGGGGAAATAAGTAAATCACGGGACCCAGATGTCAAAGGACAGGTACCAGAAACAAACTTTGAACACATTGGGATTTGGCTCTTTGCTGATGCTTATCTGATTCCATGCCATGTGGCAAATGTTCTCTGGTAGAGCAAAATCATGTTACAATTATGTTTTACTGTCCCAACGCAGAGCAGCATTGCTAGTTACAAGCAGACCTGAGAGGTCGTTGCACTGCACTGTGCATGTTTGCTGTGCTTCCACTCCTGTGACCACTGGACTTGGAAGAGACAACCAGAGAGAGAAAAGATGTATTTGGGTTCCTGTTTTCAGAGGGTTTCAGTTTGTCATCCCAGAGAAGACGTGTAAAGTGGAAGTTTCTGGATGTGTCACGTGATTGATGCAGACTCACATGATGTTTTGCTGAGGCAAGACCCATGGGAGGACATCTGATATTTGGAGAGTCTATAAATAGGACTCCATGGAAAGTGACATCATGTTTTCACAGCTAGCCTTGCAATACTTGGTTGGTCTCATGTCTTTGCTGATCTTTACTTCTTTGAGAGAGGCATGGCAGAGAACCTCTCTCGGCATCCCAGCTGATCCTGGTTGCTCCCTGACTTGTGCTTTGTGCTGATTGGGCAGAAGCCTGGCTATTTCTGCTACATCACGCCACTGCTGCTGATTCATGTTTGGTGTCCTGACACCATTGAATTGCACTGCTGGTATCTTGACAGTGAAGACTGGAATGGTCCCAAGGAACTACTTCTAAACAGATCCACACCCCCTTTTCCTATTTATCATCTTTTCCCCTCTACCTTTGGATGGTGGCCTTGAAGGGGGTTGAAGAGTTTGAAAACCCTTATTAAAAGTAGCCTTACAAAGATCTAAGCCCACAGACATGGTTAGAAGGAGTACATGTGGTAGAGTCTGTTCACATCAGTGAAGAGAAGAAGCAGAGGGGGAGGCAGGAAACAGAGGTCAGGCTGTCACCTGCAGAAGCCTTCCGTGAATGACCTATGGCTACCAGCGCCACTCCACGATCTGTCAAAATAGCACAATGAGGTGAGGCCCAAACATTTATATCATAAACTTGTGGGAGACACTTCAAATCAAATCAGAGTAATCCCCAATCATTAAGTATGGCTCTTGTGAATTTGAAGTAGTCTGTCAGTGTGTAGCATGACAGTCCTTTTCTCAGGTCTTCTTCATTTCTACAAACAAGAAGCTTCAGAAGAAAAACCAAAGAGTTTCAAAAGTCCCAAGGGAGCAAGGAGAAGATGCTCCTTGAATGCAAAACTCTAAAAGGCCAGAGAGTCTATATTTTCTCTTCCTCATTTCTATCAATTAGAGAGCGGCAATAAGCCGTTGCTCAGTCAATACGTTTTATTTGGATACATTTATAAAGGAATGTATTTGAACGGAGTCGGCAGTCCGCTGTGGGCTTACCAAAACTGCTAGGCTTCAGGACTGGCTGTCTGACTTAAAAGAACAGAGCACTGGAAAGACCCATGTGAGCTGAACTCTTGTCTCCATCTTGGCTAAACTGAGGTGTATCGTCTGATTTAGGCTCGGTGGTTGATTTGCCGACCTAAGGTCTCCCTTCTATAATGAGTGTTAGAGACACAGAGTCCTCTGTATCCCAGAGTGACTTTGAACTTCTAATCCTCCTGCCTCCACCTTCCAAGTGCTGGGCTTATAGAATTCACCCCAGCCTGTGCAGGGGATTGAACGCAGTGCTTAGCTCCTGACAGCCAAGCACACTGACAACCAAGCTAGAGCCCCAGACCCAAGAGAGTTATTAATAAATATATCGGTATAAACTTTGAAAAGCTTAGGTAATAAGGATATTCGCAGTTATATTTTCTTCTCCAACTGATTACTTAGATACTGCGTGTGTCATACTAACCTGGGTACTTACTAGTATTGCTCCTGCCCCCCCAGACTTCTGTTGGACTCTGGGTTTAGGTGGTATAGCACCTAAGGGAGGGGCGTGGTCACTATGGTCACGTGATGCTATTACTTTGCACTTCTTGTGGAATCTGACACCATGGATGAATGTGAGCATCCTCTCTGATACATGCCACTTCCCCCCCCCCGCTGCCGCCCCCGTTTAAATTGTATTTGCTTGAGTCATCTTGTGGGAGATGTTAGGTTCCACCTGACTTCTCTACTTCACTTCGGTGCTTAAGTGTGAATCATCAACTTAGGTGTCAAACAGTCAAGCAAACCAGAAGAGAGCATCTGACCCCTTGGAGCTTGTGAGCCACCTGAAGCAGGTGCAGGGAATAGAACTCATGTCCTCTGCAAGAGCAGTGGGTGTTCTTTACTAGTGGCTGTGTCTCTAGCCCCTCCACCCCAATTTCCATTCTCATTTGTAGATTATTTTTACCACGTCAGATCTAACACCCATCTTAAGCCCTGACTAAATTTTGTTAACAATAAAAATTGCTTTCCTTGGTGTGGGGGGGTGTTGGGAGCACTAGTGGGGGTCCTGAGGTAGTGGTGGGGGTCCTGAGGTAGTGGTGGGGGTCCTGAGGTAGTGGTGGGGGCCCTGAGGTAGTGGTGGAGGTCCTGAGGTAGGACTGGGGGTGGGCGTTTTCACATGGTCTTCAGTGGCTTGGTTTCATGTGAGTTGATCTGAGTTACAGGAGCACACGGCTCCCATCTGAATGGGAGCACGTCACAGAAAGGTCTGGACACGTTTACGGTTCTTGTCCAACCCCATAAAAGCCCCTGATGTCTCAGGAAATTTGGATCATTCTCACCTGTGAATCTTCTCACATAAAATTTCCAGTAGTTGCTGAAGTTAATACAACCAAAAATGCCGGTAGGACAGACTGTGCGATATCACAGAACATCTGGTTCTCATCCTGGCAAGGGAATGAAGAGCAATGGAAACCAGGATTTTGCCAGGATTTTTTTCCCTGAAGTTCTTTTTTAGAAATGGGCAGAGATTCAATGGGCATCAATTCCAGGAACCGCTTATTCCTCCCCTCCCAATTTTCAGTTCTGTATCTTTCAATTACGCACACACCCAGGTTTATATGTGGCGATCTCTGCTTTTTACTCATGGAGCAGATCTGCTGTACTGTAAGGCTCTGCTCTGTGAGGTGGTGCACTCGCCGCTGTCAACCTGAAAAAAAAATCTCTCAAGTAACAGGATTGCATTGCGGCTCTTAATTAGAATGTTTTGTGTTTACTATTTTAGAAACAAGTCGTGGGTGTTCAAGAGATGTCAGGACACTGGCCCCTTTTATTCAGTTTATAAATTCACAAGAGAGCTCATATTTAAGAGAATCAACACTGATCTAAAGACGAAATATGCTATCATAGTTTTTATTTTTTAAAAAAATTACAAGTCAACAATTTAAATGGGAAGAAAAGTGTGCGTGTGTGTGTGCAGTGCCTGTGTTTGTTCTCATGTAACAGATATAATTTGCTTTTGTATAGAAGAAAAGATCACCTCTTTTTAGATACTTTCATGGAAATGAATAATTTTGTTGATGGGTTTGATACTTCAGGGCTGTTTATCCATAAGCTATACTCCTAGATAGTTATGAAGGAGAACAATCAGGCTCATGGCGCTTGCTTATCAATCTCTTCTTTCATTTTCCTTGAAATCAAAGTTAAAGAATTGTCAGGTTCTTGCAACTGCCTGCAAAGAATATTCCCCCCACCCTTTGCTGTGTACTCTTCCTGTCCTGGAGTCAGAGAAGATCTATTGCAAAGGTAGAATTTTAGATACTGTGAGCAGTGAAGAACGGCTCTGGGAAAACAAAGAGTAATAGGTGCAAATTATATGGGACACAAGAGAAACAGGGGAAGAAACAAAAGGAAATAAGAAAATTAGACGTAAGTACATTTACAACCAGCCACTGTGTTGCAGTGTGTTCCTGTCATATTTATCCCGTCTCGTTTCATAATCCCTACCACTCAATGTTTCTCATCTATAGATTCAGTTGTCAGGAACGCAAAGGAGCATTTCTCTTTAGCATATTTAACTTAACATCTAGTTTTAAAGGGTTTATTTTTCGTTGTATGTATGTATGTATGTACATGCATGCATACATGAAAAAGACACAGACAGACAGACAGACATACACACACACGCGCGCACACACACACACACACACAGAGAGAGAGAGAGAGAGAGAGAGAGAGAGAGAGAGAGAGAGAGAGAGAGAGAGAGAGAGAATGCATTTTCTTCAGCATACACAGAGGACTCAGGAGTGCATCCCACCCCCTGAAGTAAGCTAGTCCAGTGTGGGTGCTGGGGACCCTGCCCAGAGCCTTGGCCAGATCATCTCTTCTTCCTGAGCCAGCTGTCCAATCTGTAGCCTCTAGTTTTAATAAAGCAGGTATGTTAAAAGCAAGGTAAAGTATTAGGAAAATGAAAGATTTGGATTTTTTTTTTAAAGCTTTCCTAGACTCTGGCATATTTTACAAATTTTCTCTCTCTCCTTGGGTTTTGGGTTAGGAAAATACAGCTCTAACCCACAGTACCACTTTCTTCCCAAAGCTGTGTTTGCTCAAGGGCCAGCACAAGTCAGCTTCTTATATCAGGAAGTTCCCTGGGCATGAAGAAAGCCTTGCACTAAATGCTTCAAAACATCAAGTCTGTGTAACCAAAACTAAACCCACACAAAATATTTTCCAGAGTCTCCAGCACCGCCTCTTCTCCTACCATATGCCTGCTGTTTGTTTTTCATACTGAACAAATAAAAGGGGAGATTGTTGCTCAGTGAAGCACTCTAGACTCCCTTTAGGGAGAGTCTGCATTATTGCTGTCCTTCCTGGGTTTGAGGCAAAGTAGATGCAACATTTAATGACTGTGCGCATTTACTCTCGAGCCATGAAGGACATATGAACTGGAGGAGCTCAAGCAGGCCACGCACTGTCAGGCAAGTATGCGCTTTGAGACACGTCCAAACGCCAAATACAATCTCTAAAGCATTTAGGAAAGTCTTGAGTGAGTGTTCTTGGTATTTCAAATGTGCTCTGCCTCACCATATGTCCCAGGAATTGTGAATATTGGCCAGTTTTTCTCTGCGAACAGTTGCCGCGTGAGGGCTGACTTTTAGAGATTCCTAGCTGCGTGCTGGTGTCTCAGGTTCACTGGAGTTGCCCGGGTAAATGCTGTATCAGCCTTTAAGTTCTGCATGCCGAGTGGCAGGGAGGTTAGGTCAGCTGAAACACAAAGGCTTGGAGGCAAAAGTGGTTTGTGAAGAGTCATGCTGATCTCTAAGGATGGCGGTGTGCTTGTGCTTAGCTGAGGCAGGGGCCCATCCTCCTTGAGACCAACCTGCTGGTATTGTGCCATCCAACATACTACGGAGCAAACTGTCATCGTATGCAACTTGCAGCTTACTGGCCAACCGGCCGAAAACCATCCCATTAGGAAGTGATGTTCAATGTATGAACATGGGTCGGTATCAGAGCTGCCAGACTTTAGGGAATTCCTAATACCTCTGTAAGTTTTGCTATGTTACTTTCCCAGGATGACTTCCTGGCTTCTGTGGATGCCTGACACAATTTTGATTGGATGCTCAGATCTGAGAATTCAGCCTTATTGAGTACGGGCATTTCTATATTGCATAACTCTCATTGGGTTTTGCTTTGAGATACATTTGTATTAAGAATGTTTGATGGGCTTGCAAAGATAGAATAGCTCTAGTTATGGCCTCTTCCTCCTCCATCCAGCCAACTGTCTGATGCTCTGTGAAGTAAAGCATTTTCTACTCTGGCCAGGAGGAAACAACCTATCCTCAGCTTTCCCTGAGCTCTGAGTACAGTTTCTTCTGGTCTTCCCAGTGGGGTCCTCCCTTGAGCTTAAATGGTTCCCTCACCTATTCCTATGAGTGCTCTGCTTTCTGCTCTGTAGCCTGTAGCGGGGTGGGGGGGGCAGGGGGAGGATCTCTCTCAGCTCTCCAGGTCCTTCTTCTTCTTCTCCTAACATCTAATATTCTTGAACATGGTTTCCTGGAACTCTGAGCTCCAGTTTCTTATTTCAGAGTCCAGTGGGCTCTTCTCTGATGATATTTCTTCTCTGTGGTCTTCAAGCTTTCCAGGAATGAGCTGGGCCAGTTGCCTATCTCTTTTCCTTTCACTGTATCTCAGGAATCATTACCCTCTTTGGTGACACATGTCAGATACCTTAACACCTGATGGTATGTGTGTCTTACTTTCATTAGTTGAATGTAAAGCCCTGTCGCTTCATCTTGATCAGAAGCAAGAGGGCCTTATGATTGGTTACGGGTGGTGATACTGTGTGGCCTTCCTATGGGCTGAAATCTGATTCCCTAAGGTGATTGTGGGGCCTATGGCATGTGATGAAGTCAAATCATGATGTTATGACAGGCATTCTCCTAAGTGGAAAGCCCAGGAGAGCTCACTGGCTCTTCTTCCATTTAAGGACATAGCAAGATGTCCACTGAGTCAGGGAGAGTTGCTGTAGCTCATTAGCTGTAGCGCCTACTCATCTCTGTCTTGAACTTCTCAGTATCTATGACTGGCAAACACACTTCTCTTGTTTATAAGAAATGATGTTTTGGTTCTAGCAGCTGAGACCAGTCGAGACACGCTGTGTCTTACTAAGCTATGAGATCCTTAAACATCAGGGCTCTGTAATTCTAGCACTTAGGTTTTACACACAGTAGTTTCCCAAGGAGGGTTCTTCATATAAATGACCAATCTAAGGAAAAGCAAAGCATAATAGAAGCACATATAGAGCTGATGCCTGAGAGGAGTGGATGGTAAGCTGGTTAGTATTTTGCCACCTTGACAAAAGCCTGGAATATCTGGAAAGTGGGAACCAAGATGAGGAGAATGCCTCCATCAGACTGGCCTGCAGGCAGGTCTGTGGGACATATTGTCCTGAGTGATTGATGTGGGAGGGTGCAGCATATTGTGGACTGTATTTCCCCTGAGCAGTGGTCCTGGGCTGCATAAGAAAGCAGTCTGAGCAAGCCACCAGGAGCGAGCCAGTAAACTGTGTTCCTCCATGGCCTCTGCTTCAGTTCCTGCCTTCAGGTTCCTGCCCTCCCTTCCTTCTGCGACCCAACTCTGTAATCTGTGAAGTGAAGTAAACCTGTCCTCAAGTTGCTTTGGCCATGTTGCTTATCCCAGCAACAGAGGAAAACTAGGATGGGGGAAGGGGGTACCCAGTGAATCCTAAATTATGCATAGAGCTCTGCAGAGCTCAGCTCTCTTCAAACACAAAGTTAAAGTTTCTCTTTTGCTAACCCTTAAGGCACGGCTGTGTGCAGAGCCACGTACGCCACTGGAAATCAACACACAATGCATGTATTATTTATCAGTGTTAATCAGAGCTCACGGAATATATCGTAATGCAAAAACCCAACCGTGCCCCATTGACTCAGCCTGACAGTCCTTAAATGCAGAAGCTCCGTGAATCAGAGAGCTGCGTTCATTGATAATGATTTGACCTTTGTTGGCTGTGCTGCTGTGTCATGGGAAGACAATTATATGATGTTTAACTAAAGAAATGCTTCAGTAATTGCTTTCATTAAACACCTTATGTAAGTTATTATACAAGACATTATTACCTGACAGCCTGACAGACCTGTACTCTAGCAGAAGGAAGCCAGAGCAAATTAACAAATATTAGCGCTAACTACCCAGCCTTGCAGAAAGTGGAGGTGGCTTGGCGTCTCGTTCGAAGTTGGTTGGATCATGTCATTTGAGGATTCACCCCTTAGATTCTTGCTCTCCAGTCCCACCACAGGGAGTCAATTTGGAGCTCGAGTTGTTGCAGTGAATGGTTCAGGGCTCAGGAGGTGGCTCACTTAGTGAAACATCTGTCTAGCAAGACTTAGGACACTCCAGCCTAAGAGCATGCAACAGAGCAAAGTCTGATGTGGTGGCATATGCCTGTAATCCCAAAGATAGAGCGTGTACCTTGCTGGCCAGGTACCCTAGTCTGCTTCGTGTAGTTACAGGCCGAAGAGATGCCTTGTTTCAAACAAATGGATCTGAGTAACAACACCTGAAGTTGTCTTCTAGCTTTCACTCAGGCAAAGGAATAGCCACAAGTGTGTGCTACCCCAAGCCCCATGAATAAATCACTTACACACAGTCACATGTTCTCTCTCTCTCTCTCTCTCACACACACACAGACACGCACACACATACACACACACACTCCTGTGTCTCTATCTCTCCACTTCTCCTGTTATCAGGACACTCCTCGCCAGTACTGCTCTTTCCTGACTTCCTGTTTGCACCAGAGCCGCAGAGCACCTGATAAAGGCACAGGAGAGCAGGGGAGAATGGGATTGTACACTGAAGCTTCTGTATGTCTGTGTCTCTATGAACCAAGGTGTCATATGATTAACCTTTTTGCCATTTCCGTGTCAGAGGATATCAGCCAGGTCTGGGAGAAGGACCAATGAGACACTCAATTGCTACTTGTCACCTGAGCAGTTTCAGAAACCAGAAGGAATGTTACCTCTTGTCTTGTTACATCAAGAGCTGTCCCTACAGACAAGAGGGGCTTTTATCAAGTAAGTCAGAAGTCTTTAGCTTAATTGTCTACATTATGGTGTAATAACTACTCATAGGTCTGGCTGATGACCCCTGAGAAAGGTCAAGTCTTCTTTTAACTTTTAAGTGAGTTATCAAGATAGATTGATGTCTCAACCCAGTCAGTTGCAGAGGAAGAAACAAGATCTACAGCGTCTCCTGGCACTCTTCACCTATTACATCTGTCGGGTGCTGGAGATGGCAGTCTCCTGAATTGGTGAGTTTGTCTATTAGAGTCTCTAGTAAATGGCAGAAGCATCCACATGCACATGACCTTGGGGTTCTAAACTCATGCTCCATTCTTCATGTTGCAAAGGTTTTCATATGGTTATCTCCAGCAAGACTCATGTAGGAATTTGATTCCCACTGAAACAGTAGTGGGAAGTAGTGAGACATTGAAGTGGGAGGATACCTCATCCTGTGAAGGGTTGTATAGAGATGAAACACCTCTGGTATGTCGAATGCAAACTGAAAAGTGAGGCTGGCATCTCCCCCAGTCCCTCTCTCACAGGCATTCTTCTACACAGCCCACTTCCCCTTTCTGTTTCTCCACTGAGATGTCACAACATACCAGACACCAAGCATGTATTGATGCCATATTCTTGGACTTTGCAACAATTGGCCCAAACAAACTTCTATTAATAAATTATTCAGCCTCAGGTATTTTGTTATTGAATCAGAAAATAGGTTAAGATGAATGTCTACCAAGTGGATGACTTTCAAGACGTAAGCTACTAGCTCAGTTTGCAGCTTTTGTCAAAAGTTAGTGCCTGAGTTCTGGAAGCCTTGGCTTGATATTCCCTTTGGCTAGGTTATTTTTGAGTCTGCTGACTAACAACCTGGAAAGAGCTAGAAGTATTTCAAGACATAACTAGGGTATTCAGGAATGTGTAGTTGCTATTATAGCTTAGTTGAAGATGGTGCTTAGTATGTGTCAGGTCTCAATTTTTATACCTAGCACAAAACAAGAAATAAACACTACGGAACAAAGGATAGACAGCCAGACAGAGAGACAGACAGACAGAGTTTATGCTGGTCTCAGTGGCATCTTGGCTCGATGTTAAAAATTGTCACCTATGGTCATTTGATCTTTGACAAGGGAGCTAAAACCATCCAGTGGAAAAAAGACAGCATTTTCAACAAATGGTGCTGACACAACTGGCGGTTATCATATAGAAGAATGCGAATTGATCTATTCCTATCTCCTTGTACTAAGGTCAAATCTAAGTGGATCAAGGAACTCCACATAAAACCAGAGACACTGAAACTTATAGAGGAGAAAGTAGGGAAAAGCCTCGAAGATATGGGTACAGGGGAAAAGTTCCTGAATCAAACAGCAATGGCTTATGCAGTAAGATTGAGAATCAATAAATGGGACCTCATAAAGTTGCAAAGCTTCTGCAAGGCAAAAGACACCATCAACAAGACAAAAAGACCACCAACAGATTGGGAAAGGATCTTTACCTATCCTAAATCAGATAGGGGACTAATATCCAATATACATAAAGAACTCAAGAAGGTGGACTCCAGAAAATCAAATAACCCCACTAAAAAATGGGGCTCAGAGCTGAACAAAGAATTCTCACCTGAGGAATACCAAATGGCCGAGAAGCACCTGAAACAATGTTCAACATCCTTAATCATCAGGGAAATGCAAATCAAAACAACCCTGAGATTCCACCTCACACCAGTCAGAATGGCTAAGATCAAAAATTCAGGTGACAGCAGATGCTGGTGAGGATGTGGAGAAAGAAGAACTCTCCTCCATTGTTGGTGGGATTGCAAGCTTGTACAACCACTCTGGAAATCAGTCTGGCGGTTCCTCAGAAAATTGGACATAGTACTACCGGAGGATCCCGCAATACCTCTCCTGGGCATATATCCAGAAGAGGTCCCAACCGGTAAGAAGGACACATGCTCCACTATGTTCATAGCAGCCTTATTTATAATAGCCAGAAGCTGGAAAGAACCCAGATGCCCCTCAACAGAGGAATGTATACAGAAAATGTGGTACATTTACACAATGGAGTACTACTCAGCTATTAAAAAGAATGAATTTATGAAATTCCTAGCCAAATGGATGGACCTGGAGGGCATCATCCTGAGTGAGGTAACCCAATCACAAAGGAACTCACATAATATGTACCCACTGATAAGTAGATATTAGCCCAGAAACTTAGGATACCCAAGACATAAGATACAATTTGAAAAACACATGAAACTCAAGAAGAATGAAGACCAAAGTGTGGACACTTTGCCCCTTCTTAGAATTGGGAACAAAACACCCATGGAAGGAGTTACAGAGACAAAGTTTGGAGCTGTGATGAAAGGATGGACCATCTAGAGACTGCCATATCCGGGGATCCATCCCATAATCATCTTCCAAAAGCTGATACCATTGCACACACTAGCAAGATTTTGCTGAAAGGACCCAGATAGAGCTGTCTCTTGTGAGACTAGGCCGGGGCCTGGCAAACACAGAGTGGATGCTCACAGTCAGCTATTGGATGGATTACAGGGTCCCCAATGGAGCAGCTAGACAAAGTACCCAAGGAGCTAAAGGGATCTGCAACCCTATAGGTGGAACAACATTATGAACTAACCAGTACCCCTGAGCTCTTGACTCTAGCTGCATATGTATCAAAAGATGGCCTAGTTGGCCATCACTGGAAAGAGAGGCCCATTGGACTTGCAAACTTTATATGCCTCAGTACAGGGGAATGCCAGGGTCAAAAAGTGGGAATG
Source organism: Mus musculus (assembly GCF_000001635.26). NCBI lineage: Eukaryota > Metazoa > Chordata > Mammalia > Rodentia > Muridae > Mus > Mus musculus. The sequence goes on from NC_000072.6 coordinate 143,671,867, forward strand.
GGTGGGTAGGGGAGTGGGGGGGGGAGGGTATGGGGGACTTTTGGGATAGCATTGGAAATGTAAATGAGGAAAATACCTAATAAAAATATTTAAAAAAGATAAAACAGTAAAAAAAATTGTCTGTATTTCTGAGGTAACCTGCATTCCTTATTCCTCCAGGTAACCTGAATTCTGAGAGGTTCTCCCACACATTTGGATTGAGATTTCTGTTTAGGATACTAGTCAGCTGACTCTGGAAATACCACAGTATCTCTCAAAATAAGTCAGTCCTGTCTTTGGCTTTCTTGATCTTTTGCTGTCAGACAGTAATGTGGCATTTATCACAAAATGTTGCCTCTCTTCCCCAGGTTTCCCCTGACCCATATGCTCCAGTCCCATTCTGTTATGGAGTGCATTTTTCCCCAGAAGTGACCATCTTCTTTGAGCTGCTGTCAGGCTAATTTCTTGGATGGAAGTGCCTGGAGAACGCGAATTGGAAAACTACAGAGTTTGTGAATATACTGTATCTTTCTTTTCCTATCAGTAAACTCAAGTAAGTCCCCTAGGCCCTCTGGGACAGGATGCTGCCCAGTACACACCCTCCAACATTTCCTGGGCACAGTATAACTTTGTGTTCCTATCAGTGACCCCAGGTGAGTCTGCTTGACCACTGAGATAGCATCCTGCCCAGAAAGGAGTCATACTTGAATCAGGTCAAGGTCTTCAATGCACCAGCCATGAACCCAAACCTTGCATCCTGCCCAGAAAGGAGTCATACTTGAATCAGGTCAAGGTCTTCAATGGTATAGCTTTGCACCCAAACCTTGCAGATGAGAAATACAGATACAAGTAAATAATGACTGGTGTGAAGTAGAGATTACAGCTGAGGGAATGTTACACAGTGATTTTTGTAGTGAGGGAAACTAAATCAAGAATTCGGGCTCTTCAATATCTCCTGGGCAAGGTGTCGTGGGACAAAGGTGGCCTTGTCCTCTTCCTCTTCAAGGACAATGGCCAATTGAAGATCTCCCAAACATATACTAGTGCCTTAAAATTGCCACCATCTCTTACCAGATGGTCATGTCAGGATTCGGTTAATGCTCCCCTGAGTCTTATCATGGAAGACACTAGAGAGACATCAGGGCTGGTTAGAGTTCCTACATTCACCTGAATCAGTTAACACTGCTCAAGACATTCTTATCTCACACAGAAGAATAATTCATCCGTGGCACACCCGAATAGAGGAGAGTAGACGAACACCCCTCAGGCAGTCCTTACAAAAAGTCCTACATCAATTAGTCAAGATGAGTTATGGGTCATCAGGCTCAGTAAGCAGACAAGGGGCCATTGTGAGTTTCAGCCGCGTACCAGTGTGCGCCAACACTGGTGTCACCCTTCCTCTGTGGTGCACAGAACCATCTTATACCCAATTACTGTGTGCTTCATGCAATCCAGGCATTCATTGACTTCGTTCTTTAAAGCCCATGACCACACCATCCATACAGAACAGCCTCCCCACTGACCCTATGTAAGGCTTTGCATCAAAGGGATCTGGTATGAACACAAAGCCCCCCTGCTATCCCACAAACTACAAAGCCTTATCTATTGAGTCCAGGAGTCTTATATGTACTACCAGCATCTGAGAGACTGTGGAAGGCCAGGTGAGAACATTGGAAACCAGACCAGAACTTGATCCTTCTGGCTTATTGATATGCTTAGGCCTGATCACCCTTTCTACCTACAAAAGTGGACAACAAGCACCAAAAAGATGAAGGGAAATGGTGTCTATAGGAAATACCATGAGCCGGACCAGAAGACAAAGTCAGTTGTGTAAGCCAGTCACTTAAGTGCTTAGGTATTCTAGTGATGTGTTGCTATCCCTTCTATAATACCCATGGCTTTATGGAGATCTTCCTATGGTTAGCTGACTGTCAATAAAGAAGCCCTCAAGTCTAGTTTATGTTGGAATAAGATGAGGCTAACTGTCGGGTTATTTCAGCCCCACTTGTTAGGATGGTGGCATCCTCATGATAAGGAAAATGTCTTTGCTTTTAAAGGGAAGATGGGGCAGGGTTTGTAGCCCGGTGGTAGAATACTTGCTTAGCATAGGCACGGTCCTAGGTTTAATTTCCCAGAACTGGAAAATTATGGATACACTATGATCACAATGTATGATGGTGTATGATATTTTAGAAGAAATTCTTAATACTCAGGTGAACAGGTGGTCAGTTTGGTCAGTTGGCTTAGTCCTTTCTCATGGGTTAATGAGAAACTATATCACAGTGAGTGGAAACAGAACCATGGCCAAGAACATAAGCATTATAGAGCTATAGTGCAAGGGAGCAGCTGGTCACCAAATGACAGATTAACAATGCTGGGCATCACAAAGAGAGAATGATATTAAGAGCCCAACGGTATCTATTGGGTAAGGCCTGAATGCACGAGTGTGGTTTTAGTCTCTTGTTTGCCTCACTCATATCTATCACTCCTCTCCTCAGTGGGCCTCCTGGGTTTTTGTTTTTCTTATAGAAGAAGACATAACAAAGTCTACACACAGCAACGAAGTCTGGGTTTTTGCAACAGCTCTGTAATAGAAATGGCAATTCAACAAGTGACAGCTGCCTACATGCTTTATAGAAGCTATTTACAGCTCTAAATTTACAGGTTTCAGGATATGACTGTCTTGCCCTTTGGTGGCTCATCCTGACGTTGAGTTTCTTCCTGAGTCACTTGTCATATAATGTCATGCTATAGTAGCCAGTAGCTACTCTTGATAATTGTACCCCAGTTCATTTAATTGATTCAGGAAGGATTTTTTTTAAAGACAGGCTTTCTATACATGCAGCCCATTCAAACCCATGGTCCCCTTGCCTCTGTCTCTCCTTGCCTCTGTCTCCCCTTGCCTCTGTCTCCCCTTGCCTCTGTCTCCCCTTGCCTCTGTCTCCCCTTGCCTCTGTCTCTCCTTGCTGGGATTATGCATACATGAACCATCCCTGCCAACAAGTCGTTTGCAAAGCTCTAAAAACTGAAGTAACATTGTCCTTATTTTTGCAAAAGGAGTGCTGCGTAAAATAGAGTCCTTTGCTTCAAACACTGGCAATTACAGGAAGTTCCATCGTTCATCCAACAAAGGGTTCTTGCATACCTCTAAAGTGTTCAGGTCCCAGCAAATGCTGAAAGGTTCATGGCTGGAATCTCACTCCTACGGTAGTGAAAATAAATGTTAGTCTCAAGAGACGTGAAGGGCAGAAGACTGCCTCCCACTAAACCTCCTGCCTAGCATTCAATGTAGACATTAAGCCAGAGAGTCATATTTAGTTTAATTTAGGGTTCTTTACAGTTCTCCCTGACAGCCTTATGAACTAACTGTTCAGTTTCTGTCCTGAAATCTTTGAGTGGTGAGATCTCTAAGAGTCTAAGATTTTTAACTTAGTATTCCTATTTTGCTTAATAAGTACTTTCCCATAAGCCACAGTTTCAACCGTTAGTTTACGAAAAGTATGTTCTCACTTTATAGCCTTTCACCTAATTTTGGAAGAAATTAAAAAAAAAAAAACCTGAGTCTCCAACAGTCAAGGAAATTATCATCTATGCAACATTAACTCGGATAAAGTTAAAAATAGGAAAACTTACTTCATAAGTTGACATTTCCTTTATAATTCTTCCCAATGTTTTTCTTTCTTATTTTTTAACAATTTAGGTTATAATTTTTTAAATGCTCACAAAAGTGATCTAAGCACCTCACAGCCAGGCTGTAATGGCTGCACAGTGAGTGCTTGCAAGGATCTTACCCTTTGTTCAATATCTTCCCTTGCTCCTTGAGAGAAGGTTATTGTACAATAATCACACACCTTGTTACTCCGTGTTACATTAGTGCTGTGCACTCTCTCTCCTACTTTCGAGCAGAGGAGATGTGACACGGAGCAATATCAGGTAATGAGAGGCTGCACTGAGAAGCACCAATTACGATTAACCGAATTAGATTAATGAAAAAAACATGTAATATATCCAAGTCTCCCAGGCTTCTGTCTTCTTTCTCTGGATTCGGGTGCTTTAGTAAAATGGAGTGTGGAGAATAATTGTGGCATAGAGACAGTGAGAGAGGCAAAAGGACTCAACCTCTCGCTCCATCCCCTCACTGACAAATTCTGCTTTTCATCCAAGCAGATCACAGGACTAACATACACCCGCTGATCTCCTCCCAACGGCTTCTTCTTACCTCTTCCTTACTGCATTGAGTTTTAGACCAACCGCTAAAGCATCTCATTACCGTAGCAATGATAACCGTGCTTGGTCAGCATGACCACGTTACTTCAGATGAGCTCTGAAAAGTTATTTTTTTTCCCCAATAAATAGAAACAAAGTGAAGTCCAGTCAGAGAGCAGGAAGACACCTTAGTAGGTAAAGTGCTTGCTGTCCTGTCACTGGAGTTTGGAGCTGCAGCACCCGTGTAAAACAGGCGTGGCGATGTGTCTATGCCCCTCCCTAGTGCAGTCAGGTGGAAGTAGGTGGATTCCAGGTGCTCTCTGGCCAGTGTACCCAAACTGTTCAGTAAGAGAACAAGCCTCAACAATATGGAGAGAGCAATGATGTCTGGCCTCTGCGTGCACATGCATGGGCACGTGAGCCCCCACACAAATGTACATAACATACAGTCCAACTCAGACAGCATCACATTTATTTAATATTAGGTGAATGTTTGTTGTGGGCCAGAACTTCAAAACCAGTACTTCCCCAAGATAGACCCAATCCACTCATTCAAGAGATTTCTTGAATTTTTTGTTTGTTTATTTGTTTGTTTGTTTGTTTTTCGAGACAGGGTTTCTCTGTGTAGCCCTGGCTGTCCTGGAACTCACTCTGTAGACCAGGCTGGCCTCGAACTCAGAAATCCGCCTGCCTCTGCCTCCCGAGTGCTGGGATTAAAGGCGTGCGCCACCACACCCGGTTTAAGAGATTTCTACTCTAGAAGATCAGTGAAGGACTCAAGGTCACAAAAGAGCAGAGCAGAGCAGGTTCTTGTATTAGGAAAGTAAACTACTCTAGAGCAAGACAAATCAGTTTACACAAAGCAAGCAAGGGTTCTAGGTTGGAAGAGAACTGTGGCTACTCTGTGAAGTTGAATGGAAGGAAGGCAGTGACCAGAAGGCACATCTTCCCAAAGCTCTGAGGGCTCCATAATGCTGGCTCATCAACTTCACTTTTGCTTTTCTCTGGCTGTTTTTTTGTTTTTTGGTTTTTTTTTGGTTTTTTTTGGTTTTTTTTTGTTTTTTTTTGGTTTTTTTTTTGTTTTTTTTTTGTTTTTTTTTTTTGTCTTTTAATTTTTTAACAAGTGAAGAACACATACCCACCTGCTAGGGGGCATCGGGACCTTCTGGCTTCTGAAACTGAGAGTGGAACATGTGTGGTGTAATCAGCCCATTCGAGGTATTCATCACAGCAGACTGATCTAAAGCTCTGCCCTACCACACTGAGTGTGAAGTCAAACACTTAATGGTACTTCCTGCCTGTATCTTAAATCTATTTGTCTCTCCTTCCCCCTTCATGGTGACCTTAATCTACTTATCAGTCAATTTATCTGTAGACTACTGAAAATCCAGTAGCTGGTGTCATGACATTCATAGGCCGGTTCTGCAGTTTTCTGCCCTGAAACCTGACAATGATGTCCATACATCATAGAACTGCTTCTGTTTAGAATGGGGAAGCTGGAAAGAAAATCACTTTTACTCTGGAAAACAGTGGCAACAGGGGACACACAATATTCTGTGAGTTCTCTCTCATGTTTTCTTGAACTGTTTATAAAGATCATGATGTAAACGTCGCCACTGAAATCCTATGAGTGGATGCTTGCAAAACGGGCTGGCACATTCGTACTACCTGAGGCAGGGACCGCAGAGCAACTGAAAGAAGAGTTGTACTAACTTTTGTTTTAAGAAATCATGACAGAGCCCAGTGTTTCAGACCTGTAACCCTAGTTACTCACGGGGCTGAGGCAAAGGATAACAAGTCCAAGTCCAATCTTAGTAACTTAGTGAGAACCTGTTTCAAAATATAAAGCAAAACTGAACTGGAGGTCTGACCCAGTGGTGATGTGGTTGTGGAACATACTCAACACTATAGGTTCAGTCCTTAGTACCACAGAGATTACAAAATAGGAAGGGCATTTGAGGGATGTTGATGTGTTCTGACCCACAAGCCCACATGTTGGCCTCCTAGGAGTATTTATAAAAGGGATCCATGAAAAATATCACTTGTAGAATTGTGGGTCAGAGAACACAATCCTGGAGCCACCGTCAACCCCAGTATACCCACATGCCAATGGCTGATCCTTCCTCCTTATCTATATTGGACAGAAGTGTTCAACTGCTTCTAGACAGAATTATCCCCTTAAGGAGCCATTACAGATTCATTACAACACTTAATTAGCTAGGTGGTATTTTTATTCTTGGTAGGAATGTGAGAGACCAAATATGTGATTATAATGGACTTCTAGTTAAAATGGACTATTTCTAACTTGTAGAACTATGCTCTAAAAACACAAGCTGACTATTCATAAGCTTAAAAAAAAACACTCATTGCTGCTGGTGAAGAGTAACAGAAGAAAAAGCCTCTATCCCTGGGGTGACAGGCTGTGCCAAGAAAGAGGCCTATGAGCCCAGTAACAGAGCACTTTCCAACAGTAAAGTTTGATCAGAAAACATAGAACCAGCCATATTGTTCCTGATCCAGATTCATGGGTTAAATGTGAAGTCAGGACTAACATTAGTACCATGGGGAAGAGGTGGAGAGGGATAAATGATGCCTTAGGAGTTAACACAAAGGGAAGGCCCTCAACTAAGGCTGTAACAGATACTGCAAAGGGGAGCCCAAGACCAAGTCAGCTCTCATCTTAAATGCAAAGCCAAGCTAGGGGATCCACAGTCTGTGCTACCCTCACATGGGTGGGTGAGAGCCTGGCAAAGCCATCCTGCTCAACTTGGAAAATGAAGGCATGTTTTGTTTCAGCTAGGGAACCCGGACACAAACAAACAAACAAAACCCACGAATAAAAGTGGTGCAGTGTCAACAGATGAGGCCATCTTGTTTATGTGGCCTAGAAGAGCTATCAAAATAGAGACTTTTAGATAACCATAGTCAGCATTTCAAATGACTGATAGAAAAGTAAGAATACAAGCAAGATCAGGTCAGTCATTTGAGTGTAGAACTAGATGTTAGTAGAAGGAACCTTGACAAACCGCCATAACTGAAAATTGTAAGAGAGATGGAGGACTCTTTGATGAGTTTGTACGTTTTCTTTCTTTAACCAACATTCACTCAATGCTGTCCCCTGTCCTGATCCCCTGTAAACAGTCTCCTAACTGTTTTTACTAGGGTTTGGCTTGCTTATGTTCTTCTGAAGAGTGTGAGAACAGGAGGAATCAGTATTTTTATACCTGCCTTATTTCACCTAGTAAAATGTCTTGTGGGCACATCTATGATATTGCAAGTGATGGGGTTGCCTCATTTCTCAAGGCTGAATGGATTTCCCCCAGGGTGTGGTTTTTGGTTTTGTTCTTCATTTGTATGTTTGTTTCTTGTGTCTATCACATTATCTTAACCCAGTCATCTCTTAGATGTTAGCATTGGCTCGGAAGTGTGGTGTTCATGTCTAATGCTTTATACAATAAGGAAGTGCAGATGTCTTTAGGATTCACTGCTTCTTTTTTTTTTATGATGCATGTCCAGATGTGATAGCTTTATAATCACTTTGTAAAAGAACTTCCCTAATGTTTTCCACAGTGACTATGATAATTGGTTCAGAGTATAAGGATTCGTTCACATCTTTACCTAAGCCCATCGTCTCTAGTAATATTGACAGTAGTCATACCAATCAATGAGCGTGGCATGACATTGGTTACTAATTGGAGATTTGCTGATAATTAGCAATACTGATAATACTTTCTTCATATGAATATTGGCCATTTGAATCTGTTCTTTGACAAATATCTACTCAGATCATTTACATTAATGTTGTTAAATGAATGAGGACAGAGAAAAATGTAAGAACATTCAAACTCAGGGCATGTTGACACTTAAGAATTTTCAACTCGAGAGAAAGGTGTGTGTGTGTGTGTGTGTGTGAGAGAGAGAGAGAGAGAGAGAGAGAGAGAGAGAGAGAGAGAGAGAGAGAGAGAGAGAACAGAGTACAATGATATATTTATATATAATTGTATAAAGGAAAATAATAAATAGTTAACTATAAAACCTTTGCTTTAAAAATTTTGAAAGTGTTTGTGGAGAATGGATTAGTTACAGAAAAAGAGTTTGCACTTGAGTTCATCAAAGAGTTGATGAAACTGTAGTTAAGAGAGAGATGGCTGTGCACAGACTTCATGAATATACTTATATCTCAAAGCCTGATTCAGTTTAAGTAAAAAGAGCAAATGAACTTGGGGGGGAAAGTGAGGGGGGTAGGGAAATGAATGGAGGATGGATTTGGTCAAAACTGTGTGTGTATGTGTGTGTGTGTGTGTGTACATGCACACATGTGTGTGTATATGTGCATCTATGTGTGCCTGTATGTGTATGTATGTGTGTGATGTATTTGTATAGGTGTATGTATGCATGTATGTTTGTGTGTATGTGTCCATGTGTATGTATGTGTGTATGTTTGTGTGTATGTGTCCATGTGTATGTATGTGTGTATGTTTGTGTGTATGTGTCCATGTATATGTATGTGTGTATGTTTGTGTGCATGTGTGTGTTATTCTAAAACAAATAGAAAAACTGTTCAAAGTAGCCTACAAATCTGGTTAATCTTTCTTTCTGAATGGAAAATGACAATGTGACTACCCTTCTATGTCCCCCTGCTGCAAACCTTCCCTCAATGCTTTCATCAGCAAGCCCCTATGCTATGCCATCCTCTCTCCTCTTCTCTGGAGCCTTAAGCTCTCAATGCATACATTCGATTTTAAAATAAAAATATTTGCCAAGGATTTGAAGACATGTATTTACAAAACAAATATACAAATACTCAAGAAGCCCATAAGCGAATGCCGAATGATATTAGTCATTAGGGAAATGCATATCAAAGCAATGGTGAGAGTCTAGTTTACAGTAGCTGGGTCGGCTGTAGCCAAACATACATGCTAAGTATCATTTATGATGCAAAGAAATTACTTCCACATTATCAATGGAAATAAAATGGGGAAGCCACTGTAAAAAGCAGTTTCGCAGATTTTAAAAATATAAAGCCCACAGTGACCATGTGACTCAGCCTTGGACATCTTACTCAGTACCTGCTAATGAGCCCATTTATGTGTATCTACCCAAAAGAAACAAAAAACATTTGTTCACATAAATGTTTATACAAATGCTGTGGTATTATTCCTTATAGCCAAAAGGTAGAAACAACCAAATGTCTATCAAACAATGAATAGGTAAACAAATGAACTGTGTCCATATTGCACAATATTATTGCCCATAAAAATAAATGAAATACCTGTACTAAGTAAAATACAACATTTACAAAAATCATTATATTTTGTGAGATGGCCTGACTATGAAATGACCAGAATAGGTTAATTTCCCATGAAGACACAGTGTAGATTAATGTGGGTCTGGGCTAGTGCTGTCATATAGAGTAGAGTGACCACTAATGGATATCTTTCTGGGAAGAAGAAAATGAATACCATTCTGTGGTGATGGCTGAACCACCCTCTGAACTTCCTGAGAAACAATGGGTGCATTATTAAGGTGGACTCCGTGCAGCTATATTATGGACATTCTATCTCAGCGAAGCTGCTGATACACCTGCTGAAGTGTGTAGACGCTTCCCACATCTAAAGGAAGAAGCAAACTGGTATTAATCAGCCGGGTACCTGTGGCGGAAGGGAGACCTATGAGCTGACAGAGCAGGGAGGTCGGGGCGGGGCCCAGTTGACTTCCTTCACTTTACTAGTCCATCAAAGTGAGTTAAAGGGGAAAAAAGCACAACAAAGCCCTTGAATGTGCTGCTCAATACTTCCTAATGAGTACATTTTCATTGTATTTATCATAATCAGCGTTGCTCTTACATGGGCTTTGTTAATAGCTCACTTTTCTGTGGGCTTGGCTATTTAGGTTGGCTCTGACAGTGTCTTAATGGCATTATAAAGCTGGGCAGGATGATTAGCCCATTTGCAGACAATATCCCTATTTGAGGAATAGAGGGAAGAAAGGCAGAAGAGCGAGGAGAGAGAGAGAGGATTGGGAGAGGTAATAACTTAATAACTCCGCTGACATTCTTCATTAGGGTTTTCTATGCTTTGGCAATCACCCAGCGAGTAAGAAATTTGGCAATTGATGCTGGGACACGGGGAAATGGAATCAACGAAATCACAGAGTAACTTCCGTGACCGAATTTCAAACATTAGCATTCTTCGCCTTCCTTTGTGGCTGTTTACAAATGTGTTGCTGCATCTAACGGGATAATTAGACATTAAGTAATTTGATTTTTTTTTTTGTAATAATGGGGAAGCTAGGATTTCACATTCATTTATGGGCTACTGTTTGTTTGACATGTTTCAGGAGCAACGGATGCATGTGGAAAGCCAGGTAACAGGACAGAAGGTTCTGGAAGGGTGGTTTCCTGCAAAGCATCAGTCACAATGAAGAAGACTTTTCTAACATAATTTCAACTGGGCTTGAATTAATTTGCCAAGTGTAACTGTAGCTTGGACAGAGTTGCCAGGTATGTGTTTATTAGAGTAATTAGTAATTATAAAGGAGGAAACTCCAGACCAGGGCAGGTGATGCCAACTGCAAATACTTACAGCAAACAATCAAATCCAGTGTTGGGGGCCATTTCACAGAAACCTCCAGGCCAAATCATTCCCTTTTCTTCCCATCAAAAGAATGTGCCCAGGCATCAGAGGGTATTTCTACGATTTCTGTGGATCAAATAAAATTTGAGTCTCAACCCTGTGCAACCACTTGTATCTAATTATAACAACATCTGGGGCCAGTGGAAAGGGTGAGACATACAGGAAACACAAACTGGACGGGATGAGTTTTTAAAAATGATACAAAGTTGGGTAGGATATAGACAGAGGGTTGAAAGTTGGGCAGGTATGGATAGACGGTGGATCTAGAGGGGTTGGAAGAGGGGTGACATGGTCAAAATATAATGTATGAAATTATCAAAGGAACAATAAGATATTTTAGAAAAGATGTTTGTCACCTTAGTCCTAACAAAGGAAGCTGCCTACCTCCACACTCTCCTAGGGATGAAGCTGCCAACTCTTGACATCTTGTGTCTGCATCTTCTCTCTAGAGACGAAGACCTCACCATCTCGTCACTGCATCTCAAACAGCAGGGCGGCCCACGTTTCTAATTTCAATACAATATTTTTATTAAATCTCTGCAGATCATAGATTTATATAAAATATATTTTGATCATACTTATTCTTTCCATCCCACTAACCCCTCTGAGATTTATCTACCCCCAACCCCAAATCCCATTCCAATTTTCCGTCCTCTTCATCTGTATTTTTATTTTTTTTCTATAGCCCACTAAGTCTACCTAGCACTCTCCATAGACACACGAATACAGGTTCCCAACTGACCATGGTCAACTTACCAGGAGCCACACTCTTAAAGAAGACTGGCTTTCCCTCCCCCAGGAGACATCGCTTGGATAACTCCTCAGCTGGAGTGGAACCTCCTGAGACCGTCCCTGCCCCATGCTAGAATGCTGCCTGACCTTGATCTTATGCAGGCAAACATGGTGGCCATGAATTCCTGAGCACAGAAGTCCTCCCTGACCTCTGGCTCTCTCTTCTTCCATGGTCTCTGACCCTTGGTGAGGAAGGGTATGGTATCGATGCCTCATTGTGGCTGAGTACTTCACTGTCACACATCTCTGTCCTTTGACAAGTCTGCGAGTCTCTGTACTAACTGGCGTCTATTTATAGTAGAAAGAACTCTAAGCAGGTCTGATGGCTACACTAATCTATGGGGTAGTGATATAAATATAGAAGGCAGTTTATCTGGCTCTCATTCTATTTAAATATTTAGAGGTAAAGAAATACCAAAAAGAGGAATAAAATCCCATTGGCTTTGGGAAAATAGCACCAGCAGGTTCACACTCAGGATTGTTACAAACTGGGTAGATGGGCACTACTCAGTCTCTTTGTTAAAAGGGGGTATAGAAATATCTGGTTTGTAGGCAAGCCAAGTGACTAGAATATGAATATCTCTCAGTACACGACAGCTTGTGTCAGTAGAGTGGATCAGCGCTGGCAAGGACATCTTAGAAACTATTGGCTCCCATTCCTCTTTGAGGTGAAGATCTAAAACTCACCAAGATAAGCAACTGATCTAAAGTCACTCAGCTTGACTCGGGATTTCTTGTTCCCAACCTCCAAACCCTTCCAGTTTCATCCAAGAAAACACCCAAAACTTTCCTAGTAAGTAAAGATCTGATGTGAGCCCTACAGAACTGTCAAGACCCCTCAGCTCTTCTCCTGGGCACCATTACACTGCAGTTTGCAGAAGGGCTGTAATGGCTCATGTGACTTTGAAGTCTGCCAGGATGTCCTGTTCTGGTTAGGCTCTGTTTGTAGAACTTCCGTCAGGCTTTTGGTTACCCCGAGGTGAATTGTTTCTGTTCCCTAGTTCAAAGCCTCCTTCCTTTCCTCTCTCTCAATTCCATGAACATCATGCCTTGACCTCTGTGTCTTCTCCATCTCTCTGTAGTGAACCGATTCCTGTGAGATTTAGTTTGCAGACCACTGCCTCCATCGGCATCTCCAGAGCTAGCTGCAGAGATGAGGAAGACAGCAGGGAACAGCACATGTTGGAGGTGAGGACTGGAAAACAATGGGGTGTTGCAGTTAAGTTCCTAGGCAGGAATACATTGCCCAGGAATCATAGGGGCAGAGGGCTCAGGAGGACCCAGACAGGGTATTGAGGGGATCGGGATGATAAAAATCTGCTCTGTCTTTTGGGAATGAGATGTTGCCTGTACTTTGTGCTCAGCTGGGGATCTCATCAACCATTGGTTTCTGCATCATCCTGCTCATCCTTATTTTACTATTACATTACCTACACCTTCAGTAAACACCCTGTATAAGTCTGTGTTTAAGCCTTCCTCGTGTCTATATTTGTTAAAGTACACTTATTTCTTGGCGATCTCACAATACTCTAACTTTTTTATCTAGTATTTATTGCACGCCCACTTGATAGCAAATAGACATAGCTTTTATCTCCCAGAAAAAAAATCTCTTTCTTATTCTTTCTCTTAGACCCTCTTCTTCATTCATGCCTTCTCGTTTTTCCCAGCCATGCACACTCAGTCTTGGCCAGTCACTCCCTCTTCCCTGTCTCCTGTCACAGACACAGTCTTGGTTCCCACTCTCCAATGTGCCATGGAGCTTCTGAGCTGCCACAGTGTGAGCGATGGGAGAAAGGAAAAAAAAAAAACTAACGGAATGTGTGACATGGAGATGGGAATAGGGAAGGATGCAAAAAGCAGAAAGAAATATGAGTGAGGGGTGGGCCTGAAGCATGAGCCATTGTCAGAGATCCAAGGAACTGTTCAAAGACAAAGACTAAAATAATATATGTGCTTGGCTGTGAATTAAAGAAGCAAAGAAAATTTAAAAATCTGTCAAAATACATGAAAATGTTTTTTTTTCTCCTCAAAAGACAGATGAACGAGTGTCCATCACCTCTGCTCTAAATTTCATCTACTGGGCTTGAGTCTCTCTCTCTCTCTCTCTCTCTCTCTCTCTCTCTCTCTCTCTCTCTGTGTGTGTGTGTGTGTGTGTGTGTGTGTGTGTGTGTGTGTGTGAAGCTTCAGTCAACATCTACTCTTTGGAAAATGGCGAAGGTAGATAATCAAAATATGCCCCTCAATGTTATCCCTCCCTAAGATTATCCCCTCTCAGATATTTTTAAAGACAAGGCTCCTGTCAAGACCAATGAAGTAAGCTGAAAATTTGCTTCCCTTTCAAAATAGTGAGCGAGTGTTTGTTCTGATGTTAACATGTGTTGCCCTCACGTAAAAAAGTGTGTTCTGACTTGGTTCCAGTGACTGAGGTCCACAATAGAGTCTGTTTTCCTTTAGGTGTCATCAATTATTTTTCCCAGTCTAGGTATGTTTTGGAGATCAGCAAGGACATTAAAATTCTATAATAAGGAATATTGGTTTTTCTCAGTAAATAGAACCATGTGGTCATTGTTTAGTCTGAGAACTTAGGCTGCTAGTGACTGCCAAGTTCAGGTGACTGGATACTAGCTAGCTTCAGAAGTGGCTGGCAAAGGGTAATTTTTCTTTTCCTTTTTGCCACTTTGGCAGATACAAAGCCAATATTCTTCCTGCCAACAATATAAGAGTCTGCCTATGAGGACCTGGGTATTTTGCTACCACATATTTGGTGCATCCCACTGAGATGTTGATGCCTCTCACAGATTAGCATCCCTGGGGAGATCCAGCTGGCCTGCAAGCCAGCTTGTCCTTAGCTCACACATCATTTTCCTCTGGTCATTGTCTGAGGCTTTTTAGCACAGTAGCCAGGAAATGGAGGGAGTGAGAAATAGCAAGGGGAAACCTATACTGTCAGTGTTGTTAGCTCTTCCTATCTACCAAGTGAAGCAGACATCTGAGTGAGTCTGTGAGCACAAACTCAGTTGAGCAGCGTTGCTCCGCAGACTGCACGAAGACTAATCATGAAAGAAGTTTCCATTCTGACATACATATAAACATTTTAGGGCACCCAAGGGTAAGATTAACAAGATGCTTAAAATTTTTATTGAGAGTTTTAGAAGGCTCACTGAATAACATACCTGATAATTTAGCTAAATAAAATAAATCATGCAGGAGGTTATGAATAAGGAATATTAGTCTCTAAATTGACTACAACTCCAAACAAAACCCCATCACTTTTCTTTCCCATGGAGATCAAGCTAGGGCCTCCTATGTGTTCCATACTCAGCTTCCAGAAGCCCAACTTCTTTGGGTGGTAATATATTGATTATAACACGTTAGTGGGTTATGAAAGCTCAGAGAGCCAGCTTCTTAAAAGGGAGGAGCCAGATTGACTCTGATCATGAGTCCTAAAGCCATTACAAGGGGCTACAGAGATGGCTCTGGGATTTGGACCCATTATGTTCTTGCAGGGGACCAGGTTTGGTTCCCAGCACCCTCCCCTCCACCTTCTGTAACTTCAAGTCTAGGAGGATATCCAGCATACTTTACTGGCCTCCATGGGCACTGTCCACAGGTGGTACATATACACACTTGCAGGCAAGCACTCACATACCTCATACATGTAAAAAGGAAGAGAGAAAAAGAGGGACAGAGAGAGAGAGAGACAGAGAGAGACACAAAGAGAGAGACTATATCTATCCATCTCTTCCTGAGGGAAGGCAGTTGACAAAAACATTTCCAGATCCTCTGGAGTGAGAGACCCAGATGTGACCTGACATCTGTCAGATGTGGTGAAGGTGCCAAGGAGAAGCTCACACGTGATGGCTAAAGCAGGAGACTCAGATATGAAGATCACTAGTCTGCAGGAGGCACCCAGTGTCTTTGTCCTAATTGCCTAGGTTTTGACAGTCATTCCCAGCGGGAGCAGATGCATTGTTTTTGCTGTAGGGTTGGACCTGGCCCACATGTGTTTGGGCAAATGGTGTCCTGACTGAAGTAGACCCCCGATTCCTGGATCAAGGACTTCAATTTGGGCTTCATCTGTTTGGTAACTGGTTAGCATACGGTGTCAGTTCGTGATGACCAGTGGTGGCACAGGTCCCTCCTCAGTGGACATTCAGTTCTGCTGGGCTTTGGGAGTTGAATAAAAATATTAGCAGCAACCCAGCCAGTCATTGTCTGCCGATTTGTTTTAAATCTCTTTCTAGTCCATATTTCTGCAAAGACGTTCATTTTCCTGTGATGCACATCATTCAACAGATAGATGCTAATTAAAATCATGTTCATTTCACAGTCTTCTTAGAGTCAAAAGTATGAAGTTAGATGGTAACCATGCTGGAATTCTGGTCAGTGTGAAAGCTCTCACCTCTCATGGTCATTATTGGGCAGGGGACTGACAAGAGATCTCAGTGATGCGGGCAAAGGGTTCAGCTCCAGGCACACAATGGCTCAGATGGTAATTTACTACGTCCCTCAAGCCCATTTGCCCAAACCTCAAGTCCCAGCTCTAGCATGGGAAAGTACCTGCCCACAGTGTGTCACAGACAGGAGTGAGCTTGAAACTCAACAAATGGTAAATTTATTATACTGAGAGAAAGCGAGAAATGCAAATGACAAAAATGATATTCTAAAAGCACGGGAAACAGCACACACCAGGACCTTGGCACACATCAGAACCACAGGACAATCAGGACCACAGCACACGTAAGGACCTCGGCACACATCAGGACCTCACAACAAATATGAGACCACATCCCCTCAACTTTTCAGGCAGTGCAGTGGGGCAATCTTACTTTTTAAAATATAGACATTAATGCAACTCCTCAGTATTTGTTGTTATTATTCCGAAACTGCTTGCTCCAGTCTCTCCCACTTTATGGTTTTCCATCCGTGTCATACTGGGGCCACATGCCTGGGATGGTGTCGTGACCCCTACACTCCTCTGTTGTTGACAGTTCAACTCCGGCTAAGAGGAAGCAGTGGTGTTAATATGCCTCAGATCGAAGAGTAGACGTAAACACGGTCTGCTGAGCGCTGGAGTAAAGATGTAGAACAGGATGCCTGCTCCGAGCTGTGCATCTTCTTCAGAAGCACAGGGTGAAGGCAAAACCCAGCATCCCAGTGCTGTACCGTCTGCACAGAGCTGGAGCCCACCCCTTCTCCAGCCACGTGATCACCCCTTCTCCAGCCACATGATCACCCCTTCTCCAGCCACGTGATCACCCCTTCTCCAGCCACGTGATCACCAGCCCTCTAAACCATGAAGGTCAAGCCCGATTTTGCTTTGGTTTTCTTTCAGCTCTTGAAGAAGGAGCTTCGACTCAGGTTTCGCTCTGGAATAGCGATGCGGGTGCTGATTCATTTTGCAATAGCATCTACCCCAACACAGCACTGACCCAGGCTCTGCCCAGCACGTTGAGTGACAACATTTCTGATATCGAACTATCCTTGCATTTTAAAGACTCACCAGATTTTATTGAGATGTATTATTCTTGTGACAGAATCGTGTATCAATTTAACATGCACATATTGATGTCTAGCTTCCTGCATGAAATTACTTACTGCATCATCCTTTTCTTTGAAGCTTTGTCTGATTTTATGTCTAAAAACTTCTGGTCTCATACATAATCTACCATAATTTTAACATTCCAAAGGAAATAATAAATGGCTTGGGTTAATCTGTCCCTTGGCTTTATCTGTCTGTACAAAATCACCTTGCTGGGGTCTTTTGTTGAGGAGAAGTTGGCAGCTTATTCTTATTTCATATTCCCTTACATTTCCAGTTTATTTTTAATTAATCGGTACTGAATGTCTATTTTATCTAGACCTTGTTAACTCTATTTCGTCATAATAATCTCATATATCTACTTTTCTGTAATTAAATTCTCCTTTTTATTATACATATACTTTGAAATTTCTGCTCCTAATCACTTTTTCCAAGGGTTTGTCTACTTTGTGAGTTTCTTTTTAAAGAAACTGTTTTGGGGCAAGAATTGTTGATTTTTTTCACTATTACCCTTTGTAATCACTTTATAATCGCGTTTACATTTTTCGTTCTCAAAGTGTCTTAAGTTGAACACTCACTCATTTTTATAATATTTCAATTTGTTAAAATGATTGATAGATGGTATTTCCATAACCATTACTTGGAATCTTTATATTTTTCTATTTAGATTTTCTTTTAAACCTTCAAGTTATTTATAAATGTGCGTTGGTTCCCAACTGGGAAGAATTGATGGCTACTTAACAGGTTTTATATGAAAAAGGAAACTTATTTGTACACGGTATTTTTAAACCACATCATATATTTATTTTATATTTTATTTATTATATTACATATTCTGTAACCATAACTTGGACATATGTTATTCCATAATGATTATCATAGATATAGTGACCACCTTAGAGTTTGGTTTAATCTTTTCATTAAAGCCACTTCTGTAACAGCTGTAGGCACAAGTGCTTCATCACCCGTAACTCCAACCCCCAGTCGGCAAGGCAATCTGGGGTCCAAGGATTCTGTAGGGAGAACTTTTAGGGTAGTATCCAAAGCAGGATTGGCTGTGGAGAAGTCATACCATCTACGCCATTCAAGAAGTGATTCTCAGGTGACGGAGAATTCTGGGAATTGAGTCCAGAAGCCCACTGCTACGATAGCACGGCTGGAGTTAAGCCATCCTGATGATGACTATGATAAGCTATGGAGACAATTCTAGATGCTCCTTTATCCAGAGAGCAGCACAGTGTGGCACTGCACTGCACAGCATGACACTTCGTGGCCCAGCACTGCACAGTGCAGTGTAGAGCAGCACAGCACAGCTCCACACGGCACTGCATGACACTGCAGCACAGCTCTGCATGGCACTGCACAGCACTGCATGACACTGCATGGCAACGCTTGACACCGCACGACATGGGACAGTTTACTAGGTACTCTCGGTTTCAGCCCCAGTTGTTTCCTGACTCCTCTGAACTTTGAACAGAAGCTCGAGTGGCCAGTTGTTGGTTTCCTTCAATTCTCAGTGTATAGAACCAAAGCTCCAAGGCTGGGTCTCTGAGGAGTGCAGGGCCCGGGGGTAATGACAGCTCTGTCTCTCTTGAGGCCCTCTACCACTCATGGCTTTTCTAGGACTCCCAGGCTGAACCTCACACACTCACACTCTGTTTCCCATCCTTCCAACTCCCCCTGCTTTAAAGTCCACTCCCTTTAAAGTTTATTTAACTTTCATTTCTTTAACCTGCTTTAATAGCCGAACAGCAAGCTCTGTTCTTCAGGAAAGGGAAGATGTTCTTTTCTCTTTTAGCAGCTGAACAGCCAAAATCGGTTACAGCATGTTTGTTTTTCCTCAGTGCTTCAGGAGCTTCTAGGCGTGTATCCATCAAAACACCTCTACAATGTCACCTTATTAGTGTCTTAGTGGAACTGCAAAGAGAACCAAGCCCTTGATAGAGTCAAGCCAGATATAATCGCCGATGTTCCTTGCCTGGAGGATGCTCTTACTTACCCCCCTGTAGTCCTTGTAACTTTGCCCAGTTCAGACCTGGAGATCTGCCCAGTGTCTGCTGCAATCATACGTGGCCGAGACTGTGGATTTAAATAATGTTGCTGTTCATAAGGGAACTTAGCAAATAATAGCATGCTGGCTGTTGCTGTGAGCTGTGAACGTAGGTAATAGTAGCATTGTTCTGGGAAGAAATTTGAAACTTGGTACTCTCCTGAGTCTCTCAAGTTAAAGTTTGGGCAGATTCATTTATTAAGGGGATTTGGGAGTTATTAAGGGAGCACAGAAGGGCCACTGTGCTCAGACTTCTGGGTTTAGGAGACTGCTCTCCAGGTCTCCGTGGCTGTGTTTCCTTCATGGTCTCTGTGAAACAGAGCTGAGAAGCATGGTAAAGGAACGGTAAGTAAGGAGGTGGAAAACAAAAAGATAAGTAAAAATCATGAAGACAAAATCGTCACCAAAAATAAAATAACAGAATAAAAGTTAGGACGAATTAATGAGATGTTACCATGATAGGAAGCATCTAAAAAAAAAAAAAGTCAGGGCACGTGGTAGCCAAAAGGCAAACAGTGCAATTATAAACACACACACACACACACACACACACACACACACACACACACACACACACACACACACACACACACAGAGCCGGGCAGTGGTGGCGCATGCCTTTAATCCCAGCACTTGGGAGGCAGAGGCAGGCGGGTTTCTGAGTTCGAGGCCAGCCTAGTCTACAAAGTGAGTTCCAGGACAGCCAGGGCTATACAGAGAAACCCTGTCTTGAAAAAACAAAACAAAAGAAAACAAAAAACAAAACACACACACACACACACACACACACACACACACACACAGTATTTCTTCAGAGAAGCACCAAAGCAGCTAGCTTGCAGAACAGGGTTCGGAGATACCCATGAACAGTCATTTAAGAATTGGTTGGAAGTAGAGAGACTGAAGAGCTAAAGCAGTGGGCACATTGAGTCGTAAAATATTTTTAAATGCAAGTTTGGTTTCTGCTTGCCCATCACCCAGAGCCTCTTAACCAGGTAACTCTTCTATTATGTCTCCTAAGCCATAGTTTAGTCTCTGGCCAGTAGTGGTTTGGGCCAAAGGGAGATCAACTGTATGTGCATACGTGCACTGGGACCACTCAGGACTCTCCCGGAGCTTAGTTGCATGGACTTCCTGGTTTCCAGATATGTGTCTGAGTGGACAGTCTCTATTGCATTCATGCCCTGAACTGGGTCACCTGTCTGTCATCTCTCTCTGCTCTGCCCAGCAGCCTTCAGCTTCTGTCTGAAAAGAAAGACAGAGAGGACAGAGAATGCACATCCCCTCTGGTGATCGTGGAAGACATACTGTGTGTTGCTGCCAAGAAAGATGAGTCTGGGAATGCCAGTCCTGCTCTCACGCTGTCTCCTCTCCCCAGTTTGAGGTTGGAGGCATACCCTGAGCTTCCAAGAGTGTGTGCTGGCTCAGAAGCCCTATGAACAAGGTGGTATCCAAGGTTATCCCAAAGCGTAAAAGCCAACTGCTGGAGTTATTGGCAGCATGGATTTGTGCTGCAATTCCAACTTCCTACTAAAAAGCTGAGAAAGACCAGAGTCCCATGTCTATCCACTGCACCTCTTTGAGAGGCACATAAGGACTCCAGCAGCTTAGGCATATGAGCTCTGAGGAGCCTCAGCACAGACTTCTGAGCCCCCTCTGGCCCCCAGATGTGTGCCCAGATGCATCACGTTCTAGTCTCAGCTATACTGTGATAAAATACACTAACAAGAATCACACCTTAGGGAAAGCAAAGATTATTTCACCTTCAGTTCCAGGTTACAGTATATCAGGGTGGAGAAGTCAAGGCAGGAACTTAAAGCATAATATCTATAGCCAAGCCAAGATGGGGGTCTGGATGAATGAATGAATGAATGAATGAATGAATGAATGAATGATGAATAAATGATGAATGAGTGATGGATGAATAAATGAATGAATGGATGAGTGATGAATAATTAATGAATTAATGGATGATTAATTAATTAATGATGAGTGAATGATGAAGGAAGGAAGAGGGGAGGAAGGAAGGAGAGAAGGAGAGAAGGAGAGAAGGAGAGAAGGAGAGGAGGAGAGGAGGGAAGGAAGGAATATTCAAACCCCTGTGTCCTTAGTATTTGGCTAGCTTTTTTCCCTCTCCAGTGTTGGAGGCCAGCTCACAAACTGTGGTGCTCACATTCAGGCTGGGTCTTCTCACTTGAATTAACAATCAAAACAACCCCTCACAGATACACTCACCAAACAACCCAGTCTAGAAAATTCCTCATGAAGACTCTTTTTCTTTCATCAAGACACTTTTTTTTTCTTGGTTGTATCAAATTGACAGTTAAAACTAACCAGCAACCTCATGTAGGGACAGAAAATCCCAGAATCACCAGAACAGAGTCCCCGGGGGCATCAGCCACTGTGGCAGCACATTTGGATTCCCTAGCACCATCAAAGTGTCTCAAAGGAGGGACTGCCTTCATCCTCTGGTTTCTGTTGACAATGGGAACTAGCAACAATGGTGTGCCAGTATGCAGATGTACTTATTGGCCCTCACTAGCCATGGGAATGTGTTTGTGTAAGTCAAGCCTGCCTTTATAACTCTGTGTAGGAAGCAGAGGAGGATCGATGGCAGGTCCTGGAAATCTGCAAGAGGTAGGGTAGAGGCAAAACAATAGAGCCGGGTAAAATACTGTATCTCGGCTGATCTCAGTTTTCTGTGGCTCTAGAAAAGCGCAAGGCATGAGAAGATAACTTAAAGTGACAGTAGCCTCAAGTCCACAGCAGAGACGAAGCCTGAGATGACGTGAACATCCTGTCTTACTGCCCTAGCCTTCAGCTCTCTGTCTCTCCTGACGGGTTTATTCCTCAAGGACTCACCGATAGTACATCCTCCATTCCCACCAGTTTGCAAAGAGAAATGAATGTCAGACTTACAGTGGTCGGAGGGGGCAAAGGGTCCTACAAAAATGGATCAGGGCAGCGAACACAAGCAATCAGAGAACTCGAAAGGAACCCCAGCAATCTGCACCTGAGAAACAAAAATAAGGATATCCTCTCTAATGTTTTCTGTTATTACCTGCTCAGTCCTGAGTGAGAGTTTCTGATTCAAAGATGGGGCACGAAGAGACGTTGAGGAGACACATTAGTGGAGTTGCAGGTGTGGCCTGGCAGCTCTTTTTCACAAACACTGAGATAAGAAATCATGTGCAACAAAGATGTGTGTGTGTGTGTGTGTGTGTGTGTGAGAGAGAGAGAGAGAGAGAGAGAGAGAGAGAGAGAGAGACCATTGTCTTGTATGTGTGTGATCATTGTCTTGCACATGTGTGTGATCATTGTCTTAAAACACTATATTAAATTCGACCTCAAACATTTAGAAGCAATTAGATAGTACTGAGAAGCAGAGATGAGAGCAAGCCCATTGCCAGTCACTGAAGCATATGACATACTATTTAGATTAAGTGCAATAAGCAATCTGCGAGACAAAGCAGGGAAGAAGTTTATTATTAAGCTAAACCTGGAAAAATCATTTGATATATGTAGAAATATATATGAATACAACATATGAAATATAAAATGAATTCCAAAACTGACATCAAGTTCAGAAGCCCTAGGCTTAGTGAGCCTGTCTAACTTCTTTTTAATATAAAAGAGACAGGGTTGGCCCTAGAATATTCTTCCGTAGGCAATTATATGTTCCACTCGGCTGTTAGGCATCTGTCAGTATCAGAGCAATGCTATGGAAATGGAAATCTTAAAAAAAAGGAGGCCTGTTTATATTGATAAAAAGCAACTTCAATGAGCAAGCGAAGTGGAGGAGCCCCAATAACGATGAAATATATGAAACGCAGGCCATGCTCACAGCTCTTTATTATTCTTGAGTTTTTCCAGGAAATTTCCGATAAAAAGAAAGTGAGCCTGAAAGGGATGGAAGGTTCCGGACAGTTTTGGTTTGAATGGGGGTTCAAGGGGCTGAGCTGCCCTCTTTCCTCTCCTTGTCCTGTATAACAACTGTAATGAAGGCTTACAGCCATGGCACACCGTGTCCTACCATCCTCCGTAGCATCGAGCAAGGAAGAAAGATGAAGGGCAGGCTCGCCGTAGTCTGTAGCAAGCCCCTGCCTCCCCAGCCTGGTACATTTCTGCACTTGCTAACTTTGCCCATCCTAGTTTAAAAGGTTCCATTGTTCTAAGAGCTCATTAGAGGACACTCTTAATATATTCTCTCCTTTTAGTTTACCAGGAAACCTTTCACATCCAGGGGATCCTTCTTTTCTTCCTTGTATGGTTTGCATTGGTGTTTGAGGCAGAGTAGTGGGAATGACCAAGTGGTCAGTCATTCTAGAGACTACAACAGCATTGGTAGGAACACTGAGAAAATGACTTTCACAATACCCTGACAGCACACTTCAAGAAGGCACAGAGCATTGTCAGTTGGGTACATAGCTTTCAATATTATAAGACTGTGATTGGAAGGCCATCCAAACACTAACCCATCTGGGGGTCCATCCCCTATGCAGCCACCAAACCCAGACATTATTGCAGATGCCAAGAAGTGCATACTGACAGGAGTCTGATATAGCCGTCTCCTGAGAGGTTCTGCCAGAGCCTGACAAATACAAAGGCAGATGCTCACAGGCAATCATTAGACTGAGCACGGGGTCCCCAGTGGGGTCCCCAGTGAGGAGTTAGAGAAGGGACTGAAGGAGATGAAGGGGTTTGGAACTCCATGGGAAGAACAACAATATCAACAAACTACCCCCCCCAAGCGCTCCCAGGGACTAAACTACCAACCAAGGACTACACATGGAGGGACCATGGTTCCAACTGCATATGTAGCAGAAGATGGTCTTATCAGGCATTCATCAATGGGAGGAGAGGCTCTTGGTCTTGTGAATGCTCAATGCCACAGTGTAGGGGAATTTGAGGCGTGGAGGCAGAAATGGGTGGATAGGTTGGGGAACACCCTCATAGAAGCAGGCAAGGGGGAATGGGGTAGGGAATTTCAGGAAGGGGGGATCTGGAAAGGTGATAACATTTGAACTATAAATAAAGAAAATATCCAAAATAAAAAGAACTATGATTGGGTTATATGCACTGCATTACCAAACTGAATGCTATCATAATATGGGCTTGATATTGTTTCTGACGCTTGGTTAATAGGCCAGGTTACCTGGAAAAGAGGACCCAGTGTAAAAGGCAAAGACTGCATGGGACAAATCTTACACTGAAGATGTATAGATGTGAGCTCTTCAGAAACATTTGCTTTGCTTTCACTCATGAATGCCTTCATGCATACACACATGCATATAAACATACATGCATGCATACAAACATACATAAATACATGCTTACATACATACATACATACATACATACATACATACATACATAGCTTTTTTAAATGGGGAACCCTGATGTTAAAAATACGAAAGTCAGAAAAATTAGCACACACCCATCTTAATTTTCTCCTTATTTCTTCCTCAACATCTCTTTCCTAAGATGTATACCCTGCCACTGAATGCTGTCAAAGGAAGGAGTCAGATTCTGAGCTAAGCCCCACCTCAGGGTCTCTTCTCTACTGTGTTACCATGAGGCAGAATGCTAGTCAGCACGGCAGCCAGCCTTCAAGGTTGGATGTAATCATAGGCTGCGCATGGTCATTCATGCTCTGTGATGCAGCTATGGAGTATAGTGAAAGATCTGGAGTCTTACCTTGTGTTAGATGGCATGTCTCTGAGATTTCCTCGCCTCCACGTGGCTGTCCATTGCCCTTCAGACCTGGCCAATCTGACAACCTGGTCATACGTCGTATGCCCATGTCTTGCCCTCTAGCCTCCCTCATCTGATTGGGTCACATAAGGATCCTGTCAAGTTCTACCACGAGGGGGAAGGAAAGAGGTGGACATTTCTCATCAGAGGCCATGAGCCTTAATGAAAAGCAATTGTTGATATTTAACAACACAGTTTTATGACAGAATTCTCTCTTTATTTTCAGGATGTAATCTCATGGTAACCTGCTACACATTTTCTCAGCCTACTGTCACGTGCTTCCAGTTGTGAACTTTTAGGAGCAGCAGAGAGCATGTCTGCCGGCCTCTCTGAGTGGTCCCCAGCATGGTGCTACACAGAGGTCAGTGCTCAAGGGATGTTCATGAACAACAGTGTCCCAGAAGTTCTGCCTCCCGGGCTTTCTCACTCTCACACTGAATTGTCCACTCATGAAGGGACAGTTAGGAAACATTTATTTTCCAGAGTCTAATCGGCATGCTCCCATGCCATGCCATTCTTCCTGCCATGCCCCTCAGTAGCTGTGGCATCTGAGTGAGGGGCAAAGGAGGCAAACAAGGCACATAGGACAAGAATATAGACGGGGTGCTTTCTCAGAATGGAGACAAGATACTGCGTGTAATCCACCAAGTTGCACCTCACAAAGTCTCTCTCTCTCTCTCTCTCTCTCTCTCTCTCTCTCTCTCTCTCTACTTTGATTTTCATTCATCCTTCTTGGCTTTCTCTAGATCCATTTAACTTGGAACAATTACACTACAGAAGACTATATCACAAAAGACACAATTACACGGAGAATGTAAGGAGGAACCATTTGGTGGAGATTTCTATAGAAATTGCACTTCGCACTGTTCTTTTAGATACCTCTTTTTGCCTCACCTTTGAAAGGGAAGCTGTTTCAAAGCAGGAATTGGCTTTTCCTCTTCTATCTGTTTAGCCATCAGCTCCTTGATATATGCATATGTGAGTTAATGCAAACAACCCTTCTTTGTTTCCCATGAAGATCTAAGCAAAGTTTCAAGTAGCCAATTAGCTTTTTGACCTAAGCTTTGTTGGCTGAAGAAAGCCTGAATCCCAGGAACATTTGGTTCTCAAGGCATTTGGATCTCAGAAGAAACTCTCCGTGCCAGCACCAATCAGAGTAGCTGCTGGTTGTTATTTTTCCTCACAACTGGCGGCCATTCCCAGCACCGTTTCAGAGGGGAGATCCATCTCTGCACCTGTCTGTCAGAGGATGTGCGCTGAGAGAACAGTGTGGGCTACATCTGCAGATACTTGTAGCCACAGCAAGGAATGGAGGAGGGCTGCCTGCTCCAAGATAGAGCAGTGAGGCAGGCTATGCGGAAGGAAAGAGCAGAGGATGTGGGGCTGCCTCGTGTATCAGATACAAAGTCATAACTGAAAGTCATTTGCAGAAGGGTGTTCAGTGTTGGAATGGGGAACTTCCAGGTCCTTCACAGATCTAGTCTCTAATATAATCTTCCAGTGGGTCATCTCAAGTATGTGGGTTTGTTTTGCTTTTTCCACAGATGTTTAAACTTTTTATGAAGCAAACGGTATGTTATAATAACATATTATGGAGGCAGAACATATCATTCTGGTTATAATTATAGGAGCCCTGCATCTACTGTTATAAGTCCATCTTTCTGTGTCTTCCATTGCTCATTAGTGTGTAAAAGCTCAGGGTATGGGTGTGTTTGTTTTGTTTGTTGGTTTGTTTGTTTTGCTTTCTTATTTTCTAGATTTTATTTATTAACAGCTTATTTCCTACAAACAATGCAAGCAAGTATTTCTTCTTGTACCTAGTGGAGTCTTCAGTATGTCTTATAGTTTTGGTTGTGAGCCTAACCTTTAATGGCAAAGCCATCTCTTCAGCCCTTTCAGTATGACCAAGGCAGAAATCCATGAGGCTGGATAATACACACTTCTATTTTGTATTTGTAAATGTGGTAGCTTTTTCCTGGGACCTGAACCGGGAAGTTCTAAGTAAGCTGTCGGCCTTAATTAGAAAATATTGCTTTAAGACAAAGCTGTGCAAATGCATATACTTATATCTTCCAAGTGTTTAGTATACCAGGTAGTGTCTGATGTCTGAATCCCTTTGGTTTCATGCGAAATGCTGAGTCCATGTTGCATGCTAATTGTGTTTAATTGCCCTGTGATGATCTTAGCCCCGCCGTGCTCTCTCTGCTTGGTTAGAACGCTTTACATAGTCACTCAATACAATTAACGGTTTCATGCCCTGTTTCAGACTGCAGTTCTATAGGCACCCTCTTTCAACTTCTGTGTTTGATCAAACTCTTCTGAATAAATATATTCTTGTTCATTTAAAACTGGAGTGAGGAAAAGTGTTTTCTGAAATCTTAGCTCTAACAAGATGTCTGATATAGCTGACAGATTAAACAGTCTGAAAGAAAGATGAAACACAGGAATATTTCAAATTCAACCAAACATGTTTCAAAAGTGTTCCATATCTATCTGATGATCATAGCCATCTCATAAGACCATTAGATAAGGTCAAACAATAGGCTGTTATGTGTATTTATATCCATATGGATTTGTGTAGCATTTGTGTGTGCATGGATTTGTGTGTGTATACATGGTGTGTGTACACATGGTGTGTGTGTGTGAGTGTGTGTGTGTGTGTGTGTGTGTGTGTGTGTGTGTGTGTGTGTGTGTGTGTACAAGTGCATGCATGTCTGTAGAGACATAAGTCAATGTTGGGCGTTCTCCTCAACTGCTCTCCGTTTCTCCACTGAACCTGGAGTTCACTGATTGAGTTAGACTGCCTGACCAGTAAACTCCACATGCCCTCCGCCTTTGGGTGATGATTTTATAAGTATGTTCCTCCTGGTATTAATGTGGTGCTAGAGATCCAAACTAAGTTCTTTATACTTAAAATGAAGTACTTTCCCATCTCAGCAACCTAATTAGTATTAAAAAGTGCAGGTGTTTAGCAAGAAATTATCTATCATCTATCTATCTATAATCTATGTATGATCTATTTAATTATCACCTATCTTCTATTTATCTGCTTATCATCTATCTATGAATATGTCTATTATCTATCAATATCTATAATATATTCATCTATTTATCATCTATCTACCTACTACCTATCCCTCATCTATCTATCTATCTATCTATCTATCTATCTATCTATCTATCTATCTATCTATCATCTATCTATCAATCATCTATCTTTATTTCTATAGTGTTTCTGAAGGTCACAGAATGTGTATGTAGTTCTAATGGGGCACAGAGAACACAGAACATGTTTTCTGGAGTCCTGATGCCAAGAATGGATTGCATCCAGATAATATATTTGACCTAACACACAATATCTATAAACTGTTTAAAAAAAAAACTAACAGACTAAATATCAGTAGTAGTTTGAAGTAAACATACAGTTCAGTTCCTTATTCTGTAAAGCTGGTTCTAAAAGGCTGATGGATTTTGTTGTATCTTCCATTGCTGAAGTCTGAATTGCTTTCCAGGCAGTGTGACAACACTGGATTATATCTGGAGTCTCAGGTGACTGGAAGCAGAGCAATTCTTAATAAAGTCTCATCTATGTTCTGAAATTCCAGTTAGGGAAAAGCTAAACCTTTCTTAATTTTCTATCATCTCAGGATAGAAAGGTTCATTGTTTCCAGTTTAGAATGTGCCCTGTACTTGGGTGGGGGGAAATCCACTATGAGCAACAACAATGTTACAGAGAGCTTGTCAACCGTTACCGCTTGCATTGCATCTTAGTATGCCTTCAGCATGAGAAGTTAGAACCTGAGTTCTGTGGTGCCTGCCTTTTACCCCAGCTTTGGAGGCAGAGCCAGGCAGATCTCTGTGAGTTCGAGGCCAGCCTGGTCTACAAAGTGAATCCCTATAACCAAGGCTACATAAAGAAACCCTGTCCCAAACAACAAAAACGCAAGGACAGTGTGCTGCAGATGCATTTACCTACTCTTCTTTCTTCCAGATGGCTCGTGTAGCACAGTTATAAGATAAAGGCCTTAGGGAGTTTAGGCATAGCCGTGACAGGAGCTGAGAGATGTTTGGGGTGTGATTGTCTCAGTGCTCCCGAGTAAACATTTTAAAGCAGGTTAGTCTTGATGCGGCGACTCAGGACTTAAGAACACTTGCACTTCCAGAGGAGCCCTTTTTAACCCCAGCATTCACCATGGTGGCTTACAATCATCTGGTACTCCAGCTTGGGGAAACTGATGCAATGCCCTCTATAGGGCTCTATGGCACCAGGCACACAAGTGGGGCACAGACCCATATGCGGACAAAACACCCATACACAGAAAATAAAATTTAAGAATAAAAGAGCCAGTCTTCCAGACAGCCCCAGTTGGATACAGAGCCTAGAGGCTAACCATAGTTCTTGCATCCTTACTGCTGCTTTCTGACACTCTCCCATTAACATCTACAGTGACAAACATCACAGTTTGCTGTGACCATGACTGACTGCCTTACTGATCTTGAAGTTTTGTAGCGGAGACTCTTCTAGGACACGCCTACAGTAGGAAACTTCAAGGTGTAAAATCTTCCTAAAAGTTGCTCATGGTTTCAAGGCCTTGGTTGTGCGCCTGTAGCTGTGAGTTTCTGCTCCCCTGCTTTGCCCTGTGGGCACTTCAGCTCACTCTCCTCACCTGACCAAGAGAAACCAGCTGGCTTGGAATTGTCCCCAGAGGTTTGCAAAAGCAAAGGATGAAAGAGCAGAGGGTGTATTTTTAGACTTTTGTGCGCCTTTAATGAGGAAAAGGGAGTTTTGTACAACACCACGGGGCCATATACTGACAGCAAAGAAGCTACCTCCATATGGTACCAACTGCCTGCGGCAAGCAGAATTTTAGCACATAAGGAAGAGAGGAGACAGCCGCCTTTATTGCAACGCTGCCTGTCATTATTTTCTTGCTGGACTTTAGAAATGGCATGTGGAGAGGAAACCACAAAGTGTAATTTCATGAAGACCCACGCCACGACTTTCAAGCTACCCAAGCGTCTGTAGTGACCACAACATGCCACCACTAGGTGTCTGTGAAATGTGACATTATCAAGTTGCTTTTGATTAGGAAATAAATTTGAGAAGGAGTTAATTCTCAGTCTGAAAAGTGCGGAACAGAAAGGCCCCCGTGGCACGAGCTGCTCGCGTGCTGAGTATCAATGGATGACCCACTTTGTGCAAACAAAATGCAACACTTGCATGCCTGTGCTGTGTTTAGTGGACACTCACTTGTCTGAGTCCCATAATAAGCTCACAAAAATCAGTGTGAGGTTCAGTGAAGCTATGCAATCTACAAGCTCATAATTATTTGGGACATACAAGTACATCATTTGGAGAAAAATCCCCTTCTGACAAATGATCACAGAGGGCACAAATGTGTGGATGGAGAACAGGGAACCTCATAGTTAAAAATGTTTGGGAATCAGAATGGAATAATTTGGTTAGGAAGACTGTAAAACCCTGAGAGAAGCCTTCAGATTCTAGAGGGCAGAAGATGACCGTGAGTCTCATCATGACTTGTTATTTCCTCCTTCTCTTCTCTGTGAGATGGGTCCTTGCCTTCTATCCCAGGCCATCCTGGAACTCGAGATCCCCTCGCCTCTGAATCTCCTTCTGTTCAGTGGTGGATTACAGACCTGCTCCACCACGCCTGGCCAGTGCTCAGATCATCTAACCTACAGCACATAAGAGCCACACACCCAGAGAGCCCCGAAGACACCTGACCCTCAAGCCATAAACTTTCCTAACCACAAAGCTCAGCTTTATGGTTCTCAAACCTGAGCTTTGTAGACAACATCTCATCTCATTGAGCTATAGGACTCTCTCACAGCACATCTTCAACTTGTTAAAAATACATCCTGAAACTGAATTTAAAGTAAATAAGATTAATTTTAAGTTCTTTTTGGATTATGCTTCCCTCTTTGTTGATTTTTCTGTTTGCCTTTTCTTTCATCTTGTCAGACCCAAGGTCCTGCACACGCTGAGTAGCCAAGAGAGTTGAACAACACTCTCAACTGATGTTGCTTTTATTCTTTATCTTGGAGAGATAAGCCAAAGATTTGGATAATTTTTCCTATATCATATCATATCATACCATATCATATCATCAGCTGTTGGAAATGGTTTTAAAAATATATAAAAATTAGAGTATAGCAGGATTATGCCACTATCTGTTTTTCAAAGCATTTAAGAGTTTTCCCAATGCCTTGCCTGAACATTCAGATTCCTCTACATCTAGGATCATCGCTCAAACACAAAGAGAAAAGCCACCCCTCCTGCAAAACCATCTAACATTTCACCAGCGAGTTCATCTTCTCTGCCTGCCTTGGCATAGCTACTCCGGTGGAAGCATTGCCTTGTTTACAGTATTTAACACAAGGCCCTGCTTAGTGTTAGAGTTGTTCTGCTTTGTGTCCACAGTTTCCTTGTGTGCACGGCCACTAACATGTCAAGAACAAAGCTGAATAGATTTAATTCAGTTTGAAAGCCCCAAAGAGGCCAAAGCAAAAAGAAAACAAAAACAAAGCAAAGCAAAACAAATCCCTCAATTGATGCTGTTAGGTGAGTACAGAGTTTAGATTCCTGCCTGGAAGAGGACCGTCTTCCTCCCTTCGGTTTCAGTTAAGAATCTCTGGAATTGGAGCCTGAACTCATTCAATTTAAGACTCTTTTGTTTCCACTTCCTGACAAAGAACCCAACTAGAAACAAAATGGTCACCTGCCTGCCAAGCGCTTCAGGAAATAATCATAGTGGACCGGAATAACCCACAAACTGATCCACGAGCCTCTGATTGCCTAAAAGTGTGGACAGACCATAATATAAAGCAACATGTGAATGAGGTGAAAGGGGAAAATTGGAGAGAACGCCCTTGGATAGGATCTCTGCTGGACTGAAGTGACAGCAGGGAGCCGTGTGCTGTCATTTCCCTTCTTACAGCTTGAACGGTCCCGTTTTGAGCAAGAGTGGTTTCTATAATAATCAATGAAACTGTTACTAACTATTGAGACCCTGCTGCGTGGCTCCCGTTAGAGCTGAAAATCACTGTAAGATTTGGCTTCAAGGAACTTGTTATTTTGGTTCCCCGAAAGATAACGTGGGGGATAGGACTTCCTCATACCAGCTCTGCAACCAGAAATTCATCCTTTTCCAGTATGTGTGTGTGGTGTGTGGCCCTGTTCACGTGTGTGCGGACGTGCATGTGTGCACACAGACGTCTGCATTTGATATCTTCCTTGGTCGCTTTCCACCTTGTATTTTGAGACGGGGCCTGATTGGCCAGTTAAATCCAGGGAGTATCATGTGTCCACTGCCCCAGGTAGGTGAGTGCTGTGTGGGTATTGGAATCTGTTCTCAGGTCCTCATGCTCCGACACCAAGTGTTTTACTGGCTAAGTCATCTCCACTGCCACAAAATCACCTCTTAGATGAACGACAAGGCTAAATACAGCTGTGCTGGACAAATCCCAAGCTGCAATAAAGTTTTATTGATACCTAAGAAGACAAAGGAAAAAATGTGTGAGAATAAACAGTTGGATAGTTTTTAAAAGGTACCTAATACCAAAACACTCTCTTACTTTCTGCTAGCCGCCTCCTTTCCAATCAAAACACTGCAGAAGTTATTAAATGATTTAAATCGCCCGGTTTTGGCATCGACTTTTCCCAGTTCCCTTGGATGTTTTTCCACTTTGCACCTCCATTCTTCCTTTCAGAAAATGTGGATAATATCTGCCAACTCCGTGAGAGTGCTGAAGAGGAAAAGATTAACAAGATGTGCACATACAAATTTGTTTAGCATATGTTTTATGTGACGAAAGAACTGAAGACCTAGAGAATCAGAGAAACCTGCATGGTTTTGATGTTGAGTTGATAGAAAGTTGGGATTCTTGGGGAAGTGAGGTTGGACATGGGGTTGTGATCTAGAGGCAATAACTGCGGGAGAACAAATGGCTAGTTATGCCTGCTAGCTCTGACTTGGCTTCTTATCCTGGTTCCTCAGAGATAGGTAAGCTCTCTCTCAGTGGAGGAAAGATGTCAAACTCACAGCTCCCGACCTTCACCAGAGAGGTCAGGGAAGGAACAGAGAAAAATCTCTTTGGGTTTCAGGATCTACTTTAAGGACGAAAAGAAAGGGAGAGGTAACTGAGACCTGGCTTCTGCAGTCTCCCTCAATGCCGGTGTGTCATCTTCTGGGGCTCCAGGTCCCAACCTTCGTCATTTTCTTTGTGGAAAGATCGAGATGAATGCATATGGAGGAGAGATGGATTCTAAAACCAGATGAAGAGGTACTTTCAGTTCTCCTGAGGTCCTTATGGCTCTAATGGAGAAGCAGAGGGAAGTGATAAACAGAAGTGCCAATGACTTAATCATAGCTCACGGTGCCGAGAAGTAACGCGTACAGAAGAAAATAAAATCAAACGTGTCCAGCGTCCTCTCGGGCTAAGACAATGGCCTGGAACTCAGTTGTGAATTAGGAGTGAGCAGATTAGAGTGAAAAAGCCATTTTCCCCTCTTTCCCTTTACAGGAGATGCTCATACGGCTGGGCTTGCTACACAGATGAGCATTCACAGGCAACACACAGTCTTCCCAGAACATTTCACTTCTATGCGTCTTTGCAAAATGAGAGAGACATTGAAAATTCAAATTTCTCATTCTGTCAGAAGAAACCAGACAGTCAGGACAGTGCTGTCCATACTTACACACCACCAGGGCAGACGGAGGGAGGTGTTTTTTGTTTTGTTTTGTTTTGTTTTTAATCAAATTTTTAAAAAATCATTTTTAGCATCATTTTAAGAAAAACAAAATGGAAAGGTGAATTGACTGAGACCTGCTTGCTTCTGAGTTGCTTTGTTTCTTATTCCAGCCAGCCAGCCATGGCTAAGGCAAGTTGAATGAATTTGCCCCAAAAGAAATGACCAGGCATAGCCTGGGGGGCTCTGGCAGGAGGCTGCCCGTCATACAGACTGACTTAATCCTACAGAAAACAGGCACTAGCAGGGACCCTGAGATATTTAAAAGGCAGTAATTGTGCACCCTCATTAAAAAGCAAACAAATAAAAATTTTAAATTTTTAAAAAGGGAAAGAAAGAAATTGCCTGAGAATTGTCTTTTTAAAGGTAATCATGCAAAATGAAAAGCAAAGAAGAAATGCCAGAAAAAAAGGTGGGGCGCACCTTGCCATGCGTGAAATATACTTTGTGATGTCAAAAGGGGATTTAATTATTCAACTATTTGCTGGGGACCCAGAAATAGTTACTATTATGTTTCTCTTTGGTGGAAGTTGTTTACTGTTTCTTTTTAAGTCTGGTTCCTGCTTTGCAACTTAATACTTAAATGAGGAGAAAGTAATATCTGTAAGTGTCTTGGGTTGCTCCAATACAGCATGGATATAACATAAGATACATTACAGATTGCAAAGGAAATACGCACCATATAGAAAATAAAACTATCCTTCTAAGACTTAAAGCATTTTCTTTGATACTTAACCTGATAGTCTTGACTCCAGAATAATAGTGCCCTTCTTCCTAATTTATCCTTGGCTATAGTATGAGTAATTCAGAAAAATGGTAGGAGCTCCCACATAGATCTTGGTGATCTAAGGAGGCTGGCCCGCCCCTCCTTTTATTTGGGATCATCTTTAATGTTTTCCATGGAAGCTGAGTGTATCCACGCAGCGGCTCCCTACACCTTTTATTATTATTATTATTATTATTTCTTTAGAAAACAACCGGCTGGAATTCTCAGGCTGGGTTGGGTGCCTGGCAGAGACATTAGGAGCTTCCAAAGCACTAATTGATTTAACAGCGGTTTAAAACAATGCTGGCCATTGTCAGGGAAGCTCCTTTGTCGTATTAAATCAAGTTTCTCGAGATGAATTGCTTGCTAACCACATTCCATGTAAAGATCTCAAGGGCTGTTTACTGTTCCACAATTTATGATCGTCTTGTTAGAGGACTACACATCAGTTTCCCTCGAGTCGAGGCAGAAGCAAAGACAAATAGCATGCAAACTATATTGAACAATTCATTATATTATATTGTGGAACCCTCAGCACAGTGTGGAGATAACCCTTTTATGCATGCTGCCTTATTGAACAGTAATCACTCTGTAATGCTTTAGATATTTAAATCATATTTATAATAACACATATTAATGTAACATCCTCTATAAAGTTCTCAGGCATTTTATGAGGAATATAAACCATGGAAAAATACAAAATTTTAAAATGCAGACATACCTACCCTGGGGTCTTTGAGGCAACCTAATGAGGAATATATACAAAATCCCAGGCTGACAGTTTCACTATTTAAGTAGCATGTAGGATAACTCAAACACATTTAAGATATTGCCGGCTATGGACACATTCTTTATCTAAATATTTGGCCAGGTTGCGGGCAGGCTTATTTTCATTTTTACTGTTATGGGTAGGAAGGAGGGAACGATTAAAAATGTTTAGAACATTTTTAATCAAAGCTTTCAAATCCATATACCTGAAGATCAATCACAGATTTAAGTTCACATACTCTATAAAATGACATTATTAGAGCCGTGGGGTTAATTTTAAGGCAAATGAAGGCATTTATCTTGGGGTGACTTGCCTGGATCTCATAGAGCGGTTTATGTCTGAGGTCTAATGGATAATTTAGTAATTTGCCTGTTTATCCTGAAGGAAATAAATAATCTTGGGGTTCCAAAAGGATGCTTTTCTAGGGTTCCATGAGGATATTCTTTTCACAGTATGAGGATAGTCCCGCAGAGGCCCTGACTATCTAAGGATTACTATCTAGAGGATTATTTTTTGACTTATCAAATTCTTGTGGAATTATTAATGATTCTTTCGTGGCTCCAAATGTTCCTTCAGCAAGGACTTCACCACCAAGCATTCAGGATGCAAACAAGAAAGCCAGGAACATTATCACATCCAATGCTCTGGGCTTTTGTTTGATTGTATTTCATTCCCCTGACCCAGCATTCAGAGTAAAGATAAGATGAGTCAAAAAAATTAAGGAGCCAGGAAAGTGGCTCAGTTGGGTAAGTGCTTGCTATGCAATCTTGAGGATCAGAGTTCAGTTCACTGCAGTCAGGTAAAACTCAGAAGTAGCATGTGTGTGTGAGGGAGGGATATGATGAGTCATGGACAGGGAGAGGGGAACGAAAGGCACTTTCTTGACCAGTGTCCACACTCACACATGCACACAGCACACTTAAACACACTCACACTTGCACACACACTCACATACATGCACACACATAGTCACACACACACTCACACATATACATCCACGCACACACACACATACTAGTAGCACATTCACACACACACTCACTCACTCGAACTCACAGTCACACATGCTCACACATATCTACACTCACACACACAAACACACAGTATGCACACAAATATGCTTTTTTTTTAAACATAGTGGCCCTGCTTTATAAGAACAAAAAAATTCTGATTCCATCCTTTGAAATGCAGGATGTTCAGAAGTCCAATGGAGGGAAGCCTGTCTGAATAGAAGCCATCTTTCCTTAGCATCCAGTCCTCTGCTGCCAGCTTTTCCTGTCTCTTTACTGCACTTGATTTGTGTCTATTCTGTGTGTGCTTTCTTTAGGGGCCAGGAACACATCAGGGGAAGAAATAAAGTAAATGTAGGATAAGCAAATCCCAGGTTGGTCAGTAGTTGTTCCAGGGTCAGGAGCTTTCCCCAACAGCATCATCTGTAACACATTAATCCAGTGCAGAATGTCTCACAGGAAGGACCCATCACAGCATGAATGGATGGCTTCCTTTTGTCGGGGAAGAATGGGACCAGCAGGAGTCAGTTATTAGCATTGGCACTAAATTGTCTAGATATCATGAAAATTCTTCTCAGTGATATCCCGTGGGCTTCTGGTTCTGTGTTCTTAATTTTTAAAAAAGTTGTTAAATAAAGATGTCTGATTATTAATACTACCATGCTTTGCTTAAGTTGCAGTATGAAGCTGTTTATAAAATGAAGCTTGCTGTAGATACAATGTAATTCAGGTCTAATTGCAGAAGTAAGACTGGTTAGAACATCTCTGCTGTTACAGCCATAACTCTGTGGGCCATTTAAGTTCTGTCTGGTCTAGTAGTTAACATATGAAATAATGATGAAGTTAGAAATACAACCAGGGGAAGCTGGAGAGGTGGCTCAGTGGTTAAGAGCGCTTATTACTCTTGCAGAGGAACTAGGTTTAGTTTCTAGTACCCACAGAGAGGCTTCAACCATCCAAACACCATTTCAAACATTTTAGGGCCCATTCTAGGCTCTGTGGGCACTACACACACACGGTGCTCAGTCATACATGCAGGCAAACTCATACATATAAAACTGAAACAAGACAAAGCTTTATAGAAGTGTATCCAGACATCTTGTAAGTTTTAACATTCCTGCTTCACTCTGAAGTGCCATGTATTTCCCGGGTCTTTGGAATGCATGCCTACTGCACTGGCTAGGGTGCGTTCAATAGCTGTTTATTGAGGAACTACTTGGTTGAGTTTCTGTGCTAGGTACTGGGCATTTAACACAAACGTAGCAACCTTAACAACATCAGGCTTCCAGTCTAATCACTCTCTGTAACCAGACATTTACAGGGCACGCCGAGCTGATGCTAGGTACAGACGTAGATGCCAGTATCTCCATAGTAGTTTATGCCTATTTGATTCAGTAAATTGGATGGACATGGGCTGACATATGCTTTCTTACTTTCTACAGTTAATCAGCCTCCCTCACACACTTGTAATTGAGAACACTTCAGGCACAGCTACTTGAATTAGATGGAGTGACATTCATTAAGTACTTCTTCTCTATCCACGTCCACAGGGATTTAAATGAGCTTAAACAGTTCTAAATATGGGGGTCTCCCGGAGACATTTCAGAAGCTCTAGCATTCTCTCTGTGTTAGGGATTTTGCTACATAGCCCTGGCTGTTCTGGTCCTCTGTATGAGGCAGAAGTCAGCCTTGAACTTGAGCCTCCCAAGTGGGGGCATTACAAGAATCAGGTGCCACACCCACCTTCATGATCTTATGTCACAGATGCTCATCTTAAAGTGCAGTGCCTGTAAAGGACACCTACCTCTGAGAGAAATCGCAATAAATGAGATGAGAAAATAAAGAGCCACCTAAAAACAGAAACTCCACAGTCACTGTAAGGACCATTACCTATGCTAATCAATAACAGATTCTCCCCCAAGGTCAACTAGTCTGACAATTTCAATGCCCACATCTCTTTGGTGCTTTGAATTTGTTAGAAATCAAGAACGTTCTTTCTCAGTATGAGGAGTTCTTTTTGGTGTCTCTTGTTTGCTTGTTTATTCATTTACCTAATTTGAGAAAGGGTCTCACTGTGTAGCTCTGTTTGTCCTAGAACCCAATATATAGACCAGGTTAACCCCAAACTCATAGATACACCTGCCTCTTCCTCAGGAACACTAGGAGCAAACGTTTGTGCGAGCATACCTGGTAAAGTCTCATGTGTTTATCTCTTGAAAACTGCTAAATTTTGTACATGAAGCTCATTCCAAATGTGACAGTACCATTAATTTATTTTATGTTTGTTTTTTGTTGTTTTGGTTTTTGTGTGTGTGTGTGTGATAACTCTGGAACTTGAGATCCTTCTGCCTCAGCCTCTCAAGTGCTAACACTTCAAGGTCAACACCACCATATCTGGCACATAATTATTTAAATGCTGCTGTCTTAGACCTGAGTCCTTGCAAGTAGGTAGCAAGGTTCTTTTATAAGACGGTAAATAATTTAGAAACATGTTTTATTTCTATGTAGCTTGAATATACAGAGCACAGCATCTTTTACTAGACAGCAAGCAATTAAGAAACACAGGTTCATTTCTTCCTGAGTAGTTCTTGAGTTTTAATGAGGAATGCAACAATTATCAATATTTAATTGGTGGGTAAATTGAGTCACTGAAGTCTTAAATCAGTGGAGAGCACTTCATTATTTAGACATCTCATGGTTACTGTCAGGGGTTTCCTTTTTCTGTGGGGTTTATATTGCCCTGATCCAGACTGTTGCAAGAACTTGTTCATTTCCCATAAATCCTAAATGACTAGTTTACAGATGAAATTAGAGAGGCATTGGATGAAGAGATAGGTAAACAGAACACAGGTTTCCCCAACGACAAGGAATAAATGACACAGGAAGCAGTTAAACAATGACACAGGAAGCAGTTAGACAATGGTGCATGGTAGTGAATTTGCCAGTGAGGGCAATACCAGAGTGAGGACAGGGTAAGAAATTTGGGTGATGTTGAAGTAAGTGTCCAAGATATTAAATCAATTTAAACAATATCTTCATATAAAAGTGTCACAGAAGAAATTGAACTGCCAAGTTGAGAGGATGTAAGAAACTGACAACCTGAGTCTAAAGCACACATTTGCTTGAACACAGATCAGTGTGTGCAGCTGACAGAATCCCACCTACTAGTAGAAATAGCCAGGGGGTGGCTAAGCTCTTGTTAGATGTCTGATATCTTGTTGGATGTCTGATATACTCACTGGACGTTCAAGGGAGTGTCTTCTTGGTTGCTATTCCCCTGTTTCGGTCTTTCACCAGGAATACTGATATACCCACTTGAGCCCATTACTCATTGTCGGAATGAAAACATAGGGTTTGGGTCACCCAGAGACTGCCCGGCTTTCAGGCTTGAGAAAGCTTCTGTATTTCAGCTTCACTTACCTAGAAAATGACTTGTTCTCATGAATACTTCTTTGTATATTTTAACATCCAACTTGGATGTAATGACTGACTTCATTTTTCAAGTCAACTGAAAGAAGTAGTTATTCTGAATTGTCACCCGTCTCGTGCAGGTGCACTAGATCACATGTTTGATTCTGAGGTTCCCTGGGCATTGATTATTTCTACCAAGTTTGCAATCTAAGATAGAATTGGTTCTGCAATTCACATCATTTCTCATGGCCTTTGTCTCGTCTTTAAAAATGTGTAAATGACTGAACTGTGCTCACTAACAAGTGCACACCACACACAACGTCCTCAGTGTCGGTCTCTCCAGGGCCCCCTTGTGAAGCCGTGTTCCCCTTTTGTGGTATGCTATGCTACAGGATGAAGGACATGGTCCAATCAAAGCAAATGTTGCTGCTGAGAAGTGGTATATGTTCCTTTTGTTCAGTTCCTGTCAGTTAAATCAGCTCACGTGGTTATGTCTAGTTTATAAGAAGTGGATCAATGAAGTCATTTCATTGCTTGGGTACAGAAAAGGTACATCATTGAAAAATAATTGACTACCTAATAATGGAAGAAATGGTACAAGATTCCTAAACATCCACATCTTACAATATGGCTAATATATTGCTATAGTTTGTGTGGTCATAATTTTTTTAAAGGGAAGACTGACTATTGGAAGAAAGAACACTGTTGTCTGTCATACAACACCAAACTTAAGTAACCACACATGAAGCTAAGGTTTTATTAGGGCCATGGCGTTGTCAGGCACCTGAGGTGGAAAAAATTACTGAAAACTCTATTTTCAAGGTTTTTAAAAATTTATTTATGAAGTTAAAGGCTTTCAAAATGTGAAACACTCATACCGAGTGAAGAAAAAGGTGGAAAAAAACTGAAGGACATTTTCCCCTTAAATTTGCTTGCCTGCATGAGCTGCCCTTCGGCCTCTCCTGATTTATGTTTGCATCTGTGGAAGTAAATTAGAGAATAGAGGTTAATTCAAGCAAAATTTACTTTGCTTCATTTCTGTGCAGACAAAATTACTGGGATAAATTACAGCGCAAATTAGTCAGAGGTGCTATGTTTAAAAAGAAAACGAGTTGTTTTCTTAGTTTCAAAGTCACCAAACCCTTCCTATTTCTGTCCCTTCAGTTTCCAGCCTGGAGAAGGCTGCAAACAGGCAGAGAGAAAATCAGAGTGTCTTTGCCAAAGAGATTGACCCCTGCATCAGGCAGAGGCCATCAGGGTAGGGGACACTCCACCCAGATTAACCTCTACTTCAGACACTAGAGCCAAAGAAACCGTGGGGAGGTGAGCCCTACCCAGTGTTTCCTCTGCAGGCTCCATTCCTGAATCAGGGGTTTCCTAATGAAAAGGAGGCCTCATAGGAGCCGGGCGAAGAGATCTGCAGGCGGATGGATCCTGTGTGGCAGAGTCAAGCCAGTGCAGGAGCTGGCAAGGTTCCGATGTTTTACAGAAAGCTTGCCTTTCTTCCTTATGTAAGGTGTGAAGTGAACAACTGGCCCATACACCAGCACCTGTACACACTGTAGAATTTGGAAGATAATCCAAGGAGGTAAGGGGTTTCAAAGTAGCTGGCAATGAAAGAAATCAAATTGGAAAGTCGACAGATGAAGTCAGAGCTCTAACAAGCTACCCATCATTTTGTGTTTCTCTCTAAAACACGAACTGGTGTTAGCCCTCATGGTGCGTCAGTGAGATAGAATATTCAGGCTTCCGGAGAGCTGAATGTTCATCTTTGCCTCTCAGGTAAGAAAGCCCATCATGGGACTGGAGAGTCGGGTCAGTGGTTAAGAGTATGCCGCTTTTGCAGAGGGCCTCGGCTGCTTTGACCTCCAGCACTCTCATGGAGCCCCACACCAGTCTGTAATTCCAGTCCCGGGGGATCTGATGTCTTCTTCTGTCCTCTGAGGGCATCAGCCATGCTCGAGGTATACAGAAATGCGTGCAAGCAAAACGCCATATATGTAAAAGGTTTCTTAATTTTTTTAAAAAAGTAAAGAAGCCCATCATAATTTTCAAATTAAATGGAGCAGTGTTATGAAAACTAAACAGTATTTCTGTAAATTCATTGTATGAGAATATATAATTTGTAGATATGCAGACTTTTGTTCAGTAAAACATTTGTGGCTTTTCTCACAATAGATACTGTCCAATCCACTGGTAAATCTAAACTCTGTGGCAGGAAGCTGCTCTGTGGCTTCTCTAGTCACTTTTGAGGGACTTAAGGGCTCTCACACAGGTCATGGACAACTAACTATAGATGACTGTGAAAATGTCAAAGCCTGAGTCTGCAGCTGGAATTTAAGTTTAAGAGTCCCGTCTGTCCCATCATGGCTTATATCAAGGATAGTGAGTTCAAGAAAGCAAGGGCAGATAACAGACTGATGTGTGCAGCTTCCACTGAAGCCCTCGCAAGCACATCAGCCATGGAAAGGGCATGAGTTACACAAACTCACCTACAGAGTCTCCTTCATTCTCCCAACCCCTCACCTCTGTCTTACCTAAAAAATATGAGTCTGTAAGTCCTTGCCTAAATGCAAGATGTCCCCCTTGCTCTTGTGAATGTGGCTCTTGCCTGGCTGGTTGTATTCTGCACTAAGAACAACATTTGAGGGCAACTTTTTCTTAGGCTACACCCCATGGCTGCAGCACACGGTTCATTACAGAGCCACTAAGAGTCAGAGGTTGGCGGCCTTACTTAATGGAATAACAGATACAGAGCAGGATAACAGCCCCCTTGTCTCTCAGTCTATTAATAGTGGAAGCACTAATACTGCAAAATGACTGGTAATAAGAATATTTTAAGCGAGGAAAAAGCCTTTGCAATAAATGAACCTTTACAGCTTGACAGGATTTGCTGAAACCAGAGTCTGGTGCCGAGGAAGACTCCTGCTTGCCAGGTCCACAGACTTATTATTGTTTTTCTTGTTTGTTTGCTGTGCTGTTCTTCTTTTTAAGGAAGTTGTTCAGTCTTTTCTCTTTAAGCATCCATGTCCAGAAAAAAAAAATGCATAGCAATCCGTGACCTGGGAATAGATTTAAATAACATCGCAAGCGTCTCCCATGGCAACCAGCCTTGTCAAGCTGTCAGATGTCTTGAGACAGACTTATGAGAAGTTCCCAAACAAATATGATTCTAATACGGAAACGAACACAGTTCCCGCTGTTCTGCAGTGATATCCAATATCAGACCCACAGACGCGGAGAATTTCACACCGAAAGTAACAAAGAAAATGATTTATCTCCAAGATGCATTCCAGATAAACACAGCCTCCATAAAACACAGGACGTCCCCATCTTCTGAAGCTGTGCTTACTGGAGTTTGGTTTACTTTGAGAGGATTATGAAATTTTTGAAAAGTTTTGGTGATTTTTCCCCCCTCTCAAACAACTTAAGTTGTCCCGATCGTGAAAGTGCAAACCATGTTTTAGACAGTGAGCATTCAGGCTGCGCTGTTCTGTGAGAGAGCCTCTTAGAACGGGAGCCCTGAGGTGCAAAGGTACCCCGAGCCTCTCAGCCTTGTCACTCTCCCCTTTTCGTGCCTCCTCTTGGAGCACAACTCCTGGGTATAACATATGTCTGTTGGGGATGCAGTCGAGCTGGACCCATGTACCGACTGATAGGTGATATCTGTGGTCGTTGATAGACAGGAAGCTGTACTTCATGGCTGAACAACAGATAGTTGTCATCAAAACCAGGGCACACAGGGTACCCTAACCAATAAGCTCATGACTAAGTAAAGGCTGTGCCGAGTGAACTGGAGGCCAAGAAATAAGGTTCTAACTGTCTGTCATCCTGTTATGGAGGGTGAGAAAAGTCTAGCAAGATGCATCCTTTGCTCCACATGGCATCTGTTCTAGAGCCATGAAGGCGTGAAGTCCGTCTTGGTCCAGCAAATTAGCTATTGCCACTTAACAAGTTACCCTAAACTTTAGTGTTTAAAAAGTAATTTCAAACTGGGCAGTGGTGGCACATGCCTTTAATCCCAGCACTTGGGAGGCAGAGCCAGGTGGATCTATGAGTTCGAGGCCAGCATGGTCTACAGAGTGAGTTGCAGGAGAGCCAGGGCTACACAGAGAAACCCTGTCTCAAAAACAAACAAACAAACAAATTCACCTTTTAAAATATTTATTATTATTATTCTTTAATCTCTTTTTACAGTCCAGTCATTATCCCCATCCTGGTCAGCCCTTTGACTGTCCCTCATCCCATTCCTCATCCCCTGTCTCCAAAAGGATGTACCTATACCCCCATCCCACCAGACCTCACTCCCTGGGGCCTTAAGTCTCTCGAGGGTTAGGTGTGGCTTCTCTCACCGAGGCCAGACCAGGCAGTCCTTTGGTGTATATGTGTCGGGTGTCTCATATTAGCTG
This sequence comes from Mus musculus, assembly GCF_000001635.26. Taxonomy (NCBI): domain Eukaryota; kingdom Metazoa; phylum Chordata; class Mammalia; order Rodentia; family Muridae; genus Mus; species Mus musculus. Next base: position 143,715,960 of record NC_000072.6, read on the forward strand.
ATGTATGTTGCCTGGCTAGTGGCTCAGTGCTGAGAGATCTTGGGGTTCCAGGTGAGTTATAATTCTGTAGAGTAGACTCAGTTAAAGCCACTTTGGGGAATGAACATCCATGAATTTATTCATCAAGGGACAGCCATGTCTTCTTTTCTCCATGTGACCTCCCCTGTAGTCTTCCCTTCAACTGGAGACACAATTCACGATGGGATTCTAGAATCACCTAAAGTGGCCATGTCCTCTTAAGGCTTTGCCCTGGAGATGGAGCACATGGCCCTTTCTATTGAATGCTGCTTCTTACAGGGTGCCACAGACTCAAGAAAGGGCCCTATAGGTGCCACCAGCCAGAATGAGCCACTGGGAGTCTCTAGTGTAACATGACATAAATTGTGTGGTCTGCAGAACATCTCCCTCAACAGGTAGTCAGAGAAAGAGACTGGACTGGTCAAACAGTCAGGCACTTTCTCAGCCATTCCACTGTTCAGTATTAGGTAAAGTAGCCCATATCCATATATGTATGTTCACTCCCATCATCCCTCATGTCTGAAAGGATTTCCTGGCAGTTCAGATGAGCACATTTTACCTCTAATCTTCCCTTTTATATATATATATATATATATTTTACACGAAGGGAGTTTGGTCATGTGTAGGCACTAATATATACAGTACTCCTGATGCTAGAAAGAGGACATCAGACCCCCTGGAACTGGACTTACAGGAAGTTGTGAGCTGCCACATGGTTGCTGGGAACCAATCCTGGTCCTCTGTCAGAGCAGCAAGTGCTCTTAACCACAGAGACATCCCTCTACCTTGACCTTGCTTGGATCTCTTATGTTCCACACCCCAGTGGATGAATAGCTTATCCTGTTCATCAATGAGGAAATCTGGAAATCATTTCTGACCTTCCTGATCAACAGCATTCACCATTAAGCAACCTTTATACCATGAAAAAGCTCAATCCGCAGCCTCCTTCTGATGGGGGAAACGAGAGACATATCTGTGGGGAGATGTCCCACATCCCCAGGCTAGTGTTTAAGGAGCCTTGTCCACCATGCTCCTGTGATCAGAGCTATGCCTGCTATAGCTTCCCAAGAGCACTGAAAATACCAGTGTAAGATTGCATGATTGCAGGCCCAAAGGATGGCTCAGTTAGTAAAAGCATGAGTTGCAGAGGATCCAGGTTCAATTCCCAGCACCTACATAACACCTTACAACCATCTCCAACTCCTCTTCCGAGGAATCTCATCCCTCTCCTGGTCTGCGCAGGCGCTGTGTGGACACGGTACACACCTGGCACATACACACGTCTTTAAGATAAAAGATGGAATGATTGCGAAGAACATGGTTATATGTTGTAACTGTTATGTGATAATTTGACATCTTTTCAGTAATGAGACAGCTGTAGGAACATGACTTTATGTTTACTAGCATATGTTCATGGTATATGATTTGGTTTTTTTTTAAAAAAAGATATTGCTTTTCAAATACATCATGCACTTTAACTGTTGTTACCCTACTCCCATTCTCTCCACCTGTCCCTCTTTCCCCTTTACCCATAACTTCTGAGTCTTCTTCCTTTCCTCAGGGACTCACAGTACTGTCTAACCTGTCCACTAACAGCAAGACTCCTGCCACTGGCTCTCAAGTGCCAGGATTACAGGTGTGCATCGTGGTACCCAGCTGTGAGTGAGATGACCATCTTAATATCATCTGGGGCTGTTGCGTGTGAGCATGCAACACATACATTAAAACCCACACTTTGCTTCTAGTTAACACTTGAAACAAAATTTATGCAGAGCACTGAATTTGTTTCATGGATGAGAAAGGCTAAGACGCTCGTGTTAAATGACTCGGCCCAGGGGAGCTGGCTTTAGAATCAAGTGTGGAAACTGCTGGTGGTGAGTGGCTAATAATTAATTAGCTGCAGGAACTGGACATATGGCAGAGGTTAGAATTAT